>NC_086445.1:223850387-224192887 GCF_028390025.1 Pseudophryne corroboree | reverse complement strand
TATACTATGTGTGTCATTACCTGAGGGTTGTAGAAATGAAGAAAAGACATAATTACGGTAAATGCGGTGGTATTCTATGTCAGGTTAATGTACATTTGTCGGCTGAAGTTTTGTTCGGTATCAGTTGAAAGTCGTCTTCTTTGCGCTGTGTTGCCCATTAGGTGTGAGCAAAAAGCTTTGTCAATGCCATTAGATTTACAAAAAAATGTTGGGCTAGCGTAAGTTTAAGAATTCTAGGGAAACTGGGGATCCATGGCAAAGTTCATCAAATGTCCATATCTCAAGTGGTCAAAACTTCTTCTTTGGTCTATCCGTTGTCTGTATAGTGTCTCGTCAACTTCCTCGTCCAAGTGGGTCTTTTTATCTTGGAGAAAAACCAGAAAAAAACAGGTGAAAGAAACGGACCGTAGAAATCGCATTTTCATCACATCATTGTTTCTATCATTGGGTCATAAATCAAATCCAGGTTAATTACAGTTTCCTCACTCCTCAAACTCATTACCTTAGTACGACGATTGCACCTCATTAAAGCCTGACCGCATCTAAATATCAAACCGATCGTTATGATAACACCTAAGATACATAGGAGAAACTTCCCAACATCCATTATGACTCCTTGAGCCCAGTCTCCCAAACCGGAGAACCAATTTCGCGGGTTCAACCATGACACCCAACCAGTCAGCTCATTACCTACAGCAGCAAGAGTGAGATTGTGTTTTCGGCGAAATTCCCACTTCAATTGGAGAATATCGTCCATCTTCTGGTCCATGACCTCGACCGGATCCTCGGTGCCATTCGTGATATACGTGCAACACTTCACGCCGTACTGTGTTGCCAATGTAACACAATATCCGCCTGTCACTGCTGTGAGGTAATTAAGAACCATTCTATGCTGCACCAGTTCTGTTTTATAAGCTTGAAGTTCCCTTCCAGTATATCTAAACGTGTCATCATACATTTCAGTGATATTATCTAACAAATTTGCGAGCGCCGATATGTATTTATAATTCAGCACTCCTCTAGCGGTGCGAGTGAAATCTAACGCGATTAAGAATTGAATCCCGGTGGATTCACTTATCAGATCAGAGGCCGGATGCTCTGTCTTCTCTATCAGGTGCCTTTTAACGACGTGCTCGTAATGGGTGTGAGTATAAGGAGCTTGGGCACCACAATGTATGTCTTTCATTTTATCATGTGTTACAGTCATTACTTCAGGCAATACTTTTCCAATATAACACAATCCTTCAGAGTTTGGGGCAAGCCACTTGTACGCCTTTCTCCCGCATATGAAATATGCATCATCGGGGAGAACATATGGGACGGAGAAGGACATAACCATATTACACACCTTCCAGGTGAAATCTCCTAACCCTAATTCTTCCATCTGCTTAATACACGTATCAGGTTGTACGATATGTGCACAGTATCCTGGTGATACTTCTCCAACTCTCGTAATCCTATTTCCTAAGGTGTACCTATACCGGAAAGATTTTCCTCTACTGGCTATGTGGCGTACAAGCTCTGTATCTGTAGGCATTCTATCTGCTCTATGCGAAAAGGTCATGGTGTGGTTACTCCATGACACTTCCCAATTTCCCGGTTTTCTGGGATTGGAGATGTTGAAACATAATAGGGACCTATCCACATGGTATTGGTGGAGCTTCAAACTAGGAGGGCTGGAGATATTAAACCTCCTGTCCACCGGTCTCCCACCATTTAACTCAAGTACCTCCCCTATCGTTAAAGGAAATGGTACTAGCCCTGATTTGCTATGACCTTGAGGTACTTGAGAGCATACCCAACAATCTGTTTTGTTTAACACATTACCCACTAAGGAGTGATAGTCACTCAATGGATGCCGGTCCATATGGATATTAAAACTGGATTGGCATTTCTTAATGCACCCATCTTCAATGACATTGTTACAGAGCCTACAGATACAGTTTTCTTCAGCTAACAATCCGTCACAATTTCTTCTATGGTCAATGCTATCGGATCGTTTTCTGATACTCGCCTTTGCTTGTTGGTTAGGTTGATCTTGGAAAACTACGCCTCCATCTTTATCATCAGAACCCATTCCAGAACCTCTATCGACCTCCATGGTACTCTCGCCGGAACAGACTGCTCTGGTCAACATCATGGTCAACAGGAAAATCCGGATCACAGTCTCTTGGGGCAAGTCCATCTTATAGGAGGAAACGGAGAAGAATGAGAAGGAGGAAAAATAAATTTGAGGGAGAGGGGATGGGAAGTGGAGAAAAACAATAAAAGGGAGTGGGGAGTCGACAACAGCTCTCGGTCTTCAAGGCTCAGGTGCCGCCTCAGTCCTCCTGGAACAGACACTCCAGTGATACAACCTCTACCGTCTGTTCCTTATCACGGGACTTCTCTGGATCAGCAACCTTCTTGCAGTGGGATGAATGGACCCAAGTCTCTCTCTCAGCAACCTTCAATGCCGTAGTGCTAGTCAATAAGACCTGGTATGGTCCTTCCCATCTGTCAATAAGGCAACCTGAGCGTAGAAAATTCCGTATCATTACATAATCCCCAGGTTCAATGTCATGACAATTACTATCAGGTAGATCAGGAATCACCAACTTCAGACTATCATTTTGATTCCTTAACTGTTTACTCATGTTAATCAAGTACTTTACAGTTACTTCATTGTTACATTTCAAATCATCCTGAGGGTTAATCATGGCATGCGGTTGTCGACCAAACAAGATTTCAAAGGGAGACAGATTAAGAGGGGACCTGGGAGTGGTTCTGATACTGTGCAATACAATGGGTAAAGCTTCTGGCCATGTCAATCCTGTCTCTGCCATCACTTTACTCAATTTATTTTTAATAGTGCTGTTCACTCTTTCGACCTTCGCACTCGCCTGTGGACGGTACGGAGTGTGCAGCTTGCTATCAATTCCCATCAACTTACACATTCCTTGAAAGACATCACCTGTAAAATGGGTACCCCTATCACTTTCGATTATTCTAGGGATACCATATCTACATACAAATTCCTGCACAATTTTCTTAGCAGTAAACATAGCGGTATTTGTAGCCGCAGGAAATGCTTCGACCCAATTTGAGAAAACATCTATACAAACAAGTACATATTTCAAATTCCGACAAGGGGGTAATTGTATAAAGTCAATTTGTATTACCTGGAAAGGGCCGCCGGCAGGTGGGATATGGGATGGTTCTGTAGGTATTGCCTTTCCAATATTCTTTCTCAAACAGGTAAGGCATGACATTGCTCTTTTACTCGCATGAGAGGAGAATCCTGGGGCGCACCAATAGGCTCTTACCAATTTGCACATCCCTTCCTTGCCTAGATGAGTCAGCCCGTGAGCTGCTTCAGCCAGACATGGAAGATATGCTCTGGGGGCTACTGGTTTACCATGTCCATCCGTCCAGAGTCCTGAGGACTCCTGACCACATCCCTTTGCCTTCCAGACTGCCTTTTCCTGTGTGGAACACAAATTTTGCATTTCACACAACTTCTGTGTGTTAATGGTATTAAATACCATCAATTGTGTGGTGTCTGTCTGTATGGGGGTAGCAGCTGCTAACTTAGCAGCTTCGTCTGCTCGGCTGTTACCAAGTGATACCGGGTCTTGGCTATATGTGTGTGCTTTACATTTGATAACAGCCACTCTGTCGGGTTCTTGTATCGCTGTTAGAAGCCTTTTTATGTGAGCTGCATGCGCTACCGGTGTATCAGCTGCCGTCATGAAATTTCTGAGGCGCCATAGGGCTCCGAAATCATGGACTACCCCGAATGCGTATCTAGAATCGGTGTAGATATTGGCTGACTTACCCTTAGCCAATTCACATGCTCTGGTTAGGGCGACCAGTTCAGCAACCTGGGCTGAGTGAGGTGGGCCTAGCGGTTCCGCTTCTATGGTGTCTTGGTCATCTACGACTGCGTATCCAGTACACAAGTCTCCCGAGTCTGACTGTCTATGGCAACTACCGTCCGTGTAGAACGTGAGTTCTGCATCTTCCAGTGGGTTGTCACTGATGTCAGGCCTTGCGGTAAAATTTTGGGTCAAATATTCCATACAATCATGTGTATCTTCCTTTGTATTAAATCCTCCTTCCCCATCACTCTCACCTTCCACCCTTTGTGCCTGACCAGGCACACCTGGGAGATACGTTGCAGGATTTAATGCACTGCATCTCCTTATGGTGATGTTTACGGGGGCCATTAGTGCCAATTCCCATCTTGTAAACCTCGCTGATGAGACGTGTCTGGTTTGGGCAGAATTCAATAAGGCTGATACTGCATGTGGCGTATGGATTGTGAGGTTGTGGCCTAGCACGACATCTTCGCTTTTTGTCACTAGCAATGCTATCGCAGCAACGCTTCGCAAGCATGTGGGGAGGGATCGCGCTACCGTGTCTAGCTGAGCGCTGTAGTATGCAACTGGCCTGCTGGCATCACCGTGTTTTTGGGTTAGTACACCTGCCGGGCAGCCAGCACTTTCTGTTCCGTATAGTTCAAAGGGTTTCCCATAGTCTGGCATACCTAGTGCTGGTGCCTGCGTTAGGCACTGTTTGAGTCTCTCAAATGCTGTTTCGGACTCGTCTGTATGCGAAATCCTATCAGGTTTGTTTGAGGAGACCATTTCCTGCAAAGGTAACGCCAAAATGGAAAACCCTGGGATCCAATTACGGCAATACCCACACATTCCTAAAAACGTTCTGATCTGTTGCTGGGTTTGTGGCAGAGTCATGTCTCTAATTGCTTGGATTCTATCAGTGGTCAGGTGTCTCAGTCCTTGTGTTAGACAGTGTCCCAAATATTTTACCTTAGTTTGGCATAATTGTAACTTGTCTTTGGACACCTTGTGTCCTGTGTCTGAAAGATGAAACAGGAGCTGCTTCGTATCCCTCAGAGATGCTTCCAGTGAATCTGAACACAGTAACAAATCATCCACATACTGTATCAATACTGATCCACTGTCTGGTTGGAAAGACTGTAAACAATCATGCAAAGCCTGAGAAAATATACTTGGACTATCTATGAAACCTTGGGGTAATCGAGTCCACGTGTATTGGACTCCTCTGTATGTGAATGCAAACAAATATTGGCTGTCAGGGTGCAGAGGTACCGAAAAGAAAGCGGAGCAGAGGTCAATAACAGTGAAAAATTTGGCAGTGGGAGGGATTTGCATTAGGATGACAGCTGGATTTGGCACTACGGGGAACTGACTCTCAACTATTTTGTTAATCCCCCTTAGATCCTGCACTAGTCTGTAACCCCTCCCCCCACTCTTTTTCACAGGGAAGATGGGACTATTAGCAGTGCTGGACGTTCTTACCAGAATGCCCTGTTGTAGCAAGCGCTCTATTACTGGGTAAACTCCTAACTCCACCTCTGGCTTCAGAGGGTACTGTGGGATTTTTGGAGCTATCCTACCATCTTTTACTTGTACAACTACTGGAGCTACGTTTGCCATTAATCCAGTGTCTTGTCCGTCTTTTGTCCAAAGTGACTCTGGTATCTGAGATGTCATCTCTTCTATTTGGGATGGATTCCTATTTGTCATAATGGTATGTGACATTAATTTCGATGGGGAGTCTAACATGTCTCGCACTTCCTGAGCGTGTTTCTCAGGTATGTCCAAGAATACACCTTCAGGAGTACAATAAATGACGCACCCCATTTTACACAGTAAGTCTCTTCCCAGGAGATTGGTTGGTGCCGATGCAGCCAGCAAAAAGGAATGCTTGGTATGCAAAGGCCCTATTGTAATCTCGGCTGGTTTGCTAACAGGGTAGTGCTGGACTACTCCTGTTACTCCCATGGCTGGAATTGTCCTACCAGTGGTTCTCATGCCCACTGTCGAATTTATCACTGACTTGGCCGCCCCTGTGTCTACAAGAAAGTTTAAAGTTTTACCAGCTACATTAATTGCGATCTCGGGTTCACTTCCAAGATTGGCAATTAATTTTACTGGCTGCAGATTACAGGTATGGCCACACCCCTATTGGGTATGGTGACCTCCCTGAATCCCGCTGGCAGCAACTACTTGTGAGGGAGATAGTTGGGAACTACCAGAGGCATGCCAGTCTCTGTTTGGGGGATATCTTTTTGTTTCCCCTGTATGTGGCTCATAACTCCGTTTCTGCGGACCTTGCTCCCAATGTCGTGTGTCGTGTCGTTGTCTAGGGGGTTGGTATGAGTTTCGTGGATTCTTTACTCTACAATCTCGTGCCATGTGTCCCTGTTTGTGACAAGAATAACAAGTAACCATACTTGAC
The DNA here is from genome assembly GCF_028390025.1 of Pseudophryne corroboree. NCBI lineage: Eukaryota > Metazoa > Chordata > Amphibia > Anura > Myobatrachidae > Pseudophryne > Pseudophryne corroboree. Next base: position 224,186,620 of record NC_086445.1, on the reverse strand, counting down.
TTACCCACAGGATTTGGTGATACAAACAAAGGCTGCCTTGTGGTCAGAGCCTGTATACTTACTGACATTAATTTGTCACCTTGTTGTTCCCTGTGTCTGGTGATGTTTCTGTCGTGATCAATAGCAGCCTCTCTCAAAGTAGCCACAGACAGACCTCGCCAACATGGTTGTGTGGTCTGTACCCTAGTCTTCAATGACTCTTTTAAACCATCCATCAGTACCGATACTGCTACTTCCCGATGGTTTGTGTCTGTTTTAATGTCCTCTATGCCTGTGTATTTTGCCATTTCTAATAATGCTCTGTGAAAATACTCTGCAGCTGTCTCTGACTCCTTCTGATTAATGGAGAATATCTTATTCCATTTAGCTACTGCTGGGAAATACTCTTTTAACTGCAAGTTTATTCTTTTCACATTATCTTGGTTGTACACATCTGTAAGAGGTACATCATGATCTAGTCCGCAATCAGCTAAAAATTGAGTTGCGTCGACATTTGAGGGTAAACATGCCCTCAGCAATATCTGCCAGTCTTTATTGTTGGGCTCTGCAGTGTTACCTAAGTCTCTGATGTATTTTTGACTGGCAACTAAGTCTTTTCTAGGGTCAGGAAATTCAGACACTATGGTCCTTAATTCCATTCGGGAAAATGGAGTGTACATGGCAATGTTCCTAATGGGAGTGGCTCCTGATGCGTCTGTTTTCCCATTTGGCACTGCTATTACTCTAACAGGTGTAATTCTAACAACCTCATTCTGTGTAGATTCTACAGGCTGTGGTGAAATAGTTTCAGCATAATGCATGGTGCCGTACTTACCAGTTGATACGACCTCACCTATCCCTCCGCTAGGGGCCTTTACTAATCTCGTGGGTGGAGCTGTGCCTACTGTGGTCTCTGCTATGGTGGCTGCTAGAGAGAGCGCTGAAATCGTTGCCGATTCGTCCTCTTGATCACACTCCTGAGGAAAGTTCAAAACAGGGTACAACTTGCACGGGTTAATACTTGCATGGGTTAATGGGTTAACATTATCATTAACATTTACACAGTTACTAAGTGATTTTGTGTTACACCTTAGTGCGTCTTTCTCCGCAATCAACTTCTCTCCTGATATGTATGGTGGCGGCGGGGCCGTGGCAATCAGTTTTCTGTTAGAGCCAGATCCCGCCGCCTGAGCCAAACCTCTCTGTATCTCACCTTCCTGTTGCCACAACTGTAAATAATCATAATGCTGGATTCGTCTCTTTGTTGATTTTATGAGACATATCCTCCTCCTTAAATTTTGTAACACTTCTGAGCTGAAGCTCCCTACTCTTGGGAATTTCTCCCCGTCATGTACAGTCATTCTCTCCCATTCATCACATAAAGTTTCTGTGTGACTTCCATATTTCTCACACATTATATACCTGGCCGACCCAATTGGTCGGACCACTGAATCAACCCGAACCGAGGTTGATCGCCCCCTACCTGAACAAGTGGCCCCCATAGTTCGAAAGTGTTGCTTTATTTAGCCAACCCTTTACGCAAAACCAAATGCCAACAATAGGCTGACGGTGGCGGTTTACCGAGTACCCCACTCACTCGCCCACGCCGACCAATACGACCTGATCACACCGATATGGTGCTGGCGTACTCGACCTAGGGCCCCTGCGACCTGAACCTCTATTTACTGGAACCTGCGAGGGTTATCCGAAGAACACTTACTCTTTCCAGTAACTATTGGTTGCTGGATAGTTCCTGAGTGAGCAGCGAACTTCCCTTAAAATAAAAAAATTACACAAATCACGTTAGAGTGTACAGATAGCGTTTGTGACCCCTTTACTCTAATGGTATTAGGTCAGATTACTAACTACTGCACACACTTACGTGCGGTCCAGTCGTTCAGTACACAAACAACTAAGCTTATGTACGGAAAGACCAATGGAATCGAAACTTACGACTGCGAATTCCTTCAGCCAGAGCTTATATGGCCTATATGGGTGTTGCACCAACCCTTTTCGGTGTTGTGCCTGTGTACTGTATAGCGGACTTCCTTGTCGGCTGTACCTGGACCTCCTGGTCTGTTATGACCTCCTGGTCTTGTTACAGTATGACCTCCTGGTCTTGTTACAGTATGACCTCCTGGTCTGCTATACTCTAATGCTCAAAATTGTATATTTAACCAGAGATGCCTCCCTAGCCACCGTGCACGTCACTTACACGCATGTACCTCACGAGTACTCGACTTTTCTTGTGGTTCAACCTTTAAAAATTGTAAAAACACTCACTCATCACATGTACACTTTTGTTTCTATTTCTATTTCTGCGCAGAAATTTTTCTTCAGATCAGGTGTGTTACCAATTAGGAGCAGGATCTGTTAATTAAATTTCGGACACCAAAAAATAGACTTGCGTTATTTCTCGCCTCGCGTTATTTATCGCTTTGCGTTAAAAATCAACTTATCGTGACTTGAGCTACGTGGGCGTAACCGGACGCTCCATTGCGTAACGTACGCTGCGTGCGTCGGCCTTTGAAATGCGTACGCAAGTCTTTGTTAGAGACACGTATACGCAAAGCAAAGATCCACCGTAACACAAATTTATACTTTTATCAATGTAGATGATCCTTGATCATCTACCACACAACACACTGACTTCGCCTTATCTCCCAGGCAAAACTGTGTGTTTGTCTATCTTTTAACTATATTATCTTTACTCTTAAACTATGAAATAACGGCAAATCTTTTTTTTTAGCACTTCTATCAACTATAAAACTGGCAGACAGGAGAGTGATATACGAAAATGAAAAAGAAAAAGAAATGCAGATATATATATGTGTGCGTGCGTGTGTACGCAAGACAGAAAAATAAACAGTTTTAAAAGACACTAGCGTTTTGTTCTTACCTCCGGTTCCCGGATTCCTTCAGCACTCTTTACTTAAGCGAAGCAGACGCTTATCCTGTCAGCACTACGAGGGATACAACCTCCCGCCCTTTGCTGAGGGATAATGTCTGCTGATCTACCTAGTGCAGATATGTGAAGGACGGGCGAGCCGCCAATTGATAAAGCTGAATATTTATCGTATATAAATCACTTTAAGAGGTCTAAGAACACTGTACGCTATCTACGTAAGAAGTACCGTAAGGGTACGCAAATTGTGTAGCGATCGCTCAACCGTAGTCGAGACGCTCAAGCGTCACGTTCGCTTACGGCCCAGTGATCACAGGCAGGCACGCTATTGGCTGCCGACTAACGTAATGATTCGCTATAGCGTAGCGTACGCTCGGGACCACGAGGAGATCACCAGCGGTGCAGACGCTTACAACGTTAAACCTTTATATCTATACCTTTAACAGTGAGATACACAGTATACCTTAGTGTAGAGACAAAGTGTAAGTGCAACCTGGTGTAACCTGATTAACTACAAAGCTGCTTGAGCGTCACCGACGCTCAGAGAATACTTAACACTATAAAGAATACACAGATACCTGGGCTTAGGGTCCGAAACCTATTATATGTATTATGACTATTATACTTGCAAAAAGAATCACAGTACAAAGCATACACTACAATATAACATAAACCAACTAACCAGATAAACTACACAGGAAATACAATACAATACAATTAAAGGAAAATACGAGAGAGATAGAGAGAGAGAGAGAGATAGAGAGAGAGAGAGATGGCTCACAGTAAGACAATATGATTACGGAGAAAACTTACGCACAAGGGGAACGATCGCATGCGCCTCGATATCCAGCTCCCGATTATCAGCAATGAGAACCGTTGAAGAGAGAGAACTGGATACGGTCGGCCTGCCTATTTATGCCCCACACACAATACAATTCAATGGTCCCTACAATCTCATTGTTCATTGGACATAGGAATTCGGCTTCGTATTATAACAAAAGGTCATAGGTTGATTCATACAGGTGGGCTGTGACTATTTCCAACTGCTCAGGTGGGAGGGAAACTGGGTTTCCCGCCGCATGGGTAATAAAGTGCAAATAAAGTAAATGTTCATAAACTTCTTATGTCCATAACTATTCGCACGAGCGATTGATCTGTTTCAAACCAACACCGGAATATTTCTAATTAAATATTCTTCCGATGGATACTAAACACCACTGTATTACTCCTGTCTGACCCTTCGTATCAAACAAAGAGGGATTCCTCTGTTCATAAACATTCTATATTAACCAAACTTTCAGAATCTATCAAAGGGACCATGATCTACAAAATACATTATTAGTGAAAATATGTAATGATTGAGTTGCACGCTACGATCGCATAAACTCTACCGTAAATACGCATACCATGCGCCTGCGGGTGCCCGCGACTGTGAGTATGCGCACGTACGGGAGAGCGTACGCATGCGCAGCACGGACCTGTGTGAGGTGCAAATATGGTAGTGTGCATAGAGATATTTTTCTGACTTTGACAATGGTAACAAGGGACAGGACCATTTTTGTAGTTTATTAAATTCTACACACTGGATTTGAAATCCAAATTTTGATCCGATTGTCCGTTTGGGCATTATAGTTCACGCAACGCAAGCCACGTATCGGTAATGCCGTCATTTTGTCAACCCCCTTTTCATCCCGTTTGGTATATTAAAATTCTAAGTTTCCCATTTTTCCTATTTCCCACCTTCAGAATACCTATGTCAAATGTTATCTTCTTAACGTATTGGGAAGTAAAAGAAATTATGATGAGTGAGTGAGTGAGTGAGTGAGTGAGTGAGGGCTTTTGCATTTGTGTAGTATATTAAATTCTACACACTGGAGGTGCAAACCAAATTTTAATCCAAAAGCCTATTTGGGTGTTATCGTTCACGGAATGCAGGCTACACATCGATAATGACGTCATTATGTCAACCCCCTTTTCATCCCCTTAGGGGAGGTTTATTAAAATTTTAATTACGTAATTTTCCTATTTCCCACCTGAAGAATTCCTATGTTAAATTTTAGCTTCCTAACATAAGAGAATTAGGGGTCTATTGGATGGAGATAAAGTGGACAGAGATAAAGTACCAGCCAATCAGCTCCTGTTGGCGTCGGACCTCCCGTTGGTGTACGCTGGCCAGAACTTTTACCCAGGGAGCCTGTTCTGGGCCTTCCACTGTAAAGATTTTAAGGAAAACTTTACAAAGTGGTAACATTGGATTCCAGAAGACATACTAGAGGGTTGGGGTCCCAGTCAGATCTCCCATTGGCGTATGCTGGCCAGAAGTTTGGCACAGGGAGTCTGTTCGGGGCCTGCCACTGGATAGATTTGTAAGAAAACTTCACATAGTGGTAACATTGCATCCCTGAAGACATATTAGGGAGTTTGGGTCGGTCAGACCTCACGGCTGAATACTCCAGGAAGAACTGTGACAACTGGAGCCTGTTCTGAGCCTTCTACTGTATGGACTTGAAAGAAAACTTCACAGAGTGGTAACATTAGATCCCAGAAGACATACTAGGGGGTTGAGGTCCCAGTTGGACCTCCCATTGGTGTACACTGGGCAGAACTTTGACACAGGAAGCCTGTTCTAAGCCTTCCACTGTATGGATTTGGAAGAAAATGTCAGAGTGGTAACATTGGATCTCAGAAGACATACTAGGGGGTTGGGATCACAGTTGCACCTCCCGTTGGTTTATATTATGCAGAACCTTTACCCGGGGAGCCTGTTCTGGGCCTTCCACTGGATGGATTTGGAAGAAATATTCACAGAGTGGTAACATTAAATCCCAGAAGACATACAAGGAGGTTGGGGTAGGTAGGACCTCACGGTGGAATAATCTGGGAAGAACTGTGACAATGGGAGCCTGTTCTGGGCCTTCTACTGTATGGACTTGTAAGAAAACTTCACAGAGTGGTTTCATTAGATCCCAGAAGACATACTAGGGGATTGAGGTCCCAGTTGGAACTCCCATCGGTGTACACTGGGCAGAACTTTGTCATAGGAAGCCTGTTCTGGGCCTTCCACTGTATGGATTTGGAAGAAAATGTCACAGAGTGGTAACATTAAATCCCAGAAGACATACTAGAAGGTTGGGGTAGGTCGGACCTCATGGTGGAATAAGACGGGCAGACCTTTGACCCTGGGAACTGTCATAACCTTGACGAAATTTCTTATGTTTTAGGTCTTACCTCTGCCATCACTTCTACAGTTCAGCACACAAGCTGTAGTCTGTGTTTCCTGCTGCTAACTCTTTATTAGTCAACCGCATGAGAATTCTGGATTCTGTGTTCGGCAGCTGGTCTTTTTGCTCATTGTGCATAATTGTTAGTGAAGTCTATACATGCTGCCTTTATATAATGCTCTCAGTATTCCATGTGTAATCCTCAATATGATCCTCCATAGTGTCCCGCTTCCTGGTGTTTGGGCCTAAATCAAAAAAGTTCCTTCCAAAATCAGCCATGGACGTCGCCATCTTGGTTCCAGTCAGCTGACTCTCTTCTGTCCAATCCTGTGCAGTCTGATCCTCAGCTGACACTTCCAACCAATCCAGAACAAACCAGAGGTATGAAGCTTCCTGCTTTCAAGGGCGCAGGTTGCCAGTACCAAAAGTCACACAATTCAGTGTGTTAGCCATGTAACTACGCTCCTCTGTGCTCATAGGTATTGCCTTAGAACCTGCTATCCTTTGTGTCTCAGCATTCCAGTCTGGTTTCAGTCCAGTTTCAGTCCGGTGCCATTCCAGTCCAGTTCAACTCCAGTCCAGTTCCAGTCCTGCTCCACTCCAGTTCGGTTTCAGTCCGGTTCCACTACAGTCCGGTTTCACTCCATCCGGTTCTAGTCCAGAAAGTGTCATTATTCCGGTTCCAGCCTGGTCAGCACTCCTTCAGTCCAGTTTTACTCCAGTCCTGTTCTAGTTCAGAAGTGTCATCATTCTGGTTAGAGCCCGGTCAGCACTCCTTCAGTCTGGTTTTAGTTAGAGATGAGCGGGTTAGGCTCCCTGAGAATTGAACCCCCCGAACTTCAGTACCCAAGCCCGGATCAGGTTTTCCCGCCTGATTCGGAAACCAGAATGAGGCAAAACATCATCCCGCTGTCAGATTCTTGCCGCGCGTCGCCGCGCGTCGCCGCCATTTTCACTCCAGTCCCAGAGAGTGTAACGAGAGGATGAGTCTCCGTCCTCAGTGTCTGTGCAGGAGGGAAAGTGGGGTGGCGATTCCAGTGCTGTCTTGTGCTGCTCAGTCCAATGTAGTGTCTTATACTGCATCAATCCAGTCACAGTGCTGGTGTCCTCTGCTGCCATATGTCAAGTGTAGCTGTATAAGTTCAGTGCAGTGGTGCTGTGTTGTCCTGCATCAGTACAGTGGTAGTGTCTTGTGCTGCATCAGTCCAGTCACAGTGGTGGTGTTCTCTGTTGCTATATGTCCAGTGCTGCTGTATAAGTCCAGTCCAGTGGTGCCGTGTTGTGCTGCATCAGTCCAATGGTGGTGTCTTGTGCTGCATCAGTCCAGCCACAGTGGTTGTGTCCTCTGCTGCCATATGTTCAGTGCTGCTGTACAAGTCCAGTCCATTGCAGTGGTGCTGTGTTGTCCTGCATCAGTCCAGTGGTGGTGTCCCTGTGCTGCTGTATAAGTCCAGTGGTACTGCCGTATGTGTCCAGTGATACTGCCATATATGTCCAGTGATACTGCCGTATAAGTCCAGTGATACTGCCGTATAAATCCAGTCCAGTGGTACTACCGTATATATGTCCAGTGATACTGCCATATATGTCCAGTGATACTGCCATATATGTCCAGTGATACTGCCGTATATGTCCAGTGGTACTGCCATATAATTCCAGTGATACTGCCATATATGTCCAGTGGTACTGCCATATAATTCCAGTGATACTGCTGTATATGTCCAGTGGTACTGCCGTATAAATCCAGTCCAGTGGTACTGCCGTATAATTCCAGTGATACTGCCGTACAAATCCAGTCCAGTGGTACTGCCGTATAAGTCCAGTGGTACTGCCGTATAATTCCAGTGATACCGTATAAGTTCCAGTGATACTGCCGTATAATTTCAGTGGTACTGCCATATAAGTCCAGTGGTGCTGCCGTATAAGTCCAGTGGTACTGCCGTATAAGTCCAGTGGTACTGCCGTATAAGTCCAGTGGTACTGCCGTATAATTCCAGTGATACTGATGTATAATTCCAGTGGTACTGGTGTATAAGTCCAGTGATACTGCCATATAAATCCAGTCCAGTGGCACTGCCGTATAAGTCCAGTGGTACTGCCGTATAATTCTAGTGATACTGCCATATAATTCCAGTGGTACTGGCGTATAAGTCCAGTGATACTGCTGTATAAATCCAGTTCAGTGGTACTGCTGTATAAATCCAGTGCTTCTGCCGTAAAATTCCAGTGATACTGCTGTATAATTCCAGTGGTACTGCCATGTAAGTCCAGTGGTACTGTCCTGTACTGTATATTATTTACTCCATTTAAAGGGGTTATTAATATTTAATCCAAATCATTTTTACAGGGTGTGTCCTGTGTGGTGTAGGGGTACGCTCGCCTGTGCTTCATATTATTATAATAGCTCCAAATAAAAGGGTTATTATTATCCAAATTAATTTTACAGGCATTGCTGTGTGTGTGTGTGTGTTTGTGGTTTAGGGGTACGCTCTCCTGTGCCACCAATATTGTGCGTGTATTACATCTGGGCAAATTCCAGCACGTCCCATGTTGTTTGTGCCGCACAATTGTGTCGCTTAGTTTAGTCATACAGCTACCTCATTGCACCTCTTTTTCTACTTTGCATGATGTGCTGTTTGGGGCCTAGTTTTTTTAAGTGCCATCCTGTCTGCAACTGCAGTGCCACTCCTAGATGGGCCAGGTGTTTGTGCCGCACACCTGTGTCACTTAGCTTAGTCATACAGCCACCTTGGTGCAACCTTTTGGCCTACAAACAATATTGTGAGGTGTGAGGTGTTCAGAATAGACTGGAAATTAGTGAAAATGAATGTTATTGAGGTTGATAATACCGTAGGAGCAAAATTACTACCAAATTCTGTGATTTTAGCTGTTTTTATGTTTTTTTCAAAAATCATCCAGATCCAAAACCGAAACGCGAAAGGGTGGTTTTGGCAAAACAAATCCAGATCCAAAACACGAGCATGGAACCAGAACCAAAAACAAAACACAAAACACGAAAAGTGCCCGCCGCACATCTCTAGTTCTAGTCCAGTACGGTATCAGTTCTATTCGAAAAGTGTCATCATTCTGGTTCCAGCCCAGTCAGCACTCCAATCCAGTACCAGTGCAGTTCTAGATCTATATATTGTATGTTATTATTCCAGTTCCAGCCCAGGTGACCCAGTCAGGGGGCCACGACCAGCCTGTCAGGTGCAGCGAAACCCAAACCCCCTTGCAGGGATCCCTGGAAAAAACCACCGGTGGGGCAATACTCTGCTCCCCTGTTCTGGTTTCAGTCAACAACCTGGTGCTAGTTCTAGTGAATCATCTAACTCAGAGAGCCTCAAGTCTCTCTGACCTCATGAGCAAGAACTATATGAAACCATAAAGTTTTTGTCAAAGTACAGCTCCAAGCACCAGTAGCTCTGGCCTTATACTGGATGTATTTGGATGAACTTTAATTAACTGTAATAACTGACAGAAATAACCATAATTCAAAATAACTGACAGAAATGGATGTGGGAATACAAAAAATGTTGTGTACCCAAAAGCTTTGGCTTAGCAGCATTGATAACAGAAAATATTAAACCTATCTCGCAATGGACAAGTGATTATAAAACTGAACAGAAAGAAAAGCTGGAGATCAGGGCTACTGGCAACACCCCAAAACCAAAGTCAACACTGGGCAGCCAACTCATAAGCTACTAATTATTTTTAATATGTTTACAGTTAGATCCAACTCACTGATAACTTAATAACTGGAAAATTTAAATCCAGGCAACGCCAGGTACTTCAGCTAGTAGATTAATATTACCAACCTTACTGTCAGGTAAATTAACACTGACAGTCTACAGTATATACTGTATTTAATTTATAATAGTGGATCAATTTGCAAATTAATCCCATGAAAAAATATACAATTACAGTACTTGTACTTTACAATTATGTAAGTATGCTTAGATTCTTTATGTATGATAAAACATTAATAATAATAATAATAATAATAATAAATTATGATAATAAAATAATAATTAAAATACATGTCACTAGTAACAATACCAATACTGTACAAGTAACAGTAAACAATTAAATTAAAAAGAGTCTTGCAATGCCTATTCTCTTTCTAGAGGTAAATTAGCCATAAATGTATTTATTATCTATTTATTTAACAGTTTCTTATATAGCGCAGCAAATTCCGTTGCACTTTACAACCGGACACAATGATAAGACATTGATAAGACAAAACTGGGTAATAACAAACAGTCAGAGGTAGGAAGGCCCTGCTCGCAAGCTTACAATCAATGGGGAAATAGGCATTGATACACAAGGGGGGTCATTCCGAGTTGTTCGCTCTGTATTTTTTTCTCGCAACGGAGCGATTAGTCGCTAATGCGCATGTGCAATGTCCGCAGTGCGACTGCGCCAAGTAAATTTGCTATGCAGTTAGGTTTTTTACTCACAGCATTACGAGGTTTTTTCTTCGTTCTGGTGATCGTAATGTGATTGACAGGAAGTGGGTGTTTCTGGGCGGAAACTGGCCGTTTTATGGGTGTGTGTGAAAAAACGCTACCGTTTCTGGGAAAAACGCGGGAGTGGCTGGAGAAACGGAGGAGTGTCTGGGCGAACGCTGGGTGTGTTTGTGATGTCAAACCAGGAACGAAACTGACTGAACTGATCGCAGATGCCGAGTAAGTCTGGAGCTACTCAGAAACTGCTAAGAAGTGTCTATTCGCAATTCTGCTAATCTTTCGTTCGCAATTTTGATAAGCTAAGATTCACTCCCAGTAGGCGGCGGCTTAGCGTGTGCAAAGCTGCTAAAAGCAGCTTGCGAGCGAACAACTCGGAATGACCCCCAAGGATAGGTACTATCTATTGCATAGTTGTCCACCAGATTGCAAAGGTTCTTGGTGGGCAGCATGATATCACAACACAGCAATGATGAACCAGGGTCAATAGGAAGGGAGAGTGAAGAAAGAAAATATGTGGAGGATATGTGTGGACTGTACAGTGGTGATATAATTGAATAGGAAAGCTTATGAACGTAATGTGAGTGGTTCTGGAATTTGATAAGCTTGTATGAATAAGTGAGTTTTCAGGGAATGCTTGAAGGTTTGGAGACTAGAGAAGAGTCTTATTGTACGTGGTAGGGCATTCCACAGAGCAGACAGAAGAGATAATATATGTTGGTGTAGTATGGTTAATAGCCTTGTGTGTGAGTAAAAGTATTTTATATTAAATACCTACCGTATTTAATATAAAATACTTTTACTCACACACAGGTAACCAATGGAGGGACTGACATTGTGGGTCTGAAGACGATGAACGTCTAGTGAGGAAGATTAGCCTCGCAGCTGCATTCAGAATGGATTGTAATGGTAACAGTCTCTTCTTGGTAAGACCAGTAAGAAGACTATTGTAGTAATCTATTCAGGAGATAATGAGAGCATGCATTAGAATTTTAGCAGTGTCTTGTGTAAGGTATGGTCGTATTTTGGATATGTTTTTCAGTATGCATGTAACATAATCTTGAGACAGATTGAATGTGGGAACAAAGGACAGATCAGAGTCAAGGATGACACCTAGGCAGCGAGCTTGTAGGGTAGGGTTGATTGTAGAGTTCTCAACAGTGATAGAGATATCAGGTTGGTAACTGCTATTGGCCGGTGGAAATATAATTAACTCTGTTTTGGAAATATTAAGTTTGAGATGGCAAGATGACATCCAAGATGAAACAGCAGAGAGGCATTCAGTGACATGGCCCATTACAGTTAGAGACAAATCAGGGGAGTATAGGTAGATTTGAGTCATAGGATAGGTAGATTTGAGCCATAAACCATACTGGGACCTTTCCTGGCAGGACATTTTCCTGAGCCCCCCATTGTCTTTAATTTCTTAAAAATATTGTTTCCTTCTGATTTTTATATCAGTCATGTTGCAGAGCTCATCCAATCAGGTCTCAGCACACACTCCTCCGCTCAGCATCACATGACAGTTCTGTATTGGGAAGACTAAAGCAGCAGCAGGAAGAGAAGCAAGAAGAAAGAGGAGGCTGTAGCTTCATTCTTTAACATGTGGCTCTCATCTTAGCTAAACCACTCTCTGGTGTGTATTGTGTTGGTCCCTCATTATGATGCTCTGTGTATTGCATATCAATACTTTGAATTCTTTCTGTATTGTATGGTGGTGAGGAGAATGCTCTGTGTGTTTGGCTGGCTCTCTAATTTAAGATGCTTCTTAGGATGCTTTTTTAATATGTATGGTGCATACTAAGATGCTCCTTGCATTGTAAGATAACCACCAGGGTTCCCTCTTGATAAAGTATGTCAGTCACTAAGATGCTATCTGTATTGTATTAAAGACATTAGCATGCTTTCAATTTATTTTACAGTCCCAGAGAAGCTCTCTGTGTAGTCACTAGGATGCTTGTTGTAATGTATAATGCTCATAAGGAAGGTTTCTGTATTGTCCGTTGATTATTATGATGCACTCTGTATGGGATGGCAGTCACTAGGATTCTCTCTGTATTGTATATTGATCACTAGGATTCTCTCTCTGTTGTTTATTGGTCAACATGATTCTCTTTGCATTGTATAGTATTTACTGACATGCTATCTGAATTGTCATTCCTTACAATGTTCTATGGAAATCACTAGGTTGCTTCTCTAGTGTATGATTTTTCACTAGCATGTACTGTACAATAGGATTCCCTCTGTATTGTATGTTGCTCACTAGGATGCAATATGCATTGTACAGTAATCTCTAGGATGGCATAAAGGTCAGTGGGACTAGGGGTAGTAAGAAGTCAATTATTTCCAAAAATCCTTCCAATCTTTATTGTAAGCCGGGCATGCATTATAGCATTATCGGCCCGTTCCGCAGTATATTGGTGGTCGAGCCAATAATTGCTTAGTGTATGACTGTGACCGATCAGTGATGACCAGACATTCTTACCAGAAGTGCCGATGGCTTGATGGGCCGGTCTGACCTCACAGAGAGACAGGCTGGCCGAGCAGCACAGACTCCTGGTACTCTGCTCGACTGCCCATTACCTGGAGACAAGGACTCGTTGAGCAGCTCCGCCTCCCGGCGCTCTACTCAGCCACTGTACATACAGAAACACAGGGGCATGCCACATGGCCACGCCCCCATGAGCACATGACCCGCAGTATGCCAAGGCCCTTGAACCGCCACACTCCATCCCTGCTTGCAAAGGTTTTATGTTTTGCAGTTAGTACTGTCATTGGACTAACTAAGGGGGTCATTCCGACCTGATCGCTCGCTGCAGTTTGTCGCAGTGCAGCGATCGGGTCGGAACTGTGCATGCGACGGCGCCGCAGTGCACGGTGCATGGCAGCTTTCGTTACCTAGCGATCGCCTCTGAGACAGAGGTGGTCGCTAGGCGGGAGGGGGCTGAACGGCGGCGTTATGCCGCCGTTTAGGGTGAGCGGTCCGGCCAACGCAGGCATGGCCGGACCATTGGGGGGGGCGGGCCGTGGCGGCTGCGTGACAGATCACGCAGACGCTGTGGCCAGCGGGAGCGACGAGCAACTCCCGGCCAGCCGCAGGACCTGCGCTGGCCGGGAGTTACTCCTCAAATACAAAGGCATCGCCTCTGTGCGATGCTTTTGTATTTGTGGGGGGGGGGGGATGGCACTGACATGCGGGGCGTCCCCCCGCATGTCTGAGTTAACGATCGTAGCTGTGCTAAACTTAGCACAGCTACGATCATCTCGGAATGACCCCCTAAAGCATTACATTGATTGTAAATGACAGAACAGTGGAAAGTATGCAAAAGGTTATGTTCCAGTCAGACAGCCAAGGTCACAGTAGTGTGTATTTGCTGTTCCTGTGGCTACTGTTTATTTTTATGTGGTAGAAAGAAAACAAAGTTAAAATAGTTGAAAACTTTGTACTTTTGGATTTGGATATCTCCCAATGTCAAAGAACACCATTATCAGAGCACAGACCAGAGTACAGCAGCCATCAGCTCCGGGTCTCCAGAACTCAGAGTGGAATACTTGGAAGGTTTTTGCAATTATTCACTTTTTACTCTTAAATTATCAATAACTAAACTGTTTTTTTTTTTGTTTGCTATGTTTTAAATCTTAAAATGACATATATGAGATATAGGGATTTCTAATCACAGCTCAAATAATTTGGGACTTCATTTTAATTTTATGGCACATTAGTTATATTTTGTGAAGGAATCAGTGTATTGAGCTATTTAGATGAATTTAGGTTTTATATTTGGGGTCATGTGTTGTGCTTCCCATGACTTTTTTCCTTCTCTACAGATAACATCATGACAGTCCAAATCGTTTTGCCTCTTCTACTGGTTCTCATGCAGATTTCACTGGCAGAATTATCCTGTTCATCATGCAGAGCTTTCAGCCAACCTGTGCAAGCTCAGGTTGAGAAAGAAATAGCCTTGGAAGTAGCCAAGCAGAATATTCTCAGCAAACTTCACTTACAACAGCGTCCAAATATCTCACACACAGTGCCCAGAGAGAGCCTGGCACTGGCTTTGCTGCGACTGAATATCACACTAGATGAGGACCACTCAGTACAGCTGCCAACACAGAATGGTGAAGAGGATGAAAACTTGGGTATTGATCAAAACCATGAAATCATTAGCTTTGCTGAAATAGGTATGTGAGTTTGCTTTTTGAGAATGCCCCAATGAAGTATCCAAATGGTGTTATTAATATTATAGAATTATATGCTAATTCTGTATAGTATAGAACACTTAGGTGCTGATACTGAGTCGGACGCACTGCTGATATTGGACTCAGCGGAGTGCATGTGTTTATGTCGCACTGTGCATGCATCCAAGTAGTCTGCCCACAGAGACGGAGTTGCGATTGAGGCGCACAGCTGACGCATGGTCTCACAAATGTGTTACAAATGTAGTGAGTGCTTCTGGGCGGTGGCAGGGAGGTGGCTTATTGTGCACATGCAGATGGTCCATCTTATGGGCGTGTTCTGGGAGTGTCGTGGCGTGGGTGTGCTGTTGAAAGTATTTGTGTATTCAAATGCTCACACAGGAAGCCATACATGGACGGAGTATACAATGTAGCTCAGGGGATGGCTGGGCAGGGGGGCGGGTGCCACCTTCCCCCCGGGCCATTGCAATATAGGTGTTCCAGGGTCACATGACTACAGATTCCCTGAGAAAAACTGGGCCGCTTGCTTGAGTCTGCCCCCCAGCCCATGGTGTAGCTGCACTTGCCTCAGCGCTGGTGCAAGTTTACATGGTTCCACCAATGACATGGATGTACAGCAGGGAAGGATTTTGTACCGGTATTTGCATAAAGACGCAGGCGGGCGACCAACCGTCAATAGAGGCAGCTGCGTCTGACAAATGTTCATGACAAATGTTCACTGCATTATATGAGATTCTGATACATGTTATATATAGGCTATATATAACCAGGGGCATAGCCAGAACTTTGTGGTCCCGAGAGCAACATTTTGAAGGGGTCCCTGTCCTAATGCTTCTAGAGACACCTCTCACCAGCAGTTTAATTTTTATGCCCCATCACAGTGCCCTGCTTCATTTTCCGAACTACAGTAGTGTCCTAGTTAATGTTAGACCCTATAGTAGTGCCCTAGTTCACCTTATGTCACGGTGTAGGGCTCCTGGTACACATTATGCCAAAAAGTACCCCCATTTCACTAGAGATGAGCGCCGGAAATTTTTCGGGTTTTGTGTTTTGGTTTTGGGTTCGGTTCCGCGGCCGTGTTTTGGGTTCGACCGCGTTTTGGCAAAACCTCACCGAATTTTTTTTGTCGGATTCGGGTGTGTTTTGGATTCGGGTGTTTTTTTAAAAAAACCCTAAAAAACAGCTTAAATCATAGAATTTGGGGGTAATTTTGATCCCAAAGTATTATTAACCTCAAAAAACATAATTTACACTCATTTTCAGCCTATTCTGAACACATCACACCTCACAATATTATTTTTAGTCCTAAAATTTGCACCGAGGTCGCTGTGTGAGTAAGATAAGCGACCCTAGTGGCCGACACAAACACCGGGCCCATCTAGGAGTGGCACTGCAGTGTCACGCAGGATGGCCCTTCCAAAAAACCCTCCCCAAACAGCACATGACGCAAAGAAAAAAAGAGGCGCAATGAGGTAGCTGACTGTGTGAGTAAGATTAGCGACCCTAGTGGCCGACACAAACACCGGGCACATCTAGGAGTGGCACTGCAGTGTCACGCAGGATGTCCCTTCCAAAAAACCCTCCCCAAACAGCACATGACGCAAAGAAAAAAAGAGGCGCAATGAGGTAGCTGTGTGAGTAAGATTAGCGACCCTAGTGGCCGACACAAACACCGGGCCCATCTAGGAGTGGCACTGCAGTGTCACGCAGGATGTCCCTTCCAAAAAACCCTCCCCAATCAGCACATGATGCAAAGAAAAAGAAAAGAAAAAAGAGGTGCAAGATGGAATTATCCTTGGGCCCTCCCACCCACCCTTATGTTGTATAAACAAAACAGGACATGCACACTTTAACCAACCCATCATTTCAGTGACAGGGTCTGCCACACGACTGTGACTGATATGACGGGTTGGTTTGGACCCCCCCCAAAAAAGAAGCAATTAATCTCTCCTTGCACAAACTGGCTCTACAGAGGCAAGATGTCCACCTCATCTTCACCCTCCGATATATCACCATGTACATCCCCCTCCTCACAGATTATCAATTCGTCCCCACTGGAATCCACCATCTCAGCTCCCTGTGTACTTTGTGGAGGCAATTGCTGCTGGTCAATGTCTCCGCGGAGGAATTGATTATAATTCATTTTAATGAACATCATCTTCTCCACATTTTCTGGATGTAACCTCGTACGCCGATTGCTGACAAGGTGAGCGGCGGCACTAAACACTCTTTCGGAGTACACACTTGTGGGAGGGCAACTTAGGTAGAATAAAGCCAGTTTGTGCAAGGGCCTCCAAATTGCCTCTTTTTCCTGCCAGTATAAGTACGGACTGTGTGACGTGCCTACTTGGATGCGGTCACTCATATAATCCTCCACCATTCTATCAATGTTGAGAGAATCATATGCAGTGACAGTAGACGACATGTCCGTAATCGTTGTCAGGTCCTTCAGTCCGGACCAGATGTCAGCATCAGCAGTCGCTCCAGACTGCCCTGCATCACCGCCAGCGGGTGGGCTCGGAATTCTGAGCCTTTTCCTCGCACCCCCAGTTGCGGGAGAATGTGAAGGAGGAGATGTTGACAGGTCGCGTTCCGCTTGACTTGACAATTTTGTCACCAGCAGGTCTTTCAACCCCAGCAGACCTGTGTCTGCCGGAAAGAGAGATCCAAGGTAGGCTTTAAATCTAGGATCGAGCACGGTGGCCAAAATGTAGTGCTCTGATTTCAACAGATTGACCACCCGTGAATCCTTGTTAAGCGAATTAAGGGCTGCATCCACAAGTCCCACATGCCTAGCGGAATCGCTCCGTGTTAGCTCCTTCTTCAATGCCTCCAGCTTCTTCTGCAAAAGCCTGATGAGGGGAATGACCTGACTCAGGCTGGCAGTGTCTGAACTGACTTCACGTGTGGCAAGTTCAAAGGGCATCAGAACCTTGCACAACGTTGAAATCATTCTCCACTGCACTTGAGACAGGTGCATTCCATCTCCTATATCGTGCTCAATTGTATAGGCTTGAATGGCCTTTTGCTGCTCCTCCAACCTCTGAAGCATATAGAGGGTTGAATTCCACCTCGTTACCACTTCTTGCTTCAGATGATGGCAGGGCAGGTTCAGTAGTTTTTGGTGGTGCTCCAGTCTTCTGTACGTGGTGCCTGTACGCCGAAAGTGTCCCGCAATTTTTCTGGCCACAGACAGCATCTCTTGCACGCCCCTGTCGTTTTTTAAAAAATTCTGCACCACCAAATTCAAGGTATGTGCAAAACATGGGACGTGCTGGAATTTGCCCATATTTAATGCACACACAATATTGCTGGCGTTGTCCGATGCCACAAATCCACAGGAGAGTCCAATTGGGGTAAGCCATTCCGCGATGATCTTCCTCAGTTGCCGTAAGAGGTTTTCAGCTGTGTGCGTATTCTAGAAAGCGGTGATACAAAGCGTAGCCTGCCTAGGAAAGAGTTGGCGTTTGCGAGATGCTGCTACTGGTGCCGCCGCTGCTGTTCTTGCGGCGGGAGTCCATACATCTACCCAGTGGGCTGTCACAGTCATATAGTCCTGACCCTGCCCTGCTCCACTTGTCCACATGTCCGTGGTTAAGTGGACATTGGGTACAACTGCATTTTTTAGGAGACTGGTGAGTCTTTTTCTGACGTCCGTGTACATTCTCGGTATCGCCTGCCTAGAGAAGTGGAACCTAGATGGTATTTGGTAACGGGGGCACACTGCCTCAATAAATTGTCTAGTTCCCTGTGAACTAACGGCGGATACCGGACGCACGTCTAACACCAACATAGTTGTCAAGGACTCAGTTATCCGCTTTGCAGTAGGATGACTGCTGTGATATTTCATCTTCCTCGCAAAGGACTGTTGAACAGTCAATTGCTTACTGGAAGTAGTACAAGTGGGCTTACGACTTCCCCTCTGGGATGACCATCGACTCCCAGCGGCAACAACAGCAGCGCCAGCAGCAGTAGGCGTTACACGCAAGGATGCATCGGAGGAATCCCAGGCAGGAGAGGACTCGTCAGACTTGCCAGTGACATGGCCTGCAGGACTATTGGCATTCCTGGGGAAGGAGGAAATTGACACTGAGGGAGTTGGTGGGGTGGTTTGCGTGAGCTTGGTTACAAGAGGAAGGGATTTACTGGTCAGTGGACTGCTTCCGCTGTCATCCAAAGTTTTTGAACTTGTCACTGACTTATTATGAATGCGCTGCAGGTGACGTATAAGGGAGGATGTTCCGAGGTGGTTAACGTCCTTACCCCTACTTATTACAGCTTGACAAAGGGAACACACGGCTTGACACCTGTTGTCCGCATTTCTGGTGAAATACCTCCACACCGAAGAGCTGATTTTTTTGGTATTTTCACCTGGCATGTCAACGGCCATATTCCTCCCACGGACAACAGGTGTCTCCCCGGGTGCCTGACTTAAACAAACCACCTCACCATCAGAATCCTCCTGGTCAATTTCCTCCCCAGCGCCAGCAACACCCATATCCTCCTCATCCTGGTGTACTTCAACACTGACATCTTCAATCTGACTATCAGGAACTGGACTGCGGGTGCTCCTTCCAGCACTTGCAGGGGGCATGCAAATAGTGGAAGGCGCATGCTCTTCACGTCCAGTGTTGGGAAGGTCAGGCATCGCAAACGACACAATTGGACTCTCCTTGTGGATTTGGGATTTCAAAGAACGCACAGTTCTTTGCGGTGCTTTTGCCAGCTTGAGTCTTTTCAGTTTTCTAGCGAGAGGCTGAGTGCTTCCATCCTCATGTGAAGCTGAACCACTAGCCATGAACATAGGCCAGGGCCTCAGCCGTTCCTTGCCACTCCGTGTGGTAAATGGCATATTGGCAAGTTTACGCTTCTCCTCCGACAATTTTATTTTAGGTTTTGGAGTCCTTTTTTTTCTGATATTTGGTGTTTTGGATTTGACATGCTCTGTACTATGACATTGGGCATCGGCCTTGGCAGACGACGTTGCTGGCATTTCATCGTCTCGGCCATGACTAGTGGCAGCAGCTTCAGCACGAGGTGGAAGTGGATCTTGATCTTTCCCTAATTTTGGAACCTCAACTTTTTTGTTCTCCATATTTTATAGGCAGAACTAAAAGGCACCTCAGGTAAACAATGGAGATGGATGGATTGGATACTAGTATACAATTATGGACGGACTGCCACGGTTAGGTGGTATAAAAAAACCACGGTTAGGTGGTATATATTATAATAATAATACAATTATGGATGGACGGACTGCCTGCCGACTGCCGACACAGAGGTAGCCACAGCCGTGAACTACCGCACTGTACACTGGTTGATAAAGAGATAGTAGTATACTCGTAACAACTAGTATGACACTATGACGACGGTATAAAGAATGAAAAAAAAAACACGGTTAGGTGGTATATATTATAATAATAATACAATTATGGATGGACGGACTGCCTGCCGACTGCCGACACAGAGGTAGCCACAGCCGTGAACTACCGCACTGTACACTGGTTGATAAAGAGATAGTAGTATACTCGTAACAACTAGTATGACACTATGACGACGGTATAAAGAATGCAAAAAAAACCACAGTTAGGTGGTATATATTATAATAATAATACAATTATGGATGGACGGACTGCCTGCCGACTGCCGACACAGAGGTAGCCACAGCCGTGAACTACCGCACTGTACACTGGTTGATAAAGAGATAGTAGTATACTCGTAACAACTAGTATGACACTATGACGGTATAAAGAATGAAAAAAAAAACCACGGTTAGGTGGTATATATTATAATAATAATACAATTATGGATGGACGGACTGCCTGCCGACTGCCGACACAGAGGTAGCCACAGCCGTGAACTACCGCACTGTACACTGGTTGATAAAGAGATAGTAGTATACTTGTAACAATTAGGATGACACTATGACGGTATAAAGAATGAAAAAAAAACCACGGTTAGGTGGTAGGTATATAATAATAAATAATACAATTCTGGTCGGACGGACTGCCTGCCGTGTGCCGACACAGAGGTAGCCACAGCCGTGAACTACCGCACTGTACACTGGTTGATAAAGAGATAGTAGTATACTCGTAACAATTAGGATGACACTATGACGGTATAAAGAATGAAAAAAAAACCACGGTTAGGTGGTAGGTATATAATAATAAATAATACAATTCTGGTCGGACGGACTGCCTGCCGTGTGCCGACACAGAGGTAGCCACAGCCGTGAACTACCGCACTGTACACTGGTTGATAAAGAGATAGTAGTATACTCGTAACAATTAGGATGACACTATGACGGTATAAAGAATGAAAAAAAAACCACGGTTAGGTGGTAGGTATATAATAATAAATAATACAATTCTGGTCGGACGGACTGCCTGCCGTGTGCCGACACAGAGGTAGCCACAGCCGTGAACTACCGCACTGTACACTGGTTGATAAAGAGATAGTAGTATACTCGTAACAATTAGGATGACACTATGACGGTATAAAGAATGAAAAAAAAACCACGGTTAGGTGGTAGGTATATAATAATAAATAATACAATTCTGGTCGGACGGACTGCCTGCCGTGTGCCGACACAGAGGTAGCCACAGCCGTGAACTACCGCACTGTACACTGGTTGATAAAGAGATAGTAGTATACTCGTAACAATTAGGATGACACTATGACGGTATAAAGAATGAAAAAAAAACCACGGTTAGGTGGTAGGTATATAATAATAAATAATACAATTCTGGTCGGACGGACTGCCTGCCGTGTGCCGACACAGAGGTAGCCACAGCCGTGAACTACCGCACTGTACTGTGTCTGCTGCTAATATAGACTGGTTGATATTTAAAGAGATATTAGTAGTATACAACAATACTATACTGGTGGTCAGGCACTGGTCACCACTCCTGCAGCAAAAGTGTGCACTGTTAATTAATATAATTGTACTCCTGGCTCCTGCTAACAACCTGCAGTGCTCCCCAGTCTCCCCCACAATTAATTATAAGCTTTTAATTTATACATTGATGACTGTGCAGCACACTGGGCTGAGCTGAGTGCACACAGACTGAGTCACACTGTGTGACTGACTGTGCTGTGTATCGTTTTTTTTTTCAGGCAGAGAACGGATATAGCAGAGAGAAGTGAACGGATATATTATATTAAATAAAAGTTAACTAGCAACTGCACTGGTCACTGACTGTGGTAAACTAACTCTGTCTGCGACTCTGCACAATCTCTCTCTATCTAATCTATCTATCTCTATTCTAATGGAGAGGACGCCAGACACGTCCTCTCCCTATCAATCTCAATGCACGAGTGAAAATGGCGGCGACGCGCGGCTCCTTATATAGAATCCGAGTCTCGCGATAGAATCCGAGCCTCGCGAGAATCCGACAGCGTCATGATGACGTTCGGGCGCGCTCGGGTTAACCGAGCAAGGCGGGAAGATCCGAGTCGCTCGGACCCGTGGAAAAAAAAGTGAAGTTCGTGCGGGTTCGGATTCAAAGAAACCGAACCCGCTCATCTCTACATTTCACATTATCACATACAGTGCCACCAGTTCATGTTATACCACACTATAACGCCTCCACTTCATATTGTGCCACATTACAGTGCCCCCAGTTCATATTATGCCCCACTATAGTGCCTCCACTTCATATTGTGCCACATTACAGTTTCCCCAAGTTCATATTATGTAACAATATAATGCCCTCCAATTAATGTTATACCACATTACAATGAGCAGGTCCAAGGGCATAACTAGTGTGACAGAACCACATAAACAGTAAAGTCCAACTCACTTTATTTTTCACCACAGGCAAGTTACACAGTTTCATGCAGGTTCAAAGGTCAGGTTTTACAGGCAGCTTCAAACAGCAACAAAAGTCACAGCACAACAGGGTACAGTCTTCTTAGTTTATACAAAGAGCCAATGGTTCCTAACGTAGTCCCCAAACACCCCTCCTATTGCCTGGCTGACTACTTCAGCATCAGGAATAGTTTCCCAGCATCTCTGCTGCTTCTTTTACCAAGCTCACACAGGTGATTGTAATCATGCCTGCTGCTCGGGATCCATTCAATTTGCCGGCTGTCGGGATCCCGGCGGTCAGGGTGCCGATGCTGGAATCCCGCCACCCGACAATGCTGCCAGCCGGAATACCGGCGCACAGGGGCTATTTCCACTCATTGGTGTCCATGACACCCATGCAATGGGAATAGAAAATAGAACAGCTCGCCACCGAACCCACAGAGTGGCGAGCACAGCGAGCCCGCAAGGGGAATCGCACCGCTTTCCGTGCTGCCGGCATTCTGCCGGGCTGGATGCCGCTGACGGGATACAGACAGAGAGGGTAATACAGACCCTGCCGCTAATTAGGATCGCAGTGCAGTTTTCCAATATCGGCAAACTGCGCAGGCGCAGCAGCCACATTGCAGCTGCACAGCCACACACATTGCGGCCGCATCCCCAATGGACAGCAGTGAGTATTTTTGGGGCAGTGATGCTGTGTTGGGGGGTGGGGGGGGGGGTGCTATACCCTCTACTCTGGAAATATTGACGCAATTAGACTATTTTCATTGCGCCAATCTTCAAGTTTAAGTTCACTACCCAACCCCTAAAAAAATTTGCATGAAGATACATAGCCTATATGTTAACGGACCGTCTAAGGAACATAATTTTAAAAATGCGTTCAGCAGTTCCTGAGTTTATAGTAACATAGTATCTGAGGTTGAAAAAAGACAATTGTCCATCGAGTTCAACCTATTTGAGTCTCCTATGCATGATGATTTGACTAAAATTTCTGACTGATGCTGCTGTCAGCCGTTGCATTTTATCCCTTTTTGTAGTAACTATAATGCATGACTATGCACCATAACCCTGGATATCCTTATCCATTAGGAATTTATCTAACCCATTCTTAAAGGTGTTGACAGATTCCGCCGTTACAACTCCCTCAGGCAGGGAATTCCAAACACGTATCGTCCTTACCGTGAAAAAGCCTTTACGACGTATTGTGTGGAATCTCCTCTCCTCTAACCTGAGCGAATGTCCACGAGTCATATGTATTGATCTTACCAAAAACAGGTCCCGCGCAAGCT
Source organism: Pseudophryne corroboree (assembly GCF_028390025.1). NCBI lineage: Eukaryota > Metazoa > Chordata > Amphibia > Anura > Myobatrachidae > Pseudophryne > Pseudophryne corroboree. The sequence goes on along the minus strand of NC_086445.1, from coordinate 224,162,753 downwards.
CTGTGTATTGTCCCCTTATAGATTTGTAGATGTTGATCATATCCCCTCTTAGTCTCTGCTTTTCCAATGTAAACATTCCTAGTCATTCAAGCCTTTCCTTGTATTCCATCGTCTCCATGCCCTTAATTAGTTTGGTCGCCCTCCTCTGAACCTTTTCTAGCTCCAGGATATCCTTTTTGTAGTATGGTGCCCAGAACTGTACACAGTATTCAAGGTGTGGCCTCACTAATGATTTATATAACGGGAGTATAACACCCTCGTCCCTTGCATCAATTCCCCTTTTTATGCATGCTAGTATCTTATTAGCCTTTTCTGCTGCCATCCTACTTTGGGAACTGCTGCTTAGTTTGCTATCTATGAGAACCCTTAAGTCTTTTTCCAGTACAGTATCCCCTAATGTTACCCCATTCAGTTTGTAGGTGTTATTTTTGTTCTTGCTACCACAGTGCATTACCTTACACTTGTCTGTGTTGAAGCGCATTCTCCATTTGGCTGCCCATGCTTCTAATTTAACTAAGTCGTTCTGAAGAGACTCTGCATCCTCCTCTGTATTTATAGCCTTACACAATTTGGTATCATCTGCAAAAATTGACACCATGCTCTCAAGATCTTCTGTTAGGTCTATAATGAAAATGTTGAACAATAGCGGTCCTAATACCGAGCCTTGTGGCACACCACTTAACACTTCAGTCCAATTTGAGAAAGATCCATTAACCACAACACGCTGCTCTTTGTTATCTAACCAATTCTTGACCCAAGTGCATATAGTGCCTCCTAGCCCTAATTCTTGTATCTTATAGATAAGTCGCATGTGTGGTACTGTGTCGAAAGCTTTGGCAAAATCTAAAAAGATTACATCCACGTCTTTACCCTGATCAAGGTTTGCACTTACTGTTTCGTAAAAACCAAGTAAGTTGGTTTGACAGGATCTGTCCTTCACAAATCCATGTTGATTCCTTTTAATGATTTTATTGGCTTCAAGGAACTTCTGAATACTATCCTTTAGAATACCTTCCAGTACTTTCCCCACTATAGATGTAAGACTTACTGGTCTATAGTTACCCGGTTCCGCTTTATTTCCCTTTTTGAATATAGGCACTACTTCTGCTATACGCCAGTCTTTGGGAACCATACCTGATATAACTGAATCCTTAAAGATCAAAAATAGCGGTTTTGCCAGTTCAGAGTGAAGCTCCATTAGAACCCTTGGGTGAATTCCATCGGGCCCTGGTGATTTATTAATCTTTAAATGTTTTAATCGGTCACAGACTACCTCCTCACTTAAATAAGCACCTATCAGTGGGATATTCTCATTATTGAGATTGTGTGTCAGTCCCTGAATTGGGTCCTCTCTAGTAAATACTGTTGAAAAAAATTCATTAAGTATGTCCGCTATGTCATTATCATTTTTGATTAAGACTCACAACTTGTCTTTTACAGGGCCTATACTCTCCTTCTTTAATCTCTTGCTATTAATGTATTTAAAGAATTTTTGGGGATTTGATTTGCTTTCCTTAGCTACTAGTTTTTCTGTTTCTACTTTAGCCGCTCTTATTTCTTTCTTGCATATTTTGTTACAGTCTTTATAGTGCTGAAATGATTCCACATTCCCATCAGATTTTTATTTTTTAAATGCTCACCTTTATCTCGTACAAACAACCAAACAAACAAACAAACGTTCCTTACCCATCATTGCCCGGGTATTTAGAGTTCTATCCGTTCTATTCGACTAAACTTGGGTTTACATGTCATCGAGATTGTCACCAATCAGCTTAGCGACCTCGAAAACTATGAATTTGACACTAATGTCGAACATATTGGACATTTTATTTTTCCCCCTTCTCACTCCCCCATACTGATGGGGGCTGAGCTTGGACTGAAAAGGCATCGGGAGTGTCACTATTTATCTCAGCAACCCTGAAAACTATGGTTTTATACATATCATCCCCTTCCCGCCCCCAGGGGGTGCTAGGGGTGTCTTACCCCCACAGTATTTGTGTCCAGATTATAAGTCATATGTGTACCAAGTTTGGTGTAAATTGCACCAGGCATTCCAGAGTTATGCTGGAACATACATACACACATTTGTATATATATATATATATATATAGATGTGTGTGTGAGTGATCATTAATTAGTCATGCTATTTATTTATTTATGTATTTAGCTAATTAGTAGTAGTTGTTGTTAGAGCATAGCGACGACATTTGATCTCAATCCTGTCTCATCTCTCATGTAGGCAGGCTCGGACTGGCCCATAGGGGTACAGGGGAAACCACCGATGGGCCCCACCGTCTCAATTATACATTATGAATATGTTACATGATACTGCACAGGACTGTGGTGTATTTTCTACAGTGCATTACTGTTATAAATCTGGTACATTATCATGCATGCACTAGCAGTATTTACTATATATATTATTTATCAAGGGGTCCAGACTGTCACAACTGAGGGCTGGAGACCGTGACTGGGAGCTTCAGTTGTAGGGGTTGACGTGTACCTGAAGGTTGGAGGAGCGATGGGACTCCTAGACATGCGTAAAGACTGTAGCAAGGACGCCCGAAGGCGTGACCACGACAACTGGAAATATCTTTCAGTGATTTTATTAAATGAAAAGTCATAAAACGTGCAAAAACAATAGAAAGTCACAAGTGGAAATTTAGGTGTGCAACTGGTTAATACCAGTAACCTGGAATGTAGAGAAAAGTTCTGTAAACTGTAAATGAAGCTAGGGTTCGCTGGAAAACTGTAAATGAAGCTAGGGTTCGCTGGAAAACTGTAAATGAAGCTAGGGTACGCTGGAAAACTGTAGTTGTTGAAGAGTGGCTGCTGGAAAGCCGGAATACAGACACAGGTGAGTAAGGTAATTTTGTAGAGGGTTAATCACAGAGGTGTCGTGTTACACCACAGAGTGTAACACAGAGGAGTCAGGCTTGAATGCAGGAGAGTTCACTGGAGAATCTGTAGAAGACTGCACACAGGAACCACTGGAGACAAATGAAGCACTGACATCTATCTGGCCCAGACACAGGATACTTATACCTGCAGCTATGCAGGCATTGGCTGGGCAATTATGCAGATTTCAGAGCCAGTAGATTGGAGGAGCTGGAACATGTGATTGCATCCAACATGGCTGCGCCCATGCTGGAAGTAAGATGGAAAACCTGGTTTGGAACACAATGTAGAAACATAGTAGTAATGGCGGCTCCGGCCGCAGAGGACAGGAGACGCCAAACAACAAGTGCATGCTGAGACACGTGGAAGGCCGCGGAGGGCGTACAACCAGAAGGGAGATAGTGTCTCAGTACTCGGATCGTGACAGTACCCCCCCTTTTAGGAGTGGCCCCAGGACACTTCGTAAGTTTTCCTGGCCATCTGGAATGGAATTTCTGGAAGAAGACTTGTGCCAACTTGGAAGTGGGGAATCCATGACAGAATCCATCGAGGAATGAACCCACGAACGATGAGGAACAGACAAGGAAACCAGTTGCCTAGTGGGTGACTGGCGGGATACTTTGTGTTGGGCAGATTTTGGGCAGGAGGCCCCAAATTCAGCAATGTCCTTTTTTAGGGTCGGCCACCAATTTGACCTGGAGACGAATTTTAAGGTCTTACGTATGCCCGCGTATCCGGCAAAGCGAAAGGAATGTGCCCGATGCAAGAGCTTCCTCCTGAAAGCCGGCTTCACAAAATTTTTCCCTGGCGGGGGCATAGAGTCCATCCTCACTGCGGAGAACACCACTGGATCAACAATATAATGCTTGACAGTAGACTCAGACTCATTTTCTTGCTCCCGGGAGCGGGAAAGGGCATCAGCCTTGTGATTCGGTGACCCTGGACAAAACTGTAGTTTGGAGTCTTGGCACGGAGGAGACAGGACATCAGAAGACTTGTAGGAGGATAGACGAACTGGAAGCTCTTTTTGGAGACAGGTCTCAGAGCAGGAAGGACCCCATGCCAGGATATGGGTCGACTTCCAATCAACTTGAGGGTTATGCAGACGTAGCCATGGAAGGCCTAGGACCACAGGATGGGTGGCCCTGGGGATAACCTGGAAAGAAATCAACTCTGTATGCTGATCCCCTACCTTCAGACGGATAGGTAGGGTCTTGGAGGTAATCACCGAATCAGGAATCCTACTGCCGTCCACGGCAGTTAGAGATATCGGTGATGACAGTCTCTCAGTGGGTAGAGACCACTGCTTAACGAAACTCTCTGTAATAAAGTTTCCGGCTGCTCCGGAATCCAATAAGGCAGTGAGATTCTTAGTACGCAGAGCCATCTGCAGAGAAACGGAGAGATTGCAGTTACTTGGAAATGGAGAGAAATTCGTCACTCCTAGCTGGTCTTCTCCTTGGTCGGCTAGGACTTGAGGTTGTCTCGGACGCTTGGGACAGGACTTGATAACGTGAGAAGATTCGGCACAATACAAACAGAGACGCTCAGCAAGACGTCTACTACGCTCTGCCTGAGATAAACGAGAGCGACCTATCTGCATAGGTTCCTCCCGAGACGGAGATGGCTGGCGAGGAATGGAAACAGTAGGAATCCTGGGAAATGTGGATCTTCCTCGTTCAACAGCCCTTTCACGGAACCGTAAATCGACCTTAGTGCAGAGGGAAATGAGCTCGTTTAAAGTTAAAGGCAAGTCTCTAGCAGCGAGCTCATCTTTGATACGCTCGGATAGCCCTCCCCAGAAGGCTGCATAAAGAGCGTCATCATTCCAGGAGACTTCAGATGCCAAGGTCTGGAATTGCACCAAATACTGACCGACAGTTCGCGTCCCCTGACACAGTCGAAGGATCTCTGAAGAGGCTGATGTCACTCGACCTGGCTCATCGAAAATCCGTCTGAACGTTGCCACAAAGTTAGCATAGGATGACAACAGAGCATCAGACCTTTCCCATATAGGTGAGACCCAGTCTAGAGCGGCACCAGTGAGTAGAGAAATAAGGTATGCCACCTTAATGCGGTCAGTAGGGAAACTGCTGGGTTGCAATTCAAATTGGATCTCGCACTGGTTTAGGAAACCCCTGCAGGCTTTAGGGGATCCATCATATTTAGCAGGAGTCGGCAAGTGAAGATAGGGAGCAGGAACAGGTATGGTGGGTGGGGACACCACCAGAGGCGCTGGAGTCGGCACACTGGACGCCCCTGATCCACGGAGGGCCGCTTGAATTTCATCCAGCCGGGAGGAGAGGTCCTGGAGACAGCGAACAACATGGTCCTGAGCAGCCTCCTGACGTTCAAGGCGGGTTGCCAATTCTTGTATCAGCCTAAGCGCTTGGGCCAGGTCTCCGGCTGGATCCATTTGGTCAGTGCTTACTGTCACAACTGAGGGCTGGAGACCGTGACTGGGAGCCTCAGTTGTAGGGGTTGACGGGTACCTGAAGGTTGGAGGAGCGATGGGACTCCTGGACATGCGTAAAGACTGTAGCAAGGATGTCCGAAGGCGTGACCACGACAACTGGAAATATCTTTCAGTGATTTTATTAAATGAAAAGTCATAAAACGTGCAAAAACAATAGAAAGTCACAAGTGGAAATTTAGGTGTGCAACTGGTTAATACCAGTAACCTGGAATGTAGAGAAAAGTTCTGTAAACTGTAAATGAAGCTAGGGTTCACTGGAAAACTGTAAATGAAGCTAGGGTTCGCTGGAAAACTGTAAATGAAGCTAGGGTTCGCTGGAAAACTGTAGTTGTTGAAGAGTGGCTGCTGGAAAGCCGGAAAACAGACACAGGTGAGTAAGGTGATGTTGTAGAGGGTTAATCACAGAGGTGTCGTGTTACACCACAGAGTGTAACACAGAGGAGTCAGGCTTGAATGCAGGAGAGTTCACTGGAGAATCTGTAGAAGACTGCACACAGGAACCACTGGAGACAAATGAAGCACTGACATCTATCTGGCCCAGACACAGGATACTTATACCTGCAGCTATGCAGGCATTGGCTGGGCAATTATGCAGATTTCAGAGCCAGTAGATTGGAGGAGCTGGAACATGTGATTGCATCCAACATGGCTGCGCCCATGCTGGAAGTAAGATGGAAAACCTGGTTTGGAACACAATGTAGAAACATAGTAGTAATGGCGGCTCCGGCCGCAGAGGACAGGAGACGCCAAACAACAAGTGCATGCTGAGACACGTGGAAGGCCGCGGAGGCCGCGGAGGGCGTACAACCAGAAGGGAGATAGTGTCTCAGTACTCGGATCGTGACACAGACCATGCACTAATGGTTAGCCAAGCCTCTAAGAATGGGCCCCTACCACTGCATTTCACCGGTGGGCCCTTCATGCCCCAGTCCAACACTGCATGTAGGTGGCATAGTGAGTATTACAGTATGGGTGCATTTTCTTTTGGTATGGTAGTGAGGTGTGTTACACTTTCCACCAGACAATATAATAGAGAATAACATTTTATAGAACTATTTCCTGCAAGTAAGGTATATACAGTACTGTAGCTGTCATTAAATGTAATTTCCAAAACCTCTACTATGATACTCTATACCGAGTACAAACCTTTCTCATATATTTTAGGCCATATAGGGCCCCAGACAAAGCAAACATGACAAAATACACATACTGACCAGTTTTTTGGGTATGCTACAGGTTATGTTTGCTTGTGTTCTTCCCTGTTTAATGCAAGCAGAATGTACACAGAGATAGTAGGGATACATAGGAAGCCTCTGGGATAACTTCTTGCTATACTGAATCAAACACTACCAGTCAAAAGTTTTAGGAAAACACAATTTTTCCAGTATTTGTTGAAATGTATTCAATTCCAGTCCAGTAAATAACCTGAAAGGGTACAAAGGCAAACCTCCCACCTGTCCCGATTTTTGCGGAACAGTCCCGCTGTCCCTCCCGCGTTCCGCAGTGGGAGGCTTCTCTGTCACTCGCTGCTCTGCTTGGTGCAGAGCAGAGCAGCGGAGAATAGACGCTGTCTATTCATGGGTGGCAGAACGACTGGGGGGCATGCTAGCAGCTCACACAGCGCTGGCCGTGCCCCACAAGTGACGAAAATGAGAGGCGTGGCAGGCGGTCGCGGCATGCCCCCTTTTTATGAGGCCACGCGCCCTTTTCGCTCATGCGTGCGCCTGTGCGCAGAGGAGTCCTGACTGGGACCATATAAAAGTTGGGAGGTATGATAAAGGTAAGAGGCTAAAAGAAAGTTTAGGTTAGCAAGAAGTGAAAAATAATGTAAATCTCAGAGTTATTAAAAAAGCCGTTAGCAGGAAGCAAGTAATGGGTTAAGAACGTAAAGCTGTTCTACAGCAACAAGAAAGAGTCTTTCTTGTGACATGAAGCACTGCCAGGGACTACTGAAGACTGGAAGAAGGTCTTATGGACCGACGAATCAAATGTGACATTTATACAGATGTAGCCACGTCATCTAGCCTGCAGCTTGCCGTATGTGCGGCAAGCCAGATGGGCAAGTGTGCCCGTGACTAGGACATGCGTATGCCTCTAAGTATGCGCACCCATAGAAATACATGGGCTGCTTACTAAGGCGCAGCTCGGTGTACAAAGACGCATGTGTGCCTAGGCGTGGCGTGTGTGGCCATGCCACAGGCTGGATGAACGTGGCTACATCTGTAATTCATTGTGTAGGGTTCAATATGCTATCGAGTAGGTGAACAGATGGTTCCTCAGTGTGCGGCATTTATTTATTAAGCGGTGTTTAAGCCCATGGTTTGCTATTAAAAGCATTGCTCTTTTAAATTTTGGGCCTAAACATGCTGGGAAGCGGCTTTGTAAAGAAACCCCTGTGACACCAGCTGTCAGACATGGATGAGAGTGGTCTGGCAATCTTCAGCTGACTTGCACATACAGGCTGGGCGGCCACAGCATTTTGCTAAAATAAAACAGACCTGCTTTTTTTTACCGTGTTCTGATAGGCATGCACGGATCCATGAGATCCGTGCATGTTTATCAGTGGGAAGGGGTGGGAAAGTGTTAAATTTGCAGGAAAAAAATGCGTGGGGTCCCCCCTCCTAAGCAAAACCAGCCTCGGGCTCTTTGAGCCGGTCCTGGTTGAAAAAATATGGGGGAAAAATGACAGGGGTTCCCCCATATTTAATCAACCAGCACCGGGCTCTGCGCCTGGTCCTGGTTCCAAAAATACGGGGGGGGGGGGGAAGCGTAGGGGTCCCCCGTATTTTTGAAACCAGCACCGGGCTCCACTAGCCAGGTACATAATGCCACAGCCGGGGTACACTATTATATTGGTCCCTGCGGCCCTGGCATTACATACCTAACTAGTCACCCCTGGCCAGGGTACCCTGGAGGAGTGGGAACCCCTTAAATCAAGCCCCCCCCCCCCAGCCACCCAAGGGCCAGGGGTGAAGCCCGAGGCTGTCCCCCCATCCAAGGGCGTTGGATGGGGGGCTGATAGCCTTTTTGTAAAGATGTGAATATTGTTTTTAGTAGCAGTACTACAAGTCCCAGCAAGCCTACCCCGCAAGCTGGTACTTGGAGAACCACAAGTACCAGCATGCGGTGGAAAACCGGGCCCGCTGGTACCTGTTGTACTACTACTAAAAAAATACCCCAATAAAAACAGGAGACACACACCTTGAAAGTATAAGTTTATTACATACATGCACACCGCCAAACATACATACTTACCTATGTTCACACGAGGGTCGGTCCTCTTCTCCATGTAGAATCCATGGGGTATTCAAAAGAGGGAGAAAGAGACGTATAGTCTCAAGGGGCCATGCACAGGCTATTAAACAGTATTAGTTTAAGGATATATAATTAATTAATTAATTAATTAATTAAGTAGTAACCAGCCAAGTTAAGAAAGACAATTGAAAGGGTAGGATACCTTCATTCCAATTAAATTGGGCTGGAGGTGCACCAGTAAGCAAAATGCAATCTGAGAAGGGACAAAAGGGAAGGACGATCATAGACGGTCGTCACCCAAGGAAGGCTTACTTTGTGGTGCACTCTTTTTTAATATAATTTGTTAATGTTATAAAATTAAAACTTAACATTTATTGAAAATATTAAAATGAAGTAGTCAGAAAAATAGGACACATAAACAGAGCAGGTTAATCATGATATGGTTTGCACCTGCTATAACAAAAAATATAGTCAAGGTATATGTATATTGATAATCAATTCATAATATAAATAGCTTATAATTAATTCCGTAGTGGGGATGACCCAAACAATTGTAATTGCAAAAATGCAGTATTAGAAAATGTGAAAAAAGTGAAATATCAATTGAATAATATTACGGGTTACTCCAAATTTCCAGAGATCTTTTTTGTTAAATAATTAGATCTCATCCTGAGAGTGTATACCCGTTGTGGCGGCCTCTGTCTATTTTATTGGTGTACAAAACCCTTTTTAAAGGGAGTAACGGTCCTCCAAGAGGACAGGAATGGCTTAAATATACGATCCAGCAATCTATAATAGTTGATATCGCACCTAATACATCAAAAGATCAATCAAGGGATAATCAAATAACAGTTAGTATCTTAATTTTTAAACAATACACGTTTGTAAATCAGTTTCTTGATTGTCCAGGTTGTTATAACGCTTACATCTCCCAATTGCGCGTAGTGACTGCTGTCAATAATACAGAACTAACATAGTAACAATTCATTGAGAGACATCAGATGTTGTATCTGTTAGTACCAACATTGTTTCATAGTGATATATACCTTGTTGCGAGTAAATGAGCTGCTCACTCGTTTTTAAGTTTGTATAGAAATCCATGGGGTACCTGTTGGAAAAATTCTACTCACATAATCCAGTGTAGATCGGTCCTCTTCTGTTCTTTGTATAATCCACGTACTTTGCAAAATAAAAAAAAAGGAACACCCGATGACGCACTGAAAGGGGCCCCGTGTTTTCACATGGGACCCCTTTCCCCGACTGCCAGGACCCCCCCCCCCCCTGACTCCTGTCTAAGAGGGTTCCTTCAGCCAATCAGGGAGCGCCACGTCGTGGCACCCTCCTGATTGGCTGTGTGCTCCTGTAGTGTCTGTCAGGCAGCACACGGCAGTGATGCAATGTAGCGCCTATGCGCTCCATTGTAACCAATGGTGGGAACTTTGCGGACAGCGGTTGACCGAAAGTAACCTCACCGCTGTCCGCAAAGTTCCCACCATTGGTTACAATGGAGCGCATAGGCACTACATTGTATCACTGCCGTGTGCTGCCTGACAGATACTACAGGAGCACACAGCCAATCAGGAGGGTGCCACGACATGGTGCTCCCTGATTGGCTGAAGGAACCCTCTTAGACAGGAGTCAGGGGGGGGGGGGTCCTGGCAGTCGGGGAAAGGGGTCCCATGTGAAAACATGGGGCCCCTTTCAGTGCGTGGTCGGGTGTTCGTTTTTTTATTTTGCAAAGTACGTGGATTATACAAAGAACAGAAGAGGACCGATCTACACTGGATTATGTGAGTAGAATTTTTCCAACAGGTACCCCATGGATTCTACATGGAGAAGTTGACCGACCCTCGTGTGAACATAGGTAGGTATGTATGTTTGGCGGTGTGCATGTATGTAATAAACTTATACTTTCAAGGTGTGTGTCTCCTGTTTTTATTGGGGTATTTTTTTAGTAGTAGTACAACAGGTACCAGCGGGCCCGGTTTTCCACCGCAGGCTGGTACTTGTGGTTCTCCAAGTACCAGCTTGCGGGGGAGGCTTGCTGGGACTTGTAGTACTGCTACTAAAAACAATATTCACATCTTTACAAAAAGGCTATCAGCCCCCCATCCGCCGCCCTTGGATGGGGGGGACAGCCTCGGGCTTCACCCCTGGCCCTTTGGTGGCTGGAGGGGGGGGACCCCTTGATTTAAGGGGTTCCCACTCCTCCAGGGTACCCCGGCCAGGGGTGACTAGTTGGGTATGTAATGCCAGGGCCGCAGGGACCAATATAAAAGTGTCCCCCGGCTGTGGCATTATGTACCTGGCTAGTGGAGCCCGGTGCTGGTTTCAAAAATACGGGGGACCCCTACGCTTTTTGTCCCCCGTATTTTTGGAACCAGGACCAGGCGCAGAGCCCGGTGCTGGTTGATTAAATATGGGGGAACCCCTGTCATTTTTCCCCCCATATTTTTTCAACCAGGACCGGCTCAAAGAGCCCGAGGCTGGTTTTGTTTAGGAGGGGGGACCCCACGCATTTTTATTTTTTATTTTTAACAATGTTTTTTTTTTTACGAAAGGTGCACAATAAAGCCCAGCACGGATTTCACAGATCCGGCCGAGATTCATTGTGTTAATGTCGGCAGTGTTTTACAATTCACTCCCGTAAAACACTGGCAAAAAATACGAATGACATCGACATCGGAAAATACGAAAATGCAGAATACGACAGCTTAGTAAATTAGTCGTAATAAATTCAAAAAGTTGCAATTTTACACTTTCGATGTCATTCGTGTTTGAACTTTAACCTCATTCGGAAAAATATGAATTTTAGTAAATATACCCCTACGTCTTTATACTCAGATATTGTGCGAAAATAATATAAATAATAAATGTTGTATCTGTCGAATTTGTATTGAGATGTCCACCAGCGGCTTTGTAAATCCAAGCGGCATCAGTCACAGATCAGTCGATTATTGGCCTTCCGAGTAACCATGTGGCTACTCGGAATGCCTGAAGAAATGAATGGCCTAATTCAGACCTGATTGCTATTGTGCGAAACCGCAAGGCGACTGATTATCGAATGACTGTGCATGCATACGGATCTAATGCCAGGCGCGAGGCCAAACTGCAAAAAAATCCATCGCTATGTGAACGCAGGCTGATTGACAGAAAGAGGATTTTTGGGGGTGGTAACTGGGCGTTTTCTGGGAGTGTCTGGAAAAATGTAGGTGTTCCCAAGTGTTTTCAGGGCGGGTGTGTGACGTCAGCTCCGGTCCGATCAGCCTGATTCTTTTGCATTGTAGGAGTAAGTCCTAGGCTACACACAGACTGCACAGACTGGAACAATCATTAGATGGTGAGTGAGTTACGAATGGATATGCAGCTGGCCGGTGTTTGTAAAGCTTTTCGCATGGCATATGCAGACTTGCATGGGGTGGTTTTACACTCTGTCTGGGCGGTGACTATCCGATCTCAAACCTCTGCAAGTTTGCAGAGGAGCGATAAGGTCTGAATTAGGCCCTAAGACCACAGCACCAGTGTACTTGTGTGTACAAGGATGCAGGGGCTGGCTCTAACATGCTATAAAATGGTCACATAATGCCCTTGTAAGGCTTCAAATTGTAGAATTATGCCAACACATATGATTTGTCTAGATTCCTGGAGTATTGGATTACGTCAGAGGTTCTCAAACGCGGTCCTCAAGGCACAGACGGTCCACTCAGCTCGCCACCGAGCCCGCAGAGTGACGAGCACAGCGAGCCTGCAAGGGGACTTGCACCGATTTCTGCCGGGCTGGATGCTGCTGCCGGGATACTGACAGAGAGGGTAATACAGACCCTGCCGCTAATGTGTCTCGCAGTACAGTTTTCCAGTATCGGCAAACTGCGCAGGCGCAGCAACCACATTGCATCTGCACAGCCACACATATTGCGTCCGCATCCCCGATGGATGTTACCGCAATGTGATTGACAGTGGTGGCCATTTGTGGGGCGGCGGCGCTGTGTTGGGGGGGGGGGGGCATCCCCTCTACTGAGATATATATATATATATATATATAGATAGATAGATAGATAGATAGATACACACACACACACTAGCTTTTTGCCAGCGGCTTCGCCCGCGTGGAAATATTCACGCAATTAGACTGTTTTCATTGTGTCCAACTTCAAGTTTAAGTTCACTACCCAACCCCTACAAACAATTTGCGTGAAGATACATAGCTTATATGTTAACGGACAGTCTAAGGAACATATCAATTTTAAAAATGCGTTCAGCAGTTACTGAGTTTATCTCGTACGTACGTACGTATGTACAAACAACCAAACAAACAAATGTTCCTTACCCGACATTGCCCGGGTATTTAGAGTTCTATCCGTTCTATTCGACTAAACTTGGGCTTACATGTCGAGACTGCCACCAATCAGCTTAGCGACCCCGAAAACTATGAATTTGACACTAATGTCGAATATATTGGACATTTTATTTTTCCCACCTTCTCACTCCCCCATACTGATGGGGGCTGAACTTGGACTGAAAAGGCATCGGGAGTGTCACTATTTATCTCAGCAACCCCGAAAACTATGGATTTTTACATATCACCCCCTTCCCACCCTCACCCCTAGGAATGCTAGGATTGTCTTGCCCTCAAAGTATTTGTTTTCAGAGTGTAAGTCATATGTGTACCAAGTTTGGTGTAAATTGCTCCAGGCATTCCAGAGTTATGCTTGAACATACATACACAGTCACATATACATCCATTTTTAAATATATATAGATGTGTGTGTGTGTGTGTGTGTGTGTGTGTGTGTGTGTGTGTGTGTGTGTGTGTGTGCGTGTGTGTGTGATCATTAAGTAGTCATGCTATTTATTTATGTATTTCGCTAATTAGTAGTAGTTGTTGTTAGAGCATAGCGACCACATTTGATCTCAATCCTGTCTCATCTCTCATGTAGGTGGCATAGTGAGTATTACAGTATCATACCCTCCAACATTTTACACATAAAAATCGGTACAAATTTGAAAGGGGGCGTGGCCACAGGTAAAGTGGGCATGGCCACACCCCTTTTCCTATACTTTCAATGGAAGTTTGGAGAGCCAAAAATCGGTACAGACCATAAAAAAAGGTACTGTACCTGCCAAAAAGGTACAGTTGGAGGGTATGCAGTATGGGAGCATTTTCTTTTGGTATGGTAGTGAGGTGTGTTACACTTTTCTCCAGACAATATAATAGAGAATAACATTTTGTAGAATTATTTCCTGCAAGTAAGGTATATACAGTACTGTAGCTGTCATTAAATGTAATTTCCAAAACCTCTACTATGATACTCTATACCTAGTACAAACCTTTCTCATACATTTTAGGTCATATAGGGCCCCAGACAAAGCAAACATGGCAAATTGAAAATACACATACTGACCAGTTTTTTGGGTATGCTACAGGTTATGTTTGCTTGTCTTCTTCCCTGTATAATGCAAGCAGAATGTACACAGAGATAGTAGGGATACATAGGAAGCCTCTGGGATAACTTCTTGCTATACTGAATCAAACACTACCAGTCAAAAGTTTTAGGAAAACACAATTTTTCCAGTATTTATTGAAATCTATTCAATTCCAGTCCAGTGAATAACCTGAAAGGGTACAAAGGCAAACCTCCCACCTGTCCTGATTTTCGCGGGACAGTTCCGCTGTCCCTCCCGCGGTCTGCAGTGGGAGGCTTCTCTGTCACTCGCTGCTCTGCAGAGCAGAGGAGAACAGATGCTGTGTGTGTCTATTCACGGGTGGCAGAAGGACTGGGGGGCATGCCAGCAGCTCACACAGTGCTGGCCGTGCCCCCCAAGTGACAAAAACGGGAGGCGTGGCAGGTGGTCGCAGCATGCCCCCTTTTCATGGAGGCCATGCCCCCTTTTTGCTCGTGTGCACACCCGTGCGCAGAGGAGTCCTGACTGGGACCATATCAAAGTTGGGAGGTATGACAAAGGTAAGAGGCTAAAAGAAAGTTTAGGTTAGCAATAAGTGAAAAATAATATAAATCTCAGAGTTATTAAAAAAGCCGTTAGCAGGAAGCAAGTAATGGGTTGAGAACGTAAAGCTGTTCTACAGCAACAAGAAAGAGTCTTTCTTGTGACATGAAGCACTGCCAGGGACTACTGAAGACTGGAAGAAGGTCTTATGGACCGACGAATCAAATGTGAAATTTATACAGATGTAGCCACGTCATCTAGCCTGCAGCTTGCCGTATGTGCGGCAAGCCAGATGGGCAAGTGTGCCCGTGACTAGGACATGCGTATGCCTCTAAGTATGCGCACCCATAGAAATACATGGGCTGCATACTAAGGCGCAGCTCGGTGTACAAAGACGCATGTGTGCCTAGGCGTGGCGTGTGTGGCCATGCCACAGGCTGGATGAACGTGGCTACATCTGTAATTCATTGTGTAGGGTTCAATATGCTATCGAGTAGGTGAACAGATGGTTCCTCAGTGTGCGGCATTTATTTATTAAGCGGTGTTTAAGCCCATGGTTTGCTATTAAAAGCATTGCCCTTTTAAATTTTGGGCCTAAACATGCTGGGAAGCGGCTTTGTAAAGAAACCCCTGTGACACCAGCTGTCAGGCATGGATGAGAGTGGTCTGGCAATCTTCAGCTGACTTGCACATACAGGCTGGGCGGCAACAGCATTTTGCAGCACCATGCAATACCCTATAGTCTATACCTAGTTGGTTAAAGGTTCATCCTACAGCAAGATAATGATCCAAAAGATACCTCCAGATTATAGGATGGCCAAACTGCGAAAAAATCCATCGCTATGTGAACGCAGGCTTATTCACAGGAATAGGATGTTTGGGGGTGGTAACTGGCCATTTTCTGGGAGTGTCAGGAAAAACGTAGGTGTTCCCAAGTGTTTTCAGGGCGGGTGTGTGACGTCAGCTCCAGCCAGATCAACCTGTTTCTTTCGCACTGTAGGAGTAAGTCCTAGGCTACACACAGACTGCATAGACTGGAACAATCATTAGATGGTGAGTAAGTTACGAATGGATTTGCAGCTGGCCGGTGTTTGTAAAGCTTTTCGCATGGCATATGCAGACTTGCATGGGGCGGTTTTACACTCTGTCTGGGCGGTGACTATCCGATCTCAAACCTCCGCAAATTTGCAGAGGAGCGATCAGGTCTGAATTAGGCCCTAAGACCACAGCACCAGTGTACTTGTGTGTACAAGGATGCAGGGGCATGCTATAAAATGGTCACATCATGCCCTTGTAAGGCTTCAAATCATAGATTTATGCCAACACATATGATTTGTCTAGATCCTTGGAATATTGGATTACGTCAGAGGTTCTCAAATGCGGTCCTCAAGGCACCCCAACGGTCCAGGTTTTAGGGATAGCTATGGCTCAGCACAGATGGTTGAATCAAATTGACTGAGGTGCTAATTAAGTCACCTGTGGCTAATTAAGTCACCTGGGCCGTTGGGGTGCCTTGAGGATCGCATTTGAGAACCTCTGGATTACCTGCTTTGAAGCAAGTTTATTATTAGTAAGCAGAACACCTATGGTAAGGGGTCATACTGTTCATCTGTTTCTCACTTTTATGGTGTCTACAAAGAACCTGCTACATGTATTGAGCAAGGTTGCATGACATCTAATTCTTAAAGGGACAGTGGCTCTCATTCAGCTTTGATTGCATTTTCAAAGCTACACACAGGCAGCTGTGCAAATGCAATTACTAAAAATGTTACACAACTCCTTGCTGCATTTGCGATCCTAGTGCTGTGACTGGTATCGCAGCCTGGGATTAACATTTTGATCGATGGTTGCGATGTTCACATACCTCCCAACATGACCCTCTCCAGGAGGGACAGAATGCTCTGCTTCTGAACTTTTCTCTTAATGTATGATTGCCATCACCTGTGCTCAAACACCTTTCTTATTCATTAACCTGTTCAACACAAGTGCCAGCAATCATAAATTAGGAGAAAAGTCCAGAAGCAGAGCATTGTGTCCCTCCTGGAGAGGGTCATGTTGGGAGGTATGTGTTCCCCACAAATGGCCAGCTCAGTAAGCATCAGTTTACTTAGGCTGGCCGTCACAGAGGGCATTGCAGTGCCAAGAAATCTGCATTTCTAGATGCAGACCTTGGAATCGCTATTCCCGGAAAATGGGTGCGACACTCCCCCACTTCTGGCAATGCCGGACGCAATCATTCCCTCTCTGCCCCCGAATGCCTCTGCCTGTCAGTCAGGCAGAGGCTAACGGAGGGCTGCCTGCAATCATGCAGGAAACATTCTGCACATGCAGTTTCCCGATAATCGTTGAAACTTCACTGAAGACCACAGTAGTAATCAGTACTGAATTAGCCCCAGTGTCCCAAAAATCACTTATACATCTGCCTCGGGTTCCTTTTCAACCTGTTTTTCAGTGCACTTTAGGGTGATTGTTGAATATACAGTTTTACACTATGTTTGTTGTTATCTTTTTTTTTCTAATGTGAATATCAGTATTTTGGGCCTAATTCAGCAGTTTTGCAAAGCAGCAAAAATCGCAGAAAATGCGGAAAATCACAAAATCTGCACCATATACCACAAAAACTGAGAAAATAAATACAACTTCTGAGACAAAGCAAAATCTGCGTATGCACTATGAGAAGTAGGCGTGTAGGGGGCTGGACTCGCAAAAACTACAAGCAGGGGCGTGTTGTGGGGCGTAGGCTGATGTTCGGTGCATACGCAATTTTTACAACTGATCGCACATTTATTTTGTGCAGTTTCTGAGTGACTACAGGTCTACCTTAAAATCTGCACAAGCTGACCTCAGTTGTAGAATGTTCCATGTATACTGCAATCATTGCTTCATTACACCCAGCTGAAGCAGCTCACACTGCTGACCACAATTCAGTTTATTCAGCTGCATTGAAACTTCTAAACATGTAAGGGAGCTTTAAACTCTGTAAGTTAACACGTGTCTTTATAAAATATATGTTAGTAGCCTAATTGTTTTTACACTTACTAACAATCGAGGTTTGACAACCACACTATTTTTTAAAAGCAAACATTAATTAACATTTCCAAGCATTTAGTTTTGTAGGATCTGCTTAATGTCTTTTAGCTTCCTAACAGTTTTTTTTATGCTTTTTAAGCAACCAACACGTTTTTTGTTAACAAAACATACCCACATACATTTGGATAATTTTTTTTTTTTTTGGGGCCAGGAAAGTAGGTAGTGCAATATTTGAGATTAAAACACAGTTGTTTGCAAAAATTGCAACATCAGAAACATGTAGTCATGTAAGCAAAAAATGCGTAAAATTGTAAATTTATATGCAAATAATGCATATTTTTTAAGGTTTTCTCAATATTTGCATATTTCACAAGCCCACCTTTTTTTGTAACATTAATTTAGTGTTGCAGTTTTTCTGTTTGGGCGTGCTTTCGCAATTTTGCGAATGCTCGCAATTTTTGTGAATTTTTAATTTTACAATCCTTACTGAATCTGCCCCTTTGTCACCATTATCAAACATGGAGAAAATAAGAATTTACTCACCGGTAATTCTATTTCTCGTAGTCCGTAGTGGATGCTGGGGACTCCGTAAGGACCATGGGGAATAGACGGGCTCCGCAGGAGACTGGGCACTCTATAAGAAAGATTTGGTACTATCTGGTGTGCACTGGCTCCTCCCTCTATGCCCCTCCTCCAGACCTCAGTTAGGATACTGTGCCCGGAAGAGCTGACACAATAAGGAAGGATTTTGAATCCCGGGTAAGACTCATACCAGCCACACCAATCACACCGTAGAACTCGTGATATTATACCCAGTTAACAGTATGAAATATAACTGAGCCTCTCAACAGATGGCTCAACAATAACCCTTTAGTTAGGCAATAACTATATACAAGTATTGCAGACAATCCGCACTTGGGATGGGCGCCCAGCATCCACTACGGACTACGAGAAATAGAATTACCGGTGAGTAAATTCTTATTTTCTCTGACGTCCTAGTGGATGCTGGGGACTCCGTAAGGACCATGGGGATTATACCAAAGCTCCCAAACGGGCGGGAGAGTGCGGATGACTCTGCAGCACCGAATGAGAGAACTCAAGGTCCTCCTCAGCCAGGGTATCAAATTTGTAGAATTTAGCAAACGTGTTTGCCCCTGACCAAGTTGCAGCTCGGCAAAGCTGTAAAGCCGAGACCCCTCGGGCAGCCGCCCAAGATGAGCCCACCTTCCTCGTGGAATGGGCTTTCACTGATTTAGGATGCGGCAATCCAGCCGCAGAATGCGCCAGCTGAATTGTGCTACAAATCCAGCGAGCAATAGTCTGCTTAGAAGCAGGAGCACCTATTTTGTTGGGTGCATACAGGATAAAAAGCGAGTCAGTTTTCCTGACTCCAGCCGTCCTGGAAACATAAATTTTCAAGGCCCTGACTACGTCCAGTAACTTGGAATCCTCCAAGTCCCTAGTAGCCGCAGGCACCACAATAGGTTGGTTCAAGTGAAAAGCTGATACCATCTTAGGGAGAAACTGGGGACGAGTCCTCAATTCTGCCCTATCCATATGGAAAATCAGATAAGGGCTTTTACATGACAAAGCCGCCAATTCTGACACACGCCTGGCCGAAGCCAAGGCCAATAACATGACCACTTTCCACGTGAGATATTTCAGATCCACAGTTTTAAGTGGTTCAAACCAATGTGATTTTAGGAAACTCAACACCACATTGAGATCCCAAGGTGCCACAGGAGGCACAAAAGGGGGCTGAATATGAAGCACTCCCTTTACAAAAGTCTGAACTTCAGGCAGTGAAGCCAGTTCTTTCTGGAAGAAAATCGACAGAGCCGAAATCTGGACCTTAATGGAACCCAATTTTAGGCCCATAGTCACTCCCGACTGTAGGAAGTGCAGAAAACGACCCAGCTGAAATTCCTCTGTAGGGGCCTTCCTGGCCTCACACCACGCAACATATTTTCGCCAAATGCGGTGATAATGGTTTGCGGTTACTTCTTTCCTGGCTTTCATCAGCGTAGGAATGACTTCCTCCGGAATGCCCTTTTCCTTTAGGATCCGGAATTCAACCGCCATGCCGTCAAACGCAGCCGCGGTAAGTCTTGGAACAGACAGGGCCCCTGCTGTAGCAGATCCTGTCTGAGCGGTAGAGGCCATGGGTCCTCTGATAACATTTCTTGAAGTTCTGGGTACCAAGCTCTTCTTGGCCAATCCAGAACCACGAGTATCGTTCTTACTCCTCGCCTTCTTATTATTCTCAGTACCTTTGGTATGAGAGGCAGAGGAGGGAACACATAAACCGACTGGTACACCCACGGTGTCACTAGAGCGTCCACAGCTATCGCCTGAGGGTCCCTTGACCTGGCGCAATATCTCTTTAGCTTTTTGTTGAGGCGGGACGCCATCATGTCCACCTGTGGCCTTTCCCAACGGTTTACCAACAGTAGGAAGACTTCTGGATGAAGTCCCCACTCTCCCGGGTGTAGGTCGTGTCTGCTGAGGAAGTTTGCTTCCCAGTTGTCCACTCCCGGAATGAACACTGCTGACAGTGCTAGTATGTGATTTTCCGCCCATCGGAGAATCCTTGTGGCTTCTGCCATCGCCATCCTGCTTCTTGTGCCGCCCTTTCGGTTTACATGGGCGACTGCCGTGATGTTGTCTGATTGGATCAGAACCGGCTGGTTTTGAAGCAGGGGCCTTGCCTGACTTAGGGCATTGTAAATGGCCCTCAGTTCCAGAATATTTATGTGTAGGGACGACTCCTGACTTGACCAAAGTCCCTGGAAATTTCTTCCCTGTGTGACTGCGCCCCAGCCTCGAAGGCTGGCATCCGTGGTCACCAGGACCCAGTCCTGTATGCCGAATCTGCGGCCCTCTAGAAGATGAGCACTCTGCAGCCACCACAGTAGAGACACCCTGGTCCTTGGAGACAGGGTTATCAGTTGATGCATCTGAAGATGCGATCCCGACCACTTGTCCAAGAGGTCCCACTGGAAGGTCCTTGCATGGAACCTGCCGAATGGAATTGCTTCGTATGAAGCCACCATTTTTCCCAGGACTCGTGTGCAGTGATGCACCGATACCCATTTTGGTTTTAGGAGGTCTCTGACTAGAGATGACAGCTCCTTGGCTTTCTCCTGCGGGAGAAACACTTTTTTCTGTTCTGTGTCCAGAATCATCCCCAGGAACAGTAAGCGTGTGGAAGGAACCAGTTGTGACTTTGGAATGTTTAGAATCCAGCCATGCTGTTGTAGCACTTCCCGAGATAGTGCTACTCCGACCAGTAACTGCTCCCTGGACCTCGCCTTTATTAGGAGATCGTCCAAGTACGGGATAATTAAAACTCCCTTTTTTCGAAGGAGTATCATCATTTCTGCCATTACCTTGGTAAACACCCTCGGTGCCGTGGACAGTCCAAACGGTAGTGTCTGGAATTGGTAATGGCAATCCTGTACCACAAATCTGAGGTACTCCTGGTGAGGAAGGTAAATAGGGACATGCAGTTAAGCATCCTTGATGTCCAGGGATACCATGTAATCCCCCTCCTCCAGGCTTGCAGTAACCGCCCTGAGCAATTCCATCTTGAACTTGAATCTTTTTATGTATGTGTTCAAGGATTTCAAATTTAAAATGGGTCTCACCGAACCGTCTGGTTTCGGTACCACAAACAGTGTGGAATAGTAACCCCGTCCTTGTTGAAGTAGGGGTACCTTGACTATCACCTGCTGGGAATACAGCTTGTGAATTGCCTCTAGTACAGCCTCCCTGCCCGAGGGAGTTGTCGGTAAGGCCGATTTGAGGAAACGGCGGGGGGGAGGCGCCTCGAATTCCAGCTTGTACCCCTGAGATACTACTTGAAGGATCCAGGGATCCACCCGTGAGCGAACCCACTGATCGCTGAAATTTTTGAGGCGGCCCCCCACCGTACCTGGCTCCGCCTGTGGAGCCCCACCGTCATGCGGCGGATTTGGAAGAAGCGGGGGAGGACTTTTGTTCTTGGGAACCTGCTGCGTGTTGCAGCTTTTTTCCCCTTCCTCTGCCTCTAGACAGAAAGGACCCGCCTGTTTTTCTGGGGTCGAAAGGACTGTACCTGATAATACGGCGCTTTCTTAGGCTGTGAGGGGACATGGGGTAAAAATGCTGACTTCCCAGCTGTTGCTGTGGAAACAAGGTCTGAGAGACCATCCCCGAATAACTCCTCACCCTTATAAGGCAAAACTTCCATGTGCCTTTTAGAATCTGCATCCCCTGTCCACTGCCGAGTCCATAAGCCTCTCCTAGCAGAAATGGACAATGCACTTATTCTAGATGCCAGCCGGCAGATCTCCCTCTGTGCATCTCTCATGTACAAGACTGAGTCTTTTATATGCTCTACGGTTAGCAATATAGTGTCCCTGTCTAGGGTGTCAATATTTTCCGACAGGGAATCTGACCAAGCAGCAGCGGCACTGCACATCCACGCTGAAGCAATAGCTGGTCTCAGTATAACACCAGTGTGTGTATATATAGACTTTAGGATAGCCTCCTGCTTTCTATCAGCAGGTTCCTTTAGGGCGGCCGTATCCGGAGACGGTAGTGCCACCTTTTTAGACAAACGTGTGAGCGCTTTATCCACCCTAGGGGGAGTTTCCCAACGTGACCTATCCTCTGGCGAGAAAGGGAACGCCATTAGTAATTTTTTTGAAATCACCAATTTTTTATCAGGGAAAGCCCACGCTTCTTCACACACTTCATTTAATTCTTCAGATGGGGGAAAAACTATTGGTAGTTTTTTCTCCCCAAACATAATACCCTTTTTTGAGGTACCTGGGTTTATATCAGAAATGTGTAATACCTCTTTCATTGCCTCAATCATGCAACGAATGGCCCTAGTGGACATTAAATTTGACTCATCGTCGTCGACACTGGTATCAGTATCCGTGTCGACATCTGTGTCTGCCATCTGAGGTAGTGGGCGTTTCAGAGCCCCTGATGGCCTTTGAATTGCCTGGGCAGGCACGAGCTGAGAAGCCGGCTGTCCCGCATTTGGCATGTCATCAAATTTTTTATGTAAGGAGTCGACACTTGCACGTAATTCCTTCCATAAGTCCATCCACTCAGGTGTCTGCCCCGCAGGGGGTGACATCACATTTATAGGCATCTGCTCCGCCTCCACATAAGCCTCCTCATCAAACATGTCGACACAGCCGTACCGACACACCGCACACACACACAAGGAATGCTCTTAAAGGAGACAGGACCCCACAAAAGCCCTTTGGGGAGACAGAGAGAGAGTATGCCAGCACACACCAGAGCGCTATATAATGCAGGGACTAACTGAATTATGTCCCCTATAGCTGCTATAATATTTACTGCGCCTCAATTTAGTGCCCCCCCCTCTCTTTTTTACCCTTTTCTGTAGTGTAGACTGCAGGGGAG
Organism: Pseudophryne corroboree; assembly: GCF_028390025.1. Taxonomy (NCBI): domain Eukaryota; kingdom Metazoa; phylum Chordata; class Amphibia; order Anura; family Myobatrachidae; genus Pseudophryne; species Pseudophryne corroboree. The sequence continues at coordinate 224,139,724 of NC_086445.1, read as the reverse complement.
AGTCAGGGAGCTTCCTTCAGCGGAACTGTGAGGGAGAAATGGCGCCAGTGTGCTGAGGGAGATGGCTCCGCCCCTTTTTCGGCGGACTTTTCTCCCGCTTTTTTCTGTATTCTGGCTGGGGTAATTACCACATATATAGCCTCTGGGGCTATATATTGTGGTTATTTTGCCAGCCAAGGTGATTTTATTGCTGCTCAGGGCGCCCCCCCCCCCCCCCCCCCCAGCGCCCTGCACCCTCAGTGACCGGAGTGTGAAGTGTGTATGAGGAGCAATGGCGCACAGCTGCAGTGCTGTGCGCTACCTTGGTGAAGACTGAAGTCTTCTGCCGCCGATTTTCCGGACCATCTTCTTACTTATGGCTCTGTAAGGGGGACGGCGGCGCGGCTCCGGGAACGAACACCAAGGACGGGTCCTGCGGTCGATCCCTCTGGAGCTAATGGTGTCCAGTAGCCTAAGAAGCCCAAGCTAGCTGCAAGCAGGTAGGTTCGCTTCTTCTCCCCTTAGTCCCTCGTTGCAGTGAGCCTGTTGCCAGCAGGTCTCACTGTAAAATAAAAAACCTAACATATACTTTCTTTCTAGGAGCTCAGGAGAGCCCCTAGTGTGCATCCAGCTCGGCCGGGCACAGAAATCTAACTGAGGTCTGGAGGAGGGGCATAGAGGGAGGAGCCAGTGCACACCAGATAGTACCAAATCTTTCTTATAGAGTACCCAGTCTCTATTCCCCATGGTCCTTACGGAGTCCCCAGCATCCACTAGGACGTCAGAGAAATACTGAATATATGTCATCTATTCCCAGTGCTCGAAGTACGGCAGTATATGGAGGTATGACATACCGCCACTTATTTTTTGCCACAGTGTGAAAAAGGTGTCGGTTGGCTCGGGTATGGTCCGTTGGGATGACCAAACTTAGGTCATTAGGTCGACCACTATAGCTGGACATCCATTAGGTCGACCGGTCAAAAGGTCGACATGAGTTTTTACACTTTTTTGGGTGTTGTTTTCTTTGTAAAGTGACGGGGAACCCCAATTAGTGCACCGTGTCCCCTCACCATGCTTTGGGCAAGGTGCCTCGATATGCTACCGCTGCGCTCGGCACAGGTTACCATTCCCAATTGTAGTCCACGTGGATTGTAAAGTATGAAAAAGTCCAAAAATGGATTTAAAAAAACCCTCACGTCGACCTTTTGACCTGTTGACCTAGTACACGTTAACCTAATAACCATGTCGACCTAGAGTCACTGTTGACCTAATGCATGTCGACCTAAGTGGTGTCGACCTAATGACACCGGGGGCACATATGAGAGCATGTGGGGAAGCAGGCTGCTGGTGATGAGGAACGGGAGACTCCGGGGGCACATCTGGGACATGTGGGGAAGTAGGCTGCTGGTGATGGGGAATGGGAGACTCCGGGGGCACATATGGGGGCATGTGGGGAAGCAGGCTGCTGGTGATGAGGAACGGGAGACACTGGGGACACATATGAGGGCATGTGGGGAAGCAGGCTGCTGGTGATGGGGAATGGGAGACTCCGGGGGCACATATGGGGGCATGTGGGGAAGCAGGCTGCTGGTGATGGGGAATGGGAGACTCCGGGGGCACATATGGGGGCATGTGGGGAAGCAGGCTGCTGGTGATGAGGAACGGGAGAACTGGGAGCACATATGGGGGCATGTGGGGAAGCAGGCTGCTGGTGATGGGGAATGGGAGACACCGGTGGCACATATGGGACATGTGGGGAAGCAGGCTGCTGGTGATGAGGAATGGGAGACACTGGGAGCACATATGGGGACATGTGGGGAAGCAGGCTGCTGGTGATGGGGAATGGGAGACACTGGGGGCACATATGGGACATGTGGGGAAGCAGGCTGCTGGTGATGAGGAACGGGAGACACTGGGGGCACATATGGGACATGTGGGGGAGCAGGCTGCTGTTGATGGGGAACGGGAGACACTGGGGGCACATATGGGACATGTGGGGAAGCAGGCTGCTGGTGATGGGGAATGGGAGAACTGGGGACACATATGGGGGCATGTGGGGAAGCAGGCTGCTGGTGATGAGGAACGGGAGACACTGGGGACACATATGAGGGCATGTGGGGAAGCAGGCTGCTGGTGATGGGGAATGGGAGACTCCGGGGGCACATATGGGGGCATGTGGGGAAGCAGGCTGCTGGTGATGGGGAATGGGAGACTCCGGGGGCACATATGGGGGCATGTGGGGAAGCAGGCTGCTGGTGATGAGGAACGGGAGAACTGGGAGCACATATGGGGGCATGTGGGGAAGCAGGCTGCTGGTGATGGGGAATGGGAGACACCGGTGGCACATATGGGACATGTGGGGAAGCAGGCTGCTGGTGATGAGGAATGGGAGACACTGGGAGCACATATGGGGACATGTGGGGAAGCAGGCTGCTGGTGATGGGGAATGGGAGACACTGGGGGCACATATGGGACATGTGGGGAAGCAGGCTGCTGGTGATGAGGAACGGGAGACACTGGGGGCACATATGGGACATGTGGGGGAGCAGGCTGCTGTTGATGGGGAACGGGAGACACTGGGGGCACATATGGGACATGTGGGGAAGCAGGCTGCTGGTGATGGGGAATGGGAGACTCCGTGGGCACATATAGGACATGTGGGGAAGCAGGCTGCTGGTGATGGGGAATGGGAGACTCTGGGAGCACATATGGGGGCATGTGGGGAAGCAGGCTGCTGGTGATGGGGAATGGGAGACACTGGGGGCACATATGGGACATGTGGGGAAGCAGGCTGCTGTTGATAGGGAACGGGGAAACGGGAGACACTGGGGGCACATATGGGACATGTGGGGAAGCAGGCTGCTGGTGATGAGGAACGGGAGACACTGGGGACACATATGAGGGCATATGGGGAAGCAGGCTGCTGGTGATGGGGAATGGGAGACTCCGGGGGCACATATATGGGCATGTGAGGAAGCAGGCTGCTGGTGATGGGGAATGGGAGACACTGGGGGCACATATGGGGACATGTGGGGAAGCAGGCTGTTGGTGATGAGGAACGGGAGAACTGGGGGCACATATGGGGGCATGTGGGAAAGCAGGCTGCTGGTGATGGGGAATGGGAGACTCCGGGGGCACATATGGGACATGTGGGGAAGCAGGCTGCTGGTGATGAGGAACGGGAGAACTGGGGGCACATATGGGGGCATGTGGGGAAGCAGGCTGCTGGTGATGGGGAATGGGAGACTCCGGGGGCACATATATGGGCATGTGAGGAAGCAGGCTGCTGGTGATGGGGAATGGGAGACACTGGGGGCACATATGGGGACATGTGGGGAAGCAGGCTGCTGGTGATGAGGAACGGGAGACTCCGGGTGCACATATATGGACATGTGAGGAAGCAGGCTGCTGGTGATGGGGAATGGGAGACACTGGGGGCACATATGGGGACATGTGGGGATCAGGCTGCTGGTGATGGGGAATGGGAGACTCCGGGGGCACATATATGGGCATGTGAGGAAGCAGGCTGCTGGTGATGGGGAATGGGAGACACTGGGGGCACATATGGGGACATGTGGGGAAGCAGGCTGCTGGTGATGGGGAATGGGAGACACTGGGGGCACATATGGGACATGTGGGGAAGCAGGGTGCTGTTGATGGGGAACGGGGGAACGGGAGACACTGGGGGCACATATGGGACATGTGGGGAAGCAGGCTGCTGGTGATGAGGAACGGGAGACACTGGGGACACATATGAGGGCATATGGGGAAGCAGGCTGCTGGTGATGGGGAACGGGAGACACTGGGGGCACATATGGGACATGTGGGGAAGCAGGCTGCTGGTGATGAGGAACGGGAGACACTGGGGACACATATGAGGGCATATGGGGAAGCAGGCTGCTGGTGATGGGGAATGGGAGACTCTGGGAGCACATATGGGGGCATGTGGGGAAGCAGGCTGCTGGTGATGGGGAATGGGAGTCTCCGTGGGCACATATGGGACATGTGGGGAAGCAGGCTGCTGGTGATGAGGAACGGGAGAACTGGGGGCACATATGGGGGCATGTGGGGAAGCAGGCTGCTGGTGATGGGGAATGGGAGACTCCGGGGGCACATATGGGACATGTGGGGAAGCAGGCTGCTGGTGATGGGGAATGGGAGACTCCGGGGGCACATATATGGGCATGTGAGGAAGCAGGCTGCTGGTGATGGGGAATAGGAGACACTGGGGGCACATATGGGGACATGTGGGAAAGCAGGCTGCTGGTGATGAGGAACAGGAGAACTGGGGGCACATATGGGGGCATGTGGGGAAGCAGGCTGCTGGTGATGAGGAACAGGAGAACTGGGGGCACATATGGGGGCATGTGGGGAAGCAGGCTGCTGGTGATGAGGAACGGGAGAACTGGGGGCACATATGGGGGCATGTGGGGAAGCAGGCTGCTGGTGATGGGGAATGGGAGACTCCGGGGGCACATATGGGGACATGTGGGGAAGCAGGCTGCTGGTGATGGGGAATGGGAGACTCCGGGGGCACATATATGGGCATGTGGGGAAGCAGGCTGCTGGTGATGGGGAATGGGAGACACCGTGGGCACATATGGGACATGTGGGGAAGCAGGCTGCTGGTGATGAGGAACGGGAGAACTGGGGGCACATATGCAGAGCCGGCCATAGGCATAGGCAAACTAGGCAATTGCCTAGGGCATTTGATATGCCTAGGGGCATCAGCAGCTTCTGCTGATTAAAATGATATGCGGCATGCCTATATTCTGTGTATAGCATTTTATATGCAGATACAGCCACAGTCTCACACAGTATATAGGCATGCTGCATATCATTTTAATCAGCAGAAGCTGCTTGTGCATCCTAGCCATATAGCAAAGCAAATAAGATGCATTTTTATTAATAAAAGGTGCCTGATGTTAGCATTGAGGCAAGATTTATGAGGACACATCTGTATCCAAGCAGAGGCAGAGGTCACTGTGTTAGTGGCAGTGTGAGTGCTGTGTGCATGTGAGTGGGTTGGTTGTGCAGTAGTGTTCGGAATATGTGTAAGGAGCATTATGTGTGTCATATAAAAATGCATTAATAATGTGCAACATATGTGTAAGGGGCACTATGTGTGTCATTATGTGTAGCAGGCCATTAATAATGGGAGGCATATGTGTAACAGGGTACTACTGTATGTGTGTCATTATGTGTATAGGGGCACTAATAATGGGCAGCAAATGTGTAGGGGTCACTATGCGTGTCATGTGTATAAGGGCATTAATAATGTGCGTCATATGTGTAAGGTACATTATGTGTAAAAGGGCATTAATAAAGGTTGTTATAATGTGTAAGGCGCATTATGTTTATAAGGACATTAATGATGTGTCTCATACTGTATGTGTAAGGGGCATTACTGTGTGGAATTATGTGTATAAATGCATTACTAATGTGTGGCATTATGTGTATAAGGTGCTTTACTATGTGGCGTTGCATATAGAAAGGGCATTACTTTGTCGTCTAATGTGAATAAAGAGCAATAGGGTGTGGTATAATGTGAATAAGGAGCAATTCAGTGTGATGTAATGTGAATAAGGAGCTCTACTGTGAGGAGTAATGTTTATAAGGTACAGTGATACTACTGTGGGATGTAATGTGAATTATGGACACTATCGCATGATCAAATGTGAATAAAGTTGCAGTACCGTGTGGCATAATTTGAATTGGGGTTACTATTGTGTGGCCATGCCCCTTGCCAGCAAAAACACACCCCTTTTTGGGTTGTGTGCCAAATGTGCGAATTGTTCCTATTTAAAATATAGGGGGTACAAACACCAAAATGAGGACTGTTATGGGTGAGGGGTGATGGTGCTGGGAAAGAGGTGCAAGGTCAGAGGCGGAATCCGCGGTGGTGCTAGGGGGCACCAGCCAAAATCTTGCCTAGGGCATCATATTGGTTAGGGCCGGCTCTGCACATATGGGGGCATGTGGGGAAGCAGGCTGCTGGTGATGAGGAACGGGAGAACTGGGGGCACATATGGGGGCATGTGGGGAAGCAGGCTGCTGGTGATGAGGAACGGGAGAACTGGGGGCACATATGGGGGCATGTGGGGAAGCAGGCTGCTGGTGATGGGGAATGGGATACTCCGGGGGCACATATGGGGACATGTGGGGAAGCAGGCTGCTGGTGATGGGGAATGGGAGACACTGGGGGCACATATGGGGACATGTGGGGAATCAGGCTGCTGGTGATGGGGAATGGGAGACTCCGGGGGCACATATATGGGCATGTGAGGAAGCAGGCTGCTGGTGATGGGGAATGGGAGACACTGGGGGCACATATGGGGACATGTGGGGAAGCAGGCTGCTGGTGATGAGGAACGGGAGAACTGGGGCACATATGGGGGCATGTGGGGAAGCAGGCTGCTGGTGATGAGGAACGGGATACACTGGGGGCACATATGGGACATGTGGGGAAGCAGGCTGCTGGTGATGGGGAATGGGAGACTCTGGGGGCACATATGGGACATGTGGGGAAGCAGGCTGCTGTTGATGGGGAACGGGGGAACGGGAGACACTGGGGGCACATATGGGACATGTGGGGAAGCAGGCTGCTGGTGATGAGGAACGGGAGACACTGGGGACACATATGAGGGCATGTGGGGAAGCAGGCTGCTGGTGATAGGGAATGGGAGACTCCGTGGGCACATATGGGACATGTGGGGAAGCAGGCTGCTGGTGATGAGGAACGGGAGAACTGGGGGCACATATGGGGGCATGTGGGGAAGCAGGCTGCTGGTGATGGGGAATGGGAGACTCCGGGGGCACATATGGGGACATGTGGGGAAGCAGGCTGCTGGTGATGGGGAATGGGAGACTCCGGGGGCACATATATGGGCATGTGGGGAAGCAGGCTGCTGGTGATGGGGAATGGGAGACACCGTGGGCACATATGGGACATGTGGGGAAGCAGGCTGCTGGTGATGAGGAACGGGAGAACTGGGGGCACATATGCAGAGCCGGCCATAGGCATAGGCAAACTAGGCAATTGCCTAGGGCATTTGATATGCCTAGGGGCATCAGCAGCTTCTGCTGATTAAAATGATATGCGGCATGCCTATATTCTGTGTATAGCATTTTATATGCAGATACAGCCACAGTCTCACACAGTATATAGGCATGCTGCATATCATTTTAATCAGCAGAAGCTGCTTGTGCATCCTAGCCATATAGCAAAGCAAATAAGATGCATTTTTATTAATAAAAGGTGCCTGACGTTAGCATTGAGGCAAGATTTATGAGGACACATCTGTATCCAAGCAGAGGCAGAGGTCACTGTGTTAGTGGCAGTGTGAGTGCTGTGTGCATGTGAGTGGGTTGGTTGTGCAGTAGTGTTCGGAATATGTGTAAGGAGCATTATGTGTGTCATATAAAAATGCATTAATAATGTGCAACATATGTGTAAGGGGCACTATGTGTGTCATTATGTGTAGCAGGCCATTAATAATGGGAGGCATATGTGTAACAGGGTACTACTGTATGTGTGTCATTATGTGTATAGGGGCACTAATAATGGGCAGCAAATGTGTAGGGGTCACTATGCGTGTCATGTGTATAAGGGCATTAATAATGTGCGTCATATGTGTAAGGTACAGTATGTGTAAAAGGGCATTAATAAAGGTTGTTATAATGTGTAAGGCGCATTATGTTTATAAGGACATTAATGATGTGTCTCATACTGTATGTGTAAGGGGCATTACTGTGTGGAATTATGTGTATAAATGCATTACTAATGTGTGGCATTATGTGTATAAGGTGCTTTACTATGTGGCGTTGCATATAGAAAGGGCATTACTTTGTCGTCTAATGTGAATAAAGAGCAATAGGGTGTGGTGTAATGTGAATAAGGAGCAATTCAGTGTGATGTAATGTGAATAAGGAGCTCTACTGTGAGGAGTAATGTTTATAAGGTACAGTGATACTACTGTGGGATGTAATGTGAATTATGGACACTATCGCATGATCAAATGTGAATAAAGTTGCAGTACCGTGTGGCATAATTTGAATTGGGGTTACTATTGTGTGGCCATGCCCCTTGCCAGCAAAAACACACCCCATTTTGGGTTGTGTGCCAAATGTGCGAATTGTTCCTATTTAAAATATAGGGGGTACAAACACCAAAATGAGGACTGTTATGGGTGAGGGGTGATGGTGCTGGGAAAGAGGTGCAAGGTCAGAGGCGGAATCCGCGGTGGTGCTAGGGGGCACCAGCCAAAATCTTGCCTAGGGCATCATATTGGTTAGGGCCGGCTCTGCACATATGGGGGCATGTGGGGAAGCAGGCTGCTGGTGATGAGGAACGGGAGAACTGGGGGCACATATGGGGGCATGTGGGGAAGCAGGCTGCTGGTGATGGGGAATGGGAGACACTGGGGGCACATATGGGGACATGTGGGGAATCAGGCTGCTGGTGATGGGGAATGGGAGACTCCGGGGGCACATATATGGGCATGTGAGGAAGCAGGCTGCTGGTGATGGGGAATGGGAGACACTGGGGGCACATATGGGGACATGTGGGGAAGCAGGCTGCTGGTGATGAGGAACGGGAGAACTGGGGCACATATGGGGGCATGTGGGGAAGCAGGCTGCTGGTGATGAGGAACGGGATACACTGGGGGCACATATGGGACATGTGGGGAAGCAGGCTGCTGGTGATGGGGAATGGGAGACTCTGGGGGCACATATGGGACATGTGGGGAAGCAGGCTGCTGTTGATGGGGAACGGGGGAACGGGAGACACTGGGGGCACATATGGGACATGTGGGGAAGCAGGCTGCTGGTGATGAGGAACGGGAGACACTGGGGACACATATGAGGGCATGTGGGGAAGCAGGCTGCTGGTGATAGGGAATGGGAGACTCCGTGGGCACATATGGGACATGTGGGGAAGCAGGCTGCTGGTGATGAGGAACGGGAGAACTGGGGGCACATATGGGGGCATGTGGGGAAGCAGGCTGCTGGTGATGAGGAACGGGAGACACTGGGGGCACATATGGGACATGTGGGGAAGCAGGCTGCTGGTGATGGGGAATGGGAGACACTGGGGGCACATATGGGGACATGTGGGGAATCAGGCTGCTGGTGATGGGGAATGGGAGACTCCGGGGGCACATATATGGGCATGTGAGGAAGCAGGCTGCTGGTGATGGGGAATGGGAGACACTGGGGGCACATATGGGGACATGTGGGGAAGCAGGCTGCTGGTGATGAGGAACGGGAGAACTGGGGCACATATGGGGTCATGTGGGGAAGCAGGCTGCTGGTGATGAGGAACGGGATACACTGGGGGCACATATGGGACATGTGGGGAAGCAGGCTGCTGGTGATGGGGAATGGGAGACTCTGGGGGCACATATGGGACATGTGGGGAAGCAGGCTGCTGTTGATGGGGAACGGGGGAACGGGAGACACTGGGGGCACATATGGGACATGTGGGGAAGCAGGCTGCTGGTGATGAGGAACGGGAGACACTGGGGACACATATGAGGGCATGTGGGGAAGCAGGCTGCTGGTGATGGGGAATGGGAGACTCCGTGGGCACATATGGGACATGTGGGGAAGCAGGCTGCTGGTGATGAGGAACGGGAGAACTGGGGGCACATATGGGGGCATGTGGGGAAGCAGGCTGCTGGTGATGAGGAACGGGAGACACTGGGGGCACATATGGGACCTGTGGGGAAGCAGGCTGCTGGTGATGGGGAATGGGAGACACCGTGGGCACATATGGGACATGTGGGGAAGCAGGCTGCTGGTGATGAGGAACGGGAGAACTGGGGACACATATGGGGGCATGTGGGGAAGCAGGCTGCTGGTGATGAGGAACGGGAGACACTGGGGGCACATATGGGACATGTGGGGAAGCAGGCTGCTGGTGATGGGGAATGGGAGACTCTGGGGGCACATATATGGGCATGTGAGGAAGCAGGCTGCTGGTGATGGGGAATGGGAGACACCGGGGGCACATATGGGACATGTGGGGAAGCAGGCTGCTGGTGATGAGGAATGGGAGACTCCGGGGGCACATATATGGGCATGTGAGGAAGCAGGCTGCTGGTGATGGGGAATGGGAGACACTGGGGGCACATATGGGACATGTGGGGAAGCAGGCTGCTGGTGATGGGGAATGGGAGACTCCGTGGGCACATATGGGACATGTGGGGAAGCAGGCTGCTGGTGATGGGAAATGGGAGACTCTGGGAGCACATATGGGGGCATGTGGGGAAGCAGGCTGCTGGTGATGGGGAATGGGAGACACTGGGGGCACATATGGGACATGTGGGGAAGCAGGCTGCTGTTGATGGGGAACGGGGGAACGGGAGACACTGGGGGCACATATGGGACATGTGGGGAAGCAGGCTGCTGGTGATGAGGAATGGGAGACACTGGGGACAGATATGAAGGCATGTGGGGAAGCAGGCTGCTGGTGATGGGGTATGGGAGACTCTGGGAGCACATATGGGGGCATGTGGGGAAGCAGGCTGCTGGTGATGGGGAATGGGAGACTCCGTGGGCACATATGGGACATGTGGGGAAGCAGGCTGCTGGTGATGAGGAACGGGAGAACTGGGGGCACATATGGGGGCATGTGGGGAAGCAGGCTGCTGATGATGGGGAATGGGAGACTCCGGGGGCACATATGGGGACATGTGGGGAAGCAGGCTGCTGGTGATGGGGAATGGGAGACTCCGGGGGCACATATGGGACATGTGGGGAATCAGGCTGCTGGTGATGAGGAACGGGAGACACTGGGGGCACATATGGGACATGTGGGGAAGCAGGCTGCTGGTGATGGGGAATTGGAGACACCGTGGGCACATATGGGACATGTGGGGAAGCAGGCTGCTGGTGATGAGGAACGGGAGAACTGGGGGCACATATGGGGGCATGTGGGGAAGCAGGCTGCTGGTGATGAGGAACGGGAGACACTGGGGGCACATATGGGACATGTGGGGAAGCAGGCTGCTGGTGATGGGGAATGGGAGACACCGTGGGCACATATGGGACATGTGGGGAAGCAGGCTGCTGGTGATGAGGAACGGGAGAACTGGGGGCACATATGGGGGCATGTGGGGAAGCAGGCTGCTTTTGATGAGGAACGGGAGACACTGGGGGCACATATGGGACATGTGGGGAAGCAGGCTGCTGGTGATGGGGAATGGGAGACATCGGGGGCACATATGGGACATGTGGGGAAGCAGGCTGCTGGTGATGAGGAACGGGAGACACTGGGGGCACATATGGGACATGTGGGGAAGCAGGCTGCTGGTGATGAGGAACGGGAGACACTGGGGGCACATATGGGGGCATGTGGGGGAACAGGCTTTTGATAATGGGGCATGTCAGGGAGAGGCTGGGCACAATTGGGGTACACAGGAGGCCATGCTAGGGAGATGCTGGGGGTAGTTGAGGATTCAGTGAGACAGCTAAGGAGGGTTCAGTGAGACAGCTATAGAGGATTCAGTGAGACAGCTAAGTAGGGGTCAGTGAGACAGATAAAGTGAGGTTTATGAAACAGCTAAGAAGGGGTCAGGTCAGGGTGCAGGTGGAGGAGAGAGAAGCAGATAATGAGAGATGGAAGCAGGGAGTAAGCGGTGCAGGTGAGAGAGAGGGAAGGGCTGAGAGGTGCAGAGGGTGAAAGAGGGAATTAGGGTGAGAGGCGAAGGGCTGAAAGGGTAACAGGGAGTGGGGGGTACAGGGGGTAAGTAAAGGAGAGAGAGAAGCAGGTCATCAGGCAAATTTACTAAGCCTTGGAGAGAGAGAAAGTTGAGAGAGATAAACAACCAACCAACCAACCAGCTCCTGTCATTTTTTCAAGCACAGCCTGTAACATGGCAGTTAGGAGCTGATTAGCTTGTATTTTATCTCTCTCCAAGTCTTAGTACATCTCCCCCACAGAGAACACAGGGTGAATAGCCTTACATCATATAATATGTTTTGTATCATACTACATAGTACTAAAATACTACATAGTACTAAAAAGAATCTAAAATTAATCTCATATTATCAAAATCCTGAAAGCTACTGGGGGCTTGAGGCAGCCCCTGAACCCAGCAATTCTATTAAAATTTCCATAATCGCGACTTATAAGTTCACACTTCGAGCACTATCTATACCATAGGATTTGAGACATTACATTATAACCAATTTTGTCATACTCTGGAACACTATTGAGTTCCTGTATCTTGGGTATTTTGGCATATTTGTATTATTTTTTGATTATTTAGTGGTCCTCAGTTTATACGAAGGGCTGTAAGTGCATAGTCGCCTTTTTTCTGCCTAGGGTCTGTTCCACTTTCTGTTTTTTTTTTCAAATCATAGATTGGCCAGCACAGTACCCAGACCTAGGGGTATATTTACTAAAGTGTGGGTTTATAGACGTGGAAACGTTGTCCCTAGCAACCAATCAGATTCTACTTATCATTTATCTAGCACCTTCTAAAAGATAATAGCTAGAATCTGATTGGTTGCTATGGGCAACATCTCCACTTCTATAAACCTGCAGATATACCCCTTTAAACCCCATAGAGCTGACTTGGAATTATTATTATTATTATTATTATTATTATTCTCAGTTTCTTATATAGCGCAGCAAATTCCGTTGTGCTTTAGAATTAGAACAACAGTAATAAAACAAAACTGGGTAAAAACAGACAGACATAGAAGTAGGAAGGCCCTGCTCGCAAGCTTACACTCTATAGGGAAATAGGCATAGATACACAAGGAGAGATGCTATCTATTGCATAATGGTCCACCAGATTGCTAGGCTCTTAATGGGTTGTATGATATGATAACTCCGCAATGTTGGCCAAGTGTCAGGAGGGTGTGAGAGTAAAGAAAGACAAAATATGTGATGTTATGTATACTGTACAGAGAGGATGCAATTAGATAGGGAAGCACTGAAGGTTATGTGGGTGGGTCTGGAATTTGATAGGCTTGTCTGAAGAGGTGAGTTTTCAGGGAATGTTTAAAGGTTTGGAGACTAGAGGCGAGTCTTATTGTGTGTGGGAGGGCATTCCACAGAGTGGGTGAAGCCCGGATAAAGTCCTGTAATTTTGATTGTGAACAAGTAATGCGTGTGGATGAGAAACGTAGAGCTTGTGCAGAGCGGAGAGGTCGGGTAGGGAGATATTTTGAGATGAGAGAAGAGATGTATGTTGGTGCAGTTTGGTTAATAGCTTTGTATGTCAGTAAAAGTATTTTATATTTAATACGGTAGAATATTAGTAACCAATGGAGGGACTGACAGAGCGGATCTGCAGACGATGAACGTCTAGCGAGGAAGATTAGCTGCATTCAAAATGGATTGTAGTGGTGAGTGCCTATGTTTGGGAAGACCGGTCAGGAGACTATTACAATAATCAGTGCGGGAGATAATGAGGACATGGATTAGAGTTTTTGCTTTATCTTGTGTAAGATATGGTCGTATTTTGGATATGTTTCTTAGATGTATGTAACATGATCTTGCAACAGGTCCTGTCTTAGAGGAAGAGGCCACGGATCTTCTGTGAGCATTTCCTGCAGATCCGGATACCAGGTCCTTCGTGGCCAATCCAGAACAATGAGTATTGTTCTCACTCCTCTTTTTCTTATTATTCTCAACACCTTGGGTATGAGAGGAAGAGGAGGAATACATAGACCGACTGGAACACCCACGGTGTCACTAGGGCGTCCACAGCTACCGCCTGAGGATCTCTTGACCTGGCGCAATACCTTTGTAGCTTTTTGTTGAGATGGGACACCATCATGTCTATTTGGGGCAATCCCCACCGACTTGCAATCTGTGCGAAGACTTCCTGATGAAGTCCCCACTCTCCTGGATGCAGGTCGTGTCGGCTGAGGAAGTCTGCTTCCCAGTTGTCCACTCCCGGAATGAACACTGCTGACAGTGCACTTACATGATTCTCCGCCCAGCGAAGAATTCTGGTGGCTTCCGCCATCGCCACTCTGCTCCTTGTGCCGCCTTGGCGGTTTACATGAGCTACTGCGGTGACGTTGTCCGACTGAATCAGCACCGGTCGGTCGCGAAGTAAGGTCTCCGCTTGACGTAGGCCCTCAGTTCCAGGATGTTGATGTGAAGATAAGTCTCTTGACTTGACCAAAGGCCTTGGAAATTTCTTCCCTGTGTGACTGCTCCCCAACCGCGGAGGCTCGCGTCCGTGGTCCCCAGGATCCAATCCTGAATGCCGAACCTGCGGCCCTCTAGAAGGTGAGCACTCTGCAGCCACCACAGGAGAGAAACCCTGGCCCCTGGCGACAGGGTGATCCGCTGATGCATGTGCAGATGTGACCCGGACCATTTGTTCGATAGGTCCCACTGGAAAATCCTTGCATGGAACCTGCCGAAGGGAATTGCTTCGTATGTCGCCACCATTTTTCCCAGTACTTGAGTGCAATGATGCACTGACACTTGTTTCGGCTTCAACAGGTTCTTGACTAGAGTCATGATTTCCTGCGCTTTTTCTTCCGGAAGAAAAACCCTTTTCTGGTCTGTGTCCAGAATCATGCTCAAGAAGGACAAGCTGCGACTTTGGAATATTGAGAATCCAGCCGTGTCGCTGTAACACCTTCAGTGAAAGGGATACGCTGTTCAGCAACTTCTCCCGTGATCTCGCTTTTATGAGGAGATCGTCCAAGTACGGGATAATTGTGACACCCTGCTTTCGCAGGAGCACCATCATTTCCGCCATTACTTTGGGCTTTCCACGGCCCCGAGAATTTTCACCAAACGGCAACGTCTGAAATTGGTAATGACAATCCTGTATCGCAAATCTCAGGTACGCCTGATGAGGAGGATATATGGGAACATGCAGGTATGCATCCTTTATGTCCAGCGATACCATAAAATACCCCCCTTCCAGGCTGGCGATGACCGCTCTGAGCGATTCCATCTTGAACTTGAACCGTTTTAAGTAAAGGTTCAGGGATTTTAAATTCAAAATGGGTCTGACCGAACCGTCCGGTTTCGGGACCACAAACAGGGTTGAGTAGTACCCCTTCCCCCTCTGAAGCAGGGGAACCTCGGCCACCACTTGTTGAAGACACAATTTTTGAATCGCCTGTAACACTATCTCCCTTTCCAGGGGAGAAGTTGGTAGCGCCGATTTGAAAAACCGGCGAGGAGGCACCTCTTTTCGAATTCCAGCCTGTATCCCTGGGAAACAATTTCCATTGCCCAGTGATCCACCTGTGATTGAACCCAGATGTGGCTGAAAAGTCGATAACGTGCCCCCACTGGAGCGGACTCCCTCGGGGGAGCCCCAGCGTCATGCGGTGGATTTTGCAGAGGCCGGGGAGGACTTCTGTTCCTGGGAACTAGCTGTGTTGTGCAGCTTTTTTCCTCTGCCCTTACCCCTGGCAAGAAAGGACGATCCACTTACTCTTTTGCTTTTATTTGAACGAAAGGACTGCATTTGATAATGAGGCGCTTTCTTAGATTGTGAGGGAACATAAGGCAAAAAATTCGATTTACCTGCTGTAGCTGTGGAGACGAGGTCCGAGAGGCCCTCTCCAATCAATTCCTCACCTTGTACGGCAAAAACTCCATATGCCTCTTTGAGTCGGCATCCCCCGTCCACGGTCGGGTCCACAAGACTCGCCTAGCAGAAATGGCCATAGCGTTTATTCTGGAACCCAGTAAACTAATGTCTCTTTGAGCATCCCTCATATATAAGACAGTATCTTTTATATGCCCTAGTATCATTAAAATGGTATCCTTATCAAGGGTCTCAATATCCGCTGATAAAGAATCTGTCCATGCTGCTACTGCACTACAAACCCAGGCCGATGCAATTGCCGGTCTGAGCAACGTACCAGAATGAGTGTAAATGGACTTCAAGGTAACCTCCTGCTTGCGGTCAGCAGGATCCTTGAGGGTAGCCGTATCTTGGGACGGGAGCGCTATCTTTTTTGATAAGCGTGTCAAAGCTTTGTCTAACCTAGGGTAGGATTCCCACCGTATTCTGTCCTGTGACGGGAAAGGATACGCTGTTAGAATCCTTTTGGGAATCTGCAGTTTTCTGTCTGGAGTTTCCCATGCTTTTTCGCATATTTCGTTCAGCTCATGTGAGGAGGGAAAGGTGACCTCAGGTTTCTTTCCCTTATACATGTGTACCCTCGTGTCAGGGACAGGGGGTTCCTCAGTAATATGCAAAACATCTTTAATTGCGATAATCATATATCGAATACATTTAGCCACCCTTGGCTGCAATTTTGCATCATCGTAGTCGACACTGGAGTCTGAATCCGTGTCGGTATCTGTGTCAACTATTTGGGATAGTGGGCACTTCTGAGACCCCGAAGGTCCCGGCGACATAGGGACAGACATGGGTTGACTCCCTGACTGTACCCTAGCTTCAGCTTTGTCTAATCTTTTGTGCAATAAATTTACATTAGCACTTAAAACATTCCACATATCCATCCAGTCAGGTGTCGGCACTGCCGACGGAGACCTAATATTCATACACTCCCCCTCCTCCTTAGGTGAGCCTTCAACCTCAGACATGTCGACACACGCGTACCGACACACCACACACACACAGGGAAGCACTTTTCTGAAGACAGGTTCCCCACCAGGCCCTTTGGAGAGACAGAGAGAGAGTATGCCAGCACACACCCCAGCGCTATATGACCCAGGAAAAAACACAGAATGTTTACCCAGTAGCGCTTATGTATAATGTATATGCGCCAATTATGTGCCCCCCTCTACTTTAAAACCCTCTTTCGCCATGTGTCAAGCAGGGGAGAGTCCGGGGAGCTTCCTCTCAGCGGTGCTGTGGAGAAAAAATGGCGCTGGTGAGTGCTGAGGGAGAAGCCCCGCCCCCTCGGCGGCGGGCTTCTGTCCCGCTCAAAATTACAAATAACATGGCGGGGGCTCTTTTTATACATGTACAGTGCCCAGCTGTACATGTATATATGTGCATTTGCCACCTTAGGTGTTTATTGCTGCCCCCCCTGCGTCCTTACCATTGACCGAAGTGTGTGAGGTGAATGGGAGCAATGGCGCACCGCTTCACTGCTGTGCCTTCTCTCTTATGAAGATCATTTCTTCTGCCGCCTCTGAAGTCTTTTCCTCACATACTAACCGGCTTCTTTCTTCCGGCTCTGCGAGGAGGACGGTGGCGCGGCTCTGGGACAGACGGCGATGGTGAGACCTGCTTACCGATCCCCCTGGAGCTAATGGTGTCCAGTAGCCTAAGAAACAGAGCCCTGAAACTCAGAGAAGTGGGTCTGTTTCTCTCTCCTCAGTCCCTCGATGCAGGGAGTCTGTTGCCAGCAGGCTCCCTGAAAATAAAAAAAACCTAACTAAAATACTTTCTTTTACAGGAAACTCAGGAGAGCTCCCTGAAAGCACCCAGTCTCCACTGGGCACAGTATCAAACTGAGGTCTGGAGGAGGGGCATTGAGGGAGGAGCCAGTGCACACCCAGATCCAAAGTCTTTCTTAAAGTGCCCATGTCTCCTGCGGAGCCCGTCTATCCCCATGGTCCTTACGGAATCCCAGCATCCTCTAGGACATTAGAGAAAAGCAGATGACCTAAGACTGAGCCTTGCGGTACTCCAACTGAGAGAGGTAGCGAAGAGGAGGTGGTATCAGAGAAACGAACACTGAAGGAGCGATTAGATACTGTAGGTAGGATGAGAACCAAGAAAGGGCTGTGTCCTGAATACCTAGGGATTGTAGTGTTTGTATGAGAAGAGAGTGGTCTAGAACACTGAATAAGTAGAGAGTAATGTCCTTTAGATTTAGCAGTGACCAAATCATTCACTACCTTAGTCAGTGTTGTCTGTGGAGTGTTGGGCACAAAATCCTGACTGAAGTGGGTCCAGTAGGCTGGGTGAGTTAAGAAAGTGTGTGAGGCGAGTGTAGGCAAGTCTCTCAAGTAGCTTGGAGGGGCATGGGAGCTGAGAGATGGGACGGTAGTTTGAGAGAGAGAGTTAGGGTCAGAGTTTTGTTTTTTTCAGAATGGGAGTAATCACTACATGCTTCTATAGAGAAGGAAAGATACCAGTAGACAGAGAGAGATTACAGATTTTAGTTAAGGTGGGGATGAGCACAGCAGACAGAGGTTTATTAATTTGTGAGGGTATAGAGTCAAGGGGAGAGGTATTAGAGTAAGCAGATGAAAAGAGTGCAGATACTTCATCTTCATTTGTAGGATCAAAGGAAGAGAAGGTGTTAGAGGGTTCAGGCAGGGAATTGAGTAGGTCACTTGCTGTGGAAGAGCATACCATTTCATTTAGGATCTTTTCAATCTTGTCCTTGAAATAGGAAGCAAGATCTTGCGCACTGACAGTGGCTGGTGGGTTGGGTGAGAGAGGGACAAGAAGTGATTTAAATGTATTAAAAAGTCGCTTGGGGTTAGAGGCTTGAGCAGAGATGAGAGATTGAAAATATGTTTGTTTGGCAGTGTCCAGAGCATTATGATAAGAGTGGTAGGTGGTCTTATATGTGGGAAAGTCACTTGAACTACGAGATTTACGCCACTGGCGTTCTACTTTACGTGAGAGTTTTTGTAGGTGTCTAGTGTATTTAGAGTGCCACGGTTGACATCTAAGTCTAGATGGAGTGTGATGGGTAGCTGGAGCCACTTCATCAAGTGCTGTTTCTAGAGTTTGGTTAAGGTGTGATACAGCAGTCTCAGGAGAGGTGAATGTAGAAATTGGTGAGAGTAGTGGTTGCAGAGAAGTTGGTAGTTGTTGAAAAGTAATAGCGTTAATATTTCTGCGGGTTAGAGGCGTATTTGTAGAATTTAGGGACATTGGGGTAAATTTACTAAGATGGGAGTTCTATTTAAGATGGGATGTTGCCCATGGCAACCAATCAGATTCTACTTCTGATTTATCTAGCACCTTCTAGAAGATAATACCTGAAATCTGATTGGTTGCTATTGGCAACATCCCATCTTTAATAGAACTCCCATCTTAGTAAATATACCCCCTTGAGTTTGAAGTAATGGAGGAGAGCATGCAGGTGATAAGGTTGTGATCTGAGAGAGGGAAAGGAGTGTTAATGAGTTCAGAAACAGAGCATAGTCTGGTGAATACAAGATCAAGACAGTGGCCCTCCTGATGAGTAGGGGAGTCAGTCCATTGGGAGAGGCCAAGAGAGGAGGTTAGAGAGAGTAGTTTAGAGGTATGGGAAGATTGTGGACTGTCAATAGATATATTGAAATCGGCCATAATGATGGTGGAGATGTCAGAGGATAGAAAGTGAGGGAGCCAAGCAGAAAAATCTTCCAGAAACTTTTTGGGTTGCCCAGGTGGGCGATAGCTGCAACACGCAGAAAAAAATGGGTGAAAATCCTAATAGAGTGTACTTCAAATTATGTAAATGTGAGTGAGGGAAGTGCGAATGAAAGGATCGCAGAGCGGCGGCAAACATTTTTTTGTGCAGTTTTAGAGTAGCTCAATACCTACTGTGACAAGAACACTGGGATAGTGTTTGAGGGCAGGTATATTTGTCCCAGGTTCTTGTCTTACATGTTTTAGAAAATGTTAACTTCTAGGAAAAATGCTTTTTGTTTTGTCTGAACCTTTTCAGTTTGCTGTAAAAGCTGGGTAAAGGCTCTGAGAGAGAGATAAGGCGAGTTCTAGACATTGGGCCCAGTTTGGGTCTTTGGCCTCACAGAGGGCTAATCAGGGTTTCAGCTGTGTAAGTGTGTTATAGTGCTGCTAACCTGATTAGTATGAGCAGACTGCCTGGGAAGGCTGCAGGATCTGTGTGTGAGAGACACGCTTTCTGATGCAAGTGAGCTATACAGTATGTACTGAAGAACTCTGTGTTTTGTTTAGTGACAGTTAGGAATATCTTATGTTTAGTTAGTGCCGGACAGGCAAGGTATTTTTATTTTGGGGTTTGTTTTATTTTCTGTTTCAATAAAACTGGCCGGGGTCAGTTGTACCAGAAACTGGACTTGTGTTGTTCCTCAGCTGCTGCGTGCTACCATATTCCCCAGGAAAAGGCGCCTTGCACCCTTACAGTGTTACAACTTGGTGGAGAATGCGAGCAACCCCGTTCTGCGCATAAGTGAAAGCAGCAGCTTTGTGAGGCCTGCAGAAAACGGTGGTTTATGCAGATACAGCCCAGTGTGAAGTTACTGAGACTCACCCCTGAGGGTTTGATATATGTCTTGGGTGAAAGCAGCTACAAAGCCGCCTGAAAAATCTGTCGACATGGAGGATCTGCTTAAAGCCTTGCTGCAAGCTACAGCGGCTCAGCAGGAGGCCAACCGACAGCAGCAGGTGGCAATGGAGGAAAATAGGAGACAGCAGCAGGTGGCTATTGACGAACTTTACCGGCAACAGCGTCAGGATAGAGAGGCCTTAACAGAAGTGGTGCAGAGCCTTGCAGCCCGGATTGGAGATGTGGCCGTCAGTGCTCCGACCAGCTCTAGTTCTGTACGGGCCAGTCACTTCCTGCAGAAAATGACAGAGGCTGACGATGTGGAGGCCTACTTGACCACGTTTGAAAGGACTGCAGAGCGTGAGAACTGGCCAAAAGCACAGTGGGCCAGTCTGCTGGCACCTTTTCTGTCAGGTGAGCCCCAAAAAGCGTACTTTGATTTAAGCCCTGCTGAGGCTCGGGACTATGATAAACTAAAGACTGAGATCCTGACCCGCCTGGGAGTCACGCTGTCAGTACGAGCACAACGGGTGTACCGTTGGGTGTACGCCATGGAGAAGCCTCCGCGCTCTCAGATGCACGACCTTATTCAGCTAACAAAAAAATGGCTACAGCCAGAGACATTAACTGGTCCCCAGATGGTTGAAAGAGTTGTCATGGACCGCTACTTGAGATCTTTGCCCATGGTCCTGCGCAAGTGGGTGAGCCATGGAAACCCGGGTACTGCTGACCAATTAGTGGACATGGTAGAGCGGTATTTGGCAGCAGAGGAACTACCGATGACCACCCAGCAACCCATAGATCCTCGACAGCGCCCTTCAGTAAAGACTGGTAAGACTGTTCCGTGGGAAAACGTTGCTGGGCGGTTAAGAGAACGCAAGGCTGGAGAGACTGTAAACACTGGCCCTGGAGACAGGCCAATGGGGCTAGAACGGTCTATGTTGCCCAAACGGGTTGATAATCGTGTGGTTAAATGTTTTAGATGTGGTATGCCAGGTCATGTTGTTGCCAATTGCCCAGTCATGCAAGAACCCATGCAATGTGATGCTGCCTTTGAATGTCGCAGAATGTCTTTCTTTGCTAGGTTAGCCTGTACTGTGGTACCTTCACCTGAGCTGGAAAAACAAATGTGTGATGTGTTCTTAGAGGGTAACCGGGTAGAGGCCTTGCTAGATTCAGGAAGTTTAGTTACCCTCATGAAAGCTGGGTTAGTGAACCCCTTAAAGGTCCAGCAAATACCTATTGGGGTAACTTGCATACATGGGGATACCCAACATTATGCCACTGCTGAGGTGAATATAGAAACTTGTTGTGGGTCAGCAATGGTTAAAGTGGGACTGGTCCCTACCTTGGTGCATGAGGCCATAATAGGGAGGGATTTTCCTCATTTTTGGAAACTGTGGGAATCACGGTTATCAACAGATGTGAGAAGTAAAAAGCCAGTTGATAATACCGGTGATTTTATGGATGTACGTGGGTCTTCGGAACTTTCTGGCCCTTTGCCTTTTGCTAGTTTGGCTGGGGAAGTGACAGATGGGGAGTCCAGTGAGGACCCTCTTGCCGGGAACAGAGACATAGTAGTTAGAACTGAAAGCGTGCCTGACCTGGAGGTAAAGAAGGATCTGTTTGCGTCTGAACAGTTAAAGGATCCTACCTTAATAAAGGCTAGAGAGAATGTTAAGATTGTTAATGGGGAACCTGTGGTACCAGGTGACAGGGTTACGTATCCCCACATGGCCATCTGTAATGAGCTCTTGTACCACATTGTCAAAAGGGGTGAGGATGTGGTAGAACAGCTGGTAGTTCCCCAGCCTTATCGGAGAACGGTACTAGATTTAGCTCATAGTCACGTTACCGCAGGACATTTAGGGGCAGAAAAAACCACTGAAAGAGTTTTACAAAGGTTCTTTTGGCCAGGGGTTTATAAAGAAGTGTCTGAATATTGTTCTTCCTGTCCTGAATGCCAGTATCATGCCCCTAGACCCCATTTCAGGAGCCCACTAGTTCCCATGCCTATTATAGAGGTCCCGTTTGACAGAATAGCCATGGATCTCGTGGGGCCCTTGTTAAAGTCTGCTCGGGGCCATCAGTATATCCTGGTAATTATGGACTATGCCACTCGATATCCTGAGGCTGTCCCTTTACGCACTATCACAACCAAGGCGATAGCTAGGGAGCTGGTGCAGGTATTTAGTAGAGTGGGAATACCAAAAGAAATTTTGACTGACCAAGGTACTCCATTTATGTCAAGGATCATGAAAGAATTGTGCAAGTTATTTAAGGTCACTCACCTCAGGACGTCCATCTACCATCCCCAAACTGACGGGTTGGTGGAAAGGTTTAATAAAACATTAAAAAGTATGTTAAAAAAGGTTGTTGAGAGAGATGGGAAAAACTGGGATTGTTTGTTGCCCTACTTGTTAATGGCCATCAGAGAAGTTCCTCAGTCCTCTACTGGGTTTTCTCCATTTGATTTGTTGTATGGTAGACACCCCAGAGGGCTGTTGGATATTGCCAAAGAGACGTGGGAAGGACAGCCCACTCCTTATAGAAGCGTTATTGAGCATGTAACACAAATGCAGGATAGGATTGCAGCCGTGGTACCTGTTGTCAGAGAGCACATGGAACAGGCCCAAAGTGCTCAACAGAGGGTCTATAACCGGAGTGCCAAGATACGGGAATTTGCTCCTGGAGATAGAGTTCTTGTTTTGGTACCCACTGTGGAAAGCAAATTCCTAGCTAAATGGCAGGGTCCATTTGAGATTAGGGAAAAAGTGAATGAGGTTAATTACAAAGTATACCAGCCGGGAAAGAGAAAACCCGAACAGATTTACCATGTTAACTTAATCAAACCCTGGAAAGATAGGTTGTCTCTGTCAGCGGAGCCTTGCCCTTCGGTGTCTTCACCCCGGTTGCTTCCCGCAGTGAAGGTGTCAGAGACATTATCAGCTGATCAGAACAATCAGGTTAAAGAATTTCTCATCCAAAATAGGGAGGTATTTTCAGAGCTGCCTGGCCGAACGACCATAATAAAACATGACATTGTCACAGAACCAGGGGTCAGGGTTCATTTAAAGCCATATAGGATTCCTGAAGCTCAGCGAGAAGCTATTTCTAAGGAAGTTAAAACCATGTTAGAACTTGGAGTCATAGAGGAGTCTAACAGTGAGTGGTCCAGTCCCATAGTGCTCATCCCGAAGCCCGACGGTAGCATACGCTTCTGTAATGACTTTCGTAAGTTAAATGAGGTGTCCAAGTTTGACGCATACCCCATGCCCCGTGTGGATGAGCTTGTAGAAAGGCTGGGAACAGCCAGGTTTCTCACCACATTGGACCTGACCAAAGGTTACTGGTAAATACCTTTATCTGATAGCGCCAAAGAAAAACAGCCTTTTCGGTTCCGGAGGGGCTGTACCAGTATAAGATGTTACCCTTTGGGTTGCATGGGGCTCCAGCAACCTTTCAACGGGCGATGGATAAAATTTTGAGGCCCCATAGAAAATATGCAGCTGCCTATTTGGATGATGTGGTAATTCACAGTACAGACTGGGGGTCCCATTTGGTTAAAGTACAAGCAGTACTGGACTCAATCAGAGAGGCAGGGTTAACTGCTAACCCAAAGAAGTGCTGCCTCGCAATGGAGGAGGTCAAATACTTGGGCTTCACCATAGGCAGAGGTCTGATTAGGCCCCAATTGAATAAAGTTGATGCTATTCAAAACTGGCCTCGTCCAGTGAATAAAAAACAGGTAAGGGCTTTTTTGGGAATTACTGGGTACTATAGACGGTTTATTCCTAATTTTGCGACCACAGCGGTGCCGTTGTCAGACCTTACCAAAGGGAAGCAGTCAAATGTGGTGAAATGGAACCCTGATGCAGAAAAGGCGTTCCAAGCGTTAAAAGTGGCTTTGTGTTCACAACCGGTGTTGATAACACCAGATTTTTCAAAATAATTTGTGGTACAGACAGATGCCTCAGAGGTAGGGATAGGTGCTGTGCTGTCCCAAACCAGAGATGGGGACGAACACCCTATCATTTATTTGAGTAGGAAACTCAATGAGCATGAAAAAAGGTATGCCATTGTGGAAAAGGAGGCTTTGGCCATTAAGTGGGCACTAGATACCTTGAGATATTACCTCTTGGGTAGACAATTCAGACTAGTGACAGACCATGCCCCTTTAAAATGGATGTATGTAAATAGAGGCAAGAATGCTCGTGTAACTAGATGGTTTCTAGCGTTGCAGGACTTTAAGTTTACTGTCGAACATAGACCGGGAACACAATTGGCCAACGCAGATGCATTGTCTCGCATCTTCTGTTTGGGGGCTACAAGTGTTCCGGCCCCTAGGTCGAAACAGGGGAGGGGGATATGTGACAAGAACACTGGGATAGTGTTTGAGGGCAGGTATATTTGTCCCAGGTTCTTGTCTTACATGTTTTAGAAAATGTTAACTTCTAGGAAAAATGCTTTTTGTTTTGTCTGAACCTTTTCAGTTTGCTGTAAAAGCTGGGTAAAGGCTCTGAGAGAGAGATAAGGCGAGTTCTAGACATTGGGCCCAGTTTGGGTCTTTGGCCTCACAGAGGGCTAATCAGGGTTTCAGCTGTGTAAGTGTGTTATAGTGCTGCTAACCTGATTAGTATGAGCAGACTGCCTGGGAAGGCTGCAGGATCTGTGTGTGAGAGACACGCTTTCTGATGCAAGTGAGCTATACAGTATGTACTGAAGAACTCTGTGTTTTGTTTAGTGACAGTTAGGAATATCTTATGTTTAGTTAGTGCCGGACAGGCAAGGTATTTTTATTTTGGGGTTTGTTTTATTTTCTGTTTCAATAAAACTGGCCGGGGTCAGTTGTACCAGAAACTGGACTTGTGTTGTTCCTCAGCTGCTGCGTGCTACCATATTCCCCAGGAAAAGGCGCCTTGCACCCTTACAGTGTTACACTACTCAGCGCTTGCGATCACTTCAGACTGTTCAGTTACTGTTTTGACATAACAAACATGCCCTGCGTTCGTCCAGCCACGCCTGCGTTTTTCTTGCCACGCCTGCGTTTTGGCAAACCCTCCCTGAAAACGGTCAGTTGACACCCAGAAACGCCCTCTTCCTGTCAATCACTCTGCGGCCAGCAGTGCGACTGAAAAGCTTCGCTAGACCTTGTGTGAAACTACATCATTGGTTGCATTTGTACGACGCGCGTGCGCATTGCGCCGCATACGTATGCGCAGAAGTGCCCTTATTTGCCTTATCGCTGCACAGCGAACGAATGCAGCTAGCGATCAACTCGGTATGACCCCCATAGATAGGTTAAAAGCTCATGAGTGTTAATAAGAGGGGAGTGGATTAATGAGGCTGCAATGTGTACAGAGCGATAAATAACAGGAATAGTGAAGAACGATGTCATTTTATAGAGGATACCATGAAGTGCTATTAGGAAAAACAGTTTGTGGAACATGGGCCAGTATTTACTAAAAATCCGAGTTTGGGCGATTTGTGTTTTTTTTTCTAAGTCCCAATCCGGGAATTCACTAAGCAGAAAACTCGGCAGTGTCTGGTCTATTCGTAATGGTTTAATTGGCAAAGTTCTGAAATACGAATGAATAGACCATCGGTCAAACGCAGCTGTTATTTCATACAATACGGGCATTTACTATTCATTCGTATTTGGGTGTTAGTCTCTGAGTGCTCAAGTGTGGGTCTACTTTTTTTCGATTCATTAAAAAAAGCAGCAAAAAAATAGACCTGCTTTTTCCAGTCGAGTTTGGATAACCATGCACGGATCAGTGAGACCTGTGCATGGTTATCTATGGGAAAGGGTCTGTTTAGTGTAAAAACAGGAAAAAAAATTGTGTGGGGTCCCCCCTCCTAAGCACAACCAGCCTCGGGCTCTTTGAGCCGGTCCTGGTTGAAAAAATATTGGAAAAAAATTGACAGGGGTTCCCCCATATTTGATCAACCTGCACCGGGCTCTGTGCCTGGTTCTGGTGCAAAAAATACGGGGGACAAAAAGCGTAGGGGTCCCCCGTATTTTTTGAACCAGCACCGGGCTCCACTAGTCAGAGAGATAATGCCACAGCCGGGAGACACTTTTATATAGGTCCCTGCGGCCCTGGCAAATCACTAACTAGTCACCCCTGGCCGGGGTACCCTGGAGGAGTGGGGACCCCTTAAATCAAGGGGTCCCCCCCTCCAGCCACCCAAGGGCCAAGGGTGAAGCCCGAGGCTGTCCCCCCAATCCATGGGCTGCGGATGGGGGGCTGATAGCCAAGTGTAAAATAAAAGAATATTGTTTGTTGCACAAGAACTACAAGTCCCTGCAAGCCTCCCCCGCAAGCTGGTACTTGGAGAACCACAAGTACCAGCATGCGGGGGTTAAACGGGCCCGCTGGTACCTATAGTTCTTCTGCAAAAAAAATACCCAAATAAAAAGAGGACACACACACCTTGAAAGTACAACTTTATTACATACATTCTGACACACACATACTTACCTATGTTCACATGCCGACTCGGCCTACGTCTCGACGGCGATTCCAGGGCACCTGAAAACAAAATTATACTCACCTAAATCCTGTGTGTCGTGTCCTTTTGTAATAATCCACATACTTGGCAAAACAAAAAAACGGAAACCCGACCATGCACTGAAGGGGGTCCCATGGTGAATTTACCAGGTTTTTAATGTTCTTTAGTGTTTTTTTCAGCTGTTGGTGTAACTGTTCTTTTTAAAATTTCCTAACTTTGTAATTTCCAAACTTCGTATATTTTTAAACACTGACAACGGCCCCCTCAGACAACTGCCCCATAACTGAATCCTAACATATACTAGGTCTAATTAAAAAAGGCTAAAGCTAAAGCCAATTAGACATCTAATCAGAGCTTAAATAACCCTGTGTTATGTAAACACCAGTCCATGTATGCTAATAAACTACACTCCACTGACCAACATCTATACAAGACATAATATCAACTATAAGCAAGTACTAATATAATACAAATACAATTACATACACTGCTAAATTATACATTGGTGTGAATTCAGATCAAGAGTTATAGTTTGCAGGAATCAAGGAGAAATTACATACATTGAATAAACAGCTGAGGATATTTGTGGGTTAATGCAGAGATGCAGGATTCATCAAAGAGAATGAACTGGACAAAAGGATGAAAGCAACCTACAGTACTAGCGCAACACATTTTTGGAATCTTCTATAAGAGTGTTGATTGTGTTTGATTTTCATTATAGAAAAATCCCTTTAGTGTGTTTGGAGGATATATCTGCAAAAGGTGCCTTCTTAGGTGACTCAAATGTAGATTCAATTTTGTTAAATAAAATTATTCTACGATTTCTTTTTTTTCTCCAGTCAATAAAACTTCAATAAAAACTGGAAAAATGGCAGTGGTCTAAAACTTTTGACTGGTAGCGTGTATATATTCCCTACAACACCCACACTTTGCATTGGTCTGTTATATCATTAGACATAGTTTTTTGTGCAGCTGTCTGTGTACCAGTCTTCATCAAAAACAACTCATTGCATTATTACAAGTCCATTATGACCAAACTGACTGGGAATATATCTTGTACCACCAGTGGCGTAAGTTCGTCCCAGTTGCCCGGAGGCAAGATAAATGTTGCCCCCCCCCCCCCCCCTATTTCCTATATTAAGATAAATAAATGTATGCATGTGTGTTTTGAAAAAAAAAGTATATACTGTATTTATACATTTAATTGTCTTTTATTTTAAATCCCACATTTCTTAGCAGTCAGACCCAGGATTAGAACCCATGACCTGTTACACTGACAGCAGACACTTTACTGATGGAGCTATTTGCTCCTGTACAGGAAACATGAGGATTCTAACTATATGAAGTTGCGTGTAATTGTCAGAGAAGTAGCTTCATATAGTTAGAATTCTCATATTTCCTATACAGGAGCAAACAGCTTCATCAGTAAGGTGACTGCTTCCAGTGTAATAGGTTGTGGTTTCTAATCCTGGGTGTGACCCTTGTAAAATGTGTTTATTCAGTATAATAAAGAGGGTGTGATTTGTAAGGTGCAGGGACCAGTGAGGAAGTCGGCCACTAAAAAGACAGCGACAGATATCAATTAACTTAATTCAATGGTGTCACAGAATGGGAGGAGAGGTGCCCCCTTTAGAGCAGGAGCCCGGCGGCAGATGACTCCGTTGCCTCCCAGAGTTCTGCCTCTGTGTACCGCCTCTTTCTTTTCCACTGTACCCCTACATACCAGCAGTACTGTAGCCTCAAATATGCTTTTGCACATATTTCACTTCCACCTCATCCCCCATTACCCATACCATTTACTGACCTTACCCTATTGCCATTCTTTTTGCAAAAGCCCCCCACGCTACTGTACAGATTACCAATTGAGAGCCTCCAGCAAAGACTCCTCCTTGCTAGACTGTTTACACAGACCATCAATTGTTGTATTTATTTTTTTCAGACACCGCACTGAAGAATTCTTCTGTCATTGCCATTTATCATGTACATACTGTACTTCCACTTGCGTAGGACCTACCTCTTTTGTACAGAACCCCTTTCTCTCTCTTGCATAGTCCTTGTACAGAATATGCATCACAGTTTCAGTTTTTTTTCTGGACTTTGTAGAGACTTGACCCTTACCTACTTCTAGGAGTTCCTGAGGTGTGGAGTCCTGCACTTCTTACCAGAACCTTCACCTGACATGTGCTCTATCTGAGGGTTTCAGGCAAAAATGTAGCATCGAACCTTCAGACAATCCATATGTCATGTGGAGTTTCTGCTTGGGGAAGTACAAAGTTGTCAGCGTCCGGAGTCTTACCGGTACGCTGGGGCTGGCTTCTCAGGCGGCGTGCGGGCAGCGGCGGAGGTGGGCTGCTATGCCGGGTCCGAGGGCAGCAGTGAGGGGGTCCGCTCGTGGCGGCGGGGCGCCGCTGCAGCGGGTCGCTCTTGCTGAGCCATTGCTAGGAGACCAGGGGCAGTGAGCTGTGTGCTATGCAGAAAGGTCTGCATTACTGGGCGCTGCCATGTTGGAAATCAAGTTTGAGGCATAGTTCTTGTTTCCTGTTTCTTCCAGCCAATCCAGGGGAAGTTCTCCCTATAAAAGGGGGCTGGTTTAGGACAGGGACGCCAGTGCTTCAAGTTACAACCCTGTTGTAGGTGCTTTAGCCTGTGCTCCCAGGATTATTGCCGTATTCTGGTTACTCCTGACCCTGCTCGGCCGGTTCTCTGTTGCTGCTGCAGCCCTGCCGTTCCTAGCCTGCTGCTGCCTGTGGAAGCGCTCCTGGAAAACCCGGTCCAGTAAGACTCTTTGGACACGGTCGGTCCCGGGTCTTCTGCCTCGCCTTTCAAGCCACACTCCACATATCTTCATCTCCAGCCACGTCTTTAACCACCATCCACAGTTCCGCAGTTCATAATCTACAGCCTCGTCTTTCAAGCCACAGCCCACAGTCCTTTGTCTCCAGCCACGTCTTTAACCACCATCCACAGTACCGCAGTTCATAAGCTACAGTCTCGTCTTTCAAATCGCAGTCCACAGTTCTTTGCCTCCAGCCACATCTATAACCACTATTCACAGTTCCGCAGTTCATTATTCACAACCTCATCTTTCAAGCCACAACCCACAGTTCTTTTTCTACAACTACATCTTTAAGTCATCGTTCACCAGCCACAGTTCTCTACCTCAGCCCTGTCCATAAGAACTACAATCTACTGACTCTTAGCTCCATTTACGTTCTTCATTGCCCCTTGTCCCATGAGAAGGAACTATATCCAACCCCCTCATCTCGTTCATCCACAGCCAACTACCTCCTTGGGCAAGTCTCAGCTGCCGGATCCTCAAACCTCGCTAGATGTGACAAAAGTATTGCTAGGACACAGGGCCGGCTCTACCATTAGGCAGCTTTAGGCGGTTGCCTAGGGGCGCCAGCTCCTGGAGGGCGCCACTGAATTCATCTAGCAAAAAAACTAAAGGATATCTCTGTATGCGGCCTCCTCCTTTTACACTGCGCTGGCTGCTGCTGCGGGTCAAATCAGATCCAGCTACCACTATCAGGCTGTACCACATAATGCCTCAGCGCTTCCTCTGTGCCGACATGAGTAACATCAAGTCATGTGAAGGCACATAGGAGGCGGATGTAACTGTAGTTTCCTAGTAGCTCCCACGGCCGCTCCTCATAGCCCTGATGCACCTCCTGCAGGGGGGTTGCACGTTAGGGGGCACCAGGTTGAAGCTTTGCCTAGGGTGCATAGAGACCTTGCACCGGCCCTGCTAGGACAGTACCTACCTACAGCTGCTGAAATATCACCAGGTCGTGAAGGCCCCAGTCTGAAAAATGTGATAGTGACTGTGGAGATAACACTGATGCCTCCAGTTTTTACAAGAATTTGAGTGCTTGCTATATTTACTCTTCCTTGTACTGTACAAATCAAACCTACAATAGGCAAAAATAGCAACCTGGTTTTGTATGGAGGATGCTAATAAGTTATAGGGCTGCTGTTAGAAGAAACTCAGACATTGCCTTCTTAATGTGGCTACCAGGTTAGACAGGTTTTAGGACATATGTCCAACAATGGAATACAGCCATTCCAGTTCAGAGATGACTGAGTAAAGGACAGAGGGGAGATACATATTGCAGTTTACAGCCAGTAACTAACAATGCAAATAGAGTTGGATGTAATCATCTCTGCGGATCATCCTGTCGTACAGAAAAAAAACCAAATCATCTATTTAGTGGACCCAATATGTAATTCATGGGTTGGGATCGTATGACCATCGGCTGGGATCCCGGCAGTCGGGATCCCGACCAATAGAATGCAGGCAGGGGGGCAAGCGCAACGCAGCCCCTTACGGGCTCACTGCGCTTACCACACTGCATGCTCGGTGGTGAGTCGAGCTCGCCACAGGTTTTATTCCCACTCTATGAGTATCATGGACACCCACGAAAGGGAATAGTCAGAGCCGTAAGTACGTGTGTGCCAGGTGTGCCTGGCACACAGCGCAGTCGCCCTGAGGGCGCAACTGGCCGCATCCCCATGACTTTAGTCAGCGGCATTGTAATAAGTCACACTGACTCATTACAAACCGCCTGAGAGGAGCAGCAGCGCCGGAGGCAGGGGAGGAGGAGGAGAGAGGGGGACTCGGGAGCAGCAGCAGCGCACTGTAATTGGTGGCGGAGCTGCTGCAGCTGTCCCTCTCCTTCCACATAGGCTGGCCGCCTCTGCTGTGAATGCTGAGATGCGCTTCCCTCATCCCAGCATCCACAGCGGCGGCATCCAGCCAATGTGGAAGGAGAGGGACAGCTGCAGCAGCGCTGCCACCAATTACAGTGCGCTGCTGCAGCTCCCGAGTCCCCCTCCCTCCTCTTCCCCTGCCCGGGATCTGCCAACAGCTGCAGCACCGAGGAGCCTGACTGCCTGTTCCAGCGGAGAGACAGTAAGTATTTATCATCTATTCTTTCTGGTGTAATGTGTAAAAAGGGAATGCTGTCTGCCGTAATGCGTCAAAAGGGGTACTGTGTGCCGCAATGTGTAAAAAAGGGGACACTGTCTGCCGTAATGTGTAAAAAGGGGGCGCTGTCTGCCATAATGTGTAAAAAAGGGGACGCTGTCTGCCGTAATGTGTAAAAGGGGCTCTACCTAGTGTAGTGGCACTACTGTGCAGCGTAATTTGAATAATGGAGACCACTGTGCACCGTAATATAAATTGGTGTTATTTTGTGGCCACACCCCTTCCCTATGAAGCCACGCCCACACACAGCGCTAAAATGTCTAGTTACTGCACTGGGAGTAGTCCCTGTGTGTCGGCATTCTGACTATTGGCATTTCAAGCGGTTGGGATCCCGGCATCGGTATACTGACCGCCTCTATCCCATTCCCTACCACCGGTAACGTGACTACATCCGGTTATTCATAGTATTGTTCAGCAAAGAAACATCTATAAATATTTTGTAAGAAAACATTTTCAGTTTGACCCCAGATAATATTTTTATGGGGCCTGATTCTCAGATGGGAGTAAAGCAAAAACAGAGAAAGTATCAGTGCACCTGGACAAACAAGCCAAACTGCAGTGCAAGGGATGCAAATGCATTTATATTTTTATGCATGCAGGGTACATTGGTTCATCTAGCCACTGAGAATTGGTGCCCCATCCCGATTTGGACACCAATCATCCTTATGCCACATTGATGCACTTAACTTGAAAGCTCATTGTTATTCAGTTACAATACACTTTATTAATTAACACATATCAATATATGCCATACCCAGGATTCAAACATAAAACCTGTTCAATTTTAATCAAATACCCTACTCATTGAGCTACTTGATCCCACATTAAAACTATGAACACTATATGAAGCTACTAGTACAGATGGAGCCACGCCAATCGTGGCTCTGTCTGCAACTAGGTGCGCCCTGCCGGGTGGACCGCTGGGAACGAATGGCACGCGCGTGTGTCGTAGACGTGCACGTGCCCCATTTACTTTGACAGGGAGCGTCTGTGTACGCTCGGCGGCAGGCCAAGGCTCAGGCGTCCCCAGGCATGCTGCTCACCCCAGCCTGCAATGCAGCCACGCTCAATAAGCTTGGCTCCATCTGTACTCTGTAAAAAAATAATCAGCATTGCAATTGAACAGATCTAAGTAGTGTGCAGCCACACATCCAATCTCTTCCAGCCACACACTACATAGATCTGCTCAGCCGCAATAACTCAGGCAATAGGCAGATAGCTGAATGAATAGATTGTTTGACTGCAATGCCACAAGCAATGGGTTTGAATCCCGGGTATGATTATATCTTGAAATTTAATAAAGAACAGTGTGACTGAATAACAAAGAAATCTCAAATTGAGTTCATAAATGTTGTATAGGTACAGTATTAGTGAGAGAAGGGGTCAGGGTAGGAAACAGGGGCGGTCAGGAGATGCTGGCCATTAAAAAGGGGAGAAGTTGAAAGTGAAAGCAATTAAAACAGATATTTGACAAGTGATGTCAACAGAACCCCCAACCTTGCAGCGTTATATGCGGTGCCCCCTCTGCGCACACCTATTTATGGCCCTGCTGTCATCCATTTGTTTCTTTAACTGAAATAAGCTATTCTTGCCATTGTATATATAAATACACTATGGGGGTCATTCCGAGTTGTTCGCTCGTTGCCGATTTTCGCTATATTGCGATTAGTCGCTTACTGCGCATGCGCAAGGTTCGCAGAGCGCATGCGCTTAGTTATTTTATACAAACGTTAGGTATTTTACTCACGGCATTACAAAGTTTTTTCATCGTTCTGGTGATCG
This sequence comes from Pseudophryne corroboree, assembly GCF_028390025.1. Classification (NCBI taxonomy): domain Eukaryota; kingdom Metazoa; phylum Chordata; class Amphibia; order Anura; family Myobatrachidae; genus Pseudophryne; species Pseudophryne corroboree. The sequence continues at coordinate 224,106,288 of NC_086445.1, read as the reverse complement.
TACTGTGACTGACAGGAAGTGGGTGTTTCTGGGCGGAAACTTGCCGTTTTCTGGGCGTGTGCGAAAAAACGCTGGCGTTTCTGGAAAAAACGCGGGAGTGTCTGAAGAAACGGGGGAGTGTCTGGGCGAACGCTGGGTGTGTTTGTGACGTCAAACCAGGAACGAAACTGACTGAACTGATCGCAGTGGCTGAATAAGTCTGGAGCTACTCAGAAACTGCTAAGAAATTTCTATTCGCAATTCTGCTAATCTTTCGTTCGCAATTCTGCTATGCTAAGATACACTCCCAGAGGGCGGCGGCTTAGCGTGTGCAATGCTGCTAAAAGCAGCTAGCGAGCGAACAACTCGGAATGAGGGCCTATATTTGATTACATTGAAAGTTTCACAAGCTGTGCTCTTCAGTAAGTATTGATAGAATTCATAGTGAAAAAGCCCTATGAAATGGTTAAAAATGTTCATCATATTCGATCTCCCAAACTCCCATGAGAGACTGGGAATTTCATTGAAGTGGTAAACAGAACACAGTGGGACGACAATATTTGTGGCTTATCATTCGCCCTACCACAGCATGAGGACACGATTTTGCTTATCATCCTGGTGCTCACAGTAGGCGTAATGATGCAAGTCATGTCACTATATACCACCCACGCCGGCTGCATGGAGCTTCTCACTGCATCATGGAGTTAGGATTGGAGCATGTCATCTGAAGCATGGAGTTAGGATTGGCGCATGTCATTTGAAGCATGGAGTTAGGATTGGAGCATGTCATCTGAAGCATGGAGTTAGGATTGGAGCATGTCATCTGAAGCATGGAGTTAGGATTGGAGCATGTCATCTGAAGCATGGAGTTAGGATTGGAGCATGTCATCTGAAGCATGGAGTTAGGATTGGAGCATGTCATCTGAAGCATGGAGTTAGGATTGGCGCATGTCATTTGAAGCATGGAGTTAGGATTGGAGCATGTCATCTGAAGCATGGAGTTAGGATTGGAGCATGTCATCTGAAGCATGGAGTTAGGATTGGAGCATGTCATCTGAAGCATGGAGTTAGGATTGGAGCATGTCATCTGAAGCATGGAGTTAGGATTGGAGCATGTCATCTGAAGCATGGAGTTAGGATTGGAGCATGTCATCTGAAGCATGGAGTTAGGATTGGAGCATGTCATCTGAAGCATGGAGTTAGGATTGGAGCATGTCATCTGAAGCATGGAGTTAGGATTGGAGCATGTCATTTGAAGCATGGAGTTAGGATTGGAGCATGGAGTTAGGATTGGAGTTTGGACTGGATTTGGACTTTGGCCCACTCACATCGGGTGGGATGCAGCAAAGTTAAAACTGTGGCCAAGGTGGTCATTCCGAGTTGTTCGCTCGGTAATTTTCTTCGCATCGCAGCGATCTTCCGCTAATTGCGCATGCGCAATGTTCGCACTGCGACTGCGCCAAGTAAATTTGCTATGCAGTTAGGTATTTTACTCACGGCATTACAAGGTTTTTTCTTCGTTCTGGTGTTCGTAATGTGATTGACAGGAAGTGGGTGTTTCTGGGCGGAAACAGGCCGTTTTATGGGAGTGTGTGAAAAAACGCTACCGTTTCTGGGAAAAACACGGGAGTGGCTGGAGAAACGGAGGAGTGTCTGGGCGAACGCTGGGTGTGTTTGTGACGTCAAACCAGGAACGACAAGCACTGAACTGATCGCACTGGAAGAGTAAGTGTGGAGCTACTCAGAAACTGCACAGAGAAGTCTTTTCGTAATATTGCGAATCTTTCGTTCGCAATTTTGATAAGCTAAGATTCACTCCCAGTAGGCGGCGGCTTAGCATGTGCAAAGCTGCTAAAAGCAGCTTGCGAGCGAACAACTCGGAATGAGGGCCAAAACCTTCATAATTGCTATTTTTGGAGGTTTGACTACTTTTTGCATATGCACCAATCTCCAGAATCTGATACATTCCAGATCTTAGATGCCATATTTCGCATTTCCCCCTGAGAAGGATCCAATTTGATCCATCCCAGTACCCCTTCGCGGCATGTACGGCACTTGACGCATGCGCAGAAGAACTCCAGGTCCTTTGCAATTTTCTTGAAGCATTCTACACTAATAACCCCCATTATGCTTGTGATGACTGGCGGGATGTTTTTTTCATGGGTGGGGTAAACAACACATGGATCTATTTATTAAGTGCATATCATATTACACGTGTTTCAGTGACCTGTATGGGGGGAATTCAAATGTTTGAAAAGTCGGTTGGGTGTCTGTTTTTTCCTGTCTATTAGATAGGAAAAAAACAGACACCCAACTGACTTTTCAAACATTTGAATTCCCCCCATATGTCTTATTCATTGTATGGTTTACCTCACACATTGTAACCAGATGGCTGCCCCACCACTTCAGGTAGGATGAAACAAAGGGGTCTACGTACTAAGCCTTGGATGCAGATAAAGTGGATAGAAATAAAGTACCAGCCAATCAGCTCCTAACTGCCATGTTATTGGCTGTGTTTGAAACATGACACTGGTTGTCTGGTCCTATATCTTTATCCACTTTATCTATCACCAAGGCTTTGTACATAGACCCCAAAGATACTTGGAACCAGTGATGGCTCCTACCTTCTTCTAGGCTGCTGCTACCCGTGCCCGTAGAGGAGGCCGCCAGCCACTGCCTACCGGGTTCCAGCACCTGCACAATAGATCTGGCAGGCGCAAGAACAAGTATGTGCGCATAACCGGTAATGGGGACTGCAGCAGCCCATAGATGCCAGCTAGGGCTCACGATGAGACCGGATGTGGCTTCCCTCAGGAAACACACTCTCTTCCACTCACAGCCTGGTCAAAAACCCAAAGGCTAAATATAGTATCAAGGGTACTGGCTGCATTGGGAGAGGAATCAGTAGCAGGAAAAAAGAAGTAATAATGCCACTGTACAGGTCATTGGTACGGCCTCATCTGGAATACTGTGCCCAGTTCTGGAGACCATGGGCCAGATGTAATGCAGTGCAAAACATCCGGAGCTCCATGATTTCGGACAAACTCATACATTATTTTACAAGCTGCAATCATTTACATGGCAAAACCAACCTGATTTTGCCTTGTAAATGTTTGCTGCTTTAAAAAAACTTATGAGTTTGTCCCGGAATCTAGCAGCTCCGGCCGTCTAGCACTGAATTACATCCGGATCTATATCTCAGAAGGATAAAATTACATTGGCGAGCATAAAAAGAGTGGTTACTAAAATGGTGCATGTTCTATATCACGAAACTTACCCAGAAAGACAAAGAATTCTTAAAATGTACAGTTTTTGGAGCCAGGAAGGGAAAGAGGGCACATGATAAAAACTTTCAAATATACCAAAGGTTTTAACAAGGTACAGGGGGGAAACATTCTTCAAAGGGAAAGAAATACTATTATAGGAGGACGTGCCCTGAGACTGTAGGTAGGGAGGTAGGTTCAGGGTAGTGGACAAGTGGAATAACCTCCCATCAGAGGTGGTTGAGGTAGAGCAATTTAAACATACTTGGGATTAGGCATATGAATGTCCTGACAAAGAAATAAGGACCAAATAGGGTTGAGGTTACCAAAATGTTAAAAACGGGGTAGACTGTATGGGCCAAATGGTTCTTATCTGCCGTCAAATTCTATGTTTCTATGTCTGGCAGTCCCAGAGGGAGGAAACACCTCCTAATGGGACTGCCTGTCCTGCAGGTGACTGTCAGGTACAGTTGCATTTCCAATAGGAAGTCACTGCCAGTCACAGTAAAGACAGTGCAGTCATGGACTGCAACTGGTGGAATGAGGTGTCAGATTTTAATGAGGGGGCTGTAGCCAGGGCCGGAGCTTCCACTAGGCAGCTTTAGGCAGCTGCCTAGGGGCGCCGGGACCTGAGGGTTAGCATAGTCCTACCTTTTACAGCCACTGCAATCCCCCAGAATGCATATCTTACAGTAGCCGTGACTGCTAAGCTCCCGTATTGCAGCCTCCAGCTCCACCTCCACCCGTCACAGGCAGTAACTTTGACAGCTCCTGGAGTCCTGGCTGGGGGTGACATGCAGCACTGCTCTGTCTTCATTCCAGGCTCTTTCACAGACTACTCTGTTTCAACTCTGCACTGCAGCCTGCAGGTAAGGTGGCTGCACAGTGCATTCTCTGCATTGATAAGGAAAGAGGGCGAGAGCAGAAGTGTGGTGAGGGGGTGGGGGGAGGAGATAAGGAGCAGGCATGCACACAGTCTGGGGGGATGAGCAGCAGCATGCACACAGATTTTGGGGGGATAGAACAGCAGATATTTACCAGAGTAGGGGGGAGGGGGTGAGAGCAGCATGCCTTTCATCTGAAGGGTGGGTAAGGGGAAGGGTGTGTAGTATGGTATGCCGGCGGCCGGGCTCCCAGCGACCAGCATACCGGTGCCAGGAGCCCGACCGCTGGCATACCGACAGCATGGCGAGCGCAAATGAGCCCCTTGCGGGCTCGCTGCGCTCGCCGCGCTGCAGGCACGGTGGCGCGCTAAGCGCGCCATGCTATTTATTCTCCCAACAGGGGGGTCGTGGACCCCCACGAGGGAGAATATGTGTCGGTAGGCCGGGTGTCGGGATTCCGGCGCCGGGATCCCGACATTCGGCAACCAGAAGACCACCTGAGAAAAGGGGCAGAAGGCAGAAGTTTTGCCTAGGGTGCCGAGAAACCTTGCACCGGCCCTGGCTGTAGCCCTGCAGCCCATAGGTAAAATCTGCCACTGCTTGGAACTGATTGTTATGTAAGGGCTCTGCCTCTAGCTTTAGTACACTGCAACTTCCCCACTCTATGTAATATCTTCTAGGCGCTGCCTTTTCATCCAGGGTAACCTGTGTAGTGCGCCCAAAATGGATGTCTCACATGGTACCTTTTGTTGGTGGGTTATGTAACCTGTGGAATTTATTAACCACAATGATTGCACCAATCCAGCATTAAGCTCATTGTGCCCATTATGTTCACTATTTTTCAGTTTGTTTTCTCATACGTCCTAGAGGATGCTGGGGTCCACTTCAAGACCATGGGGTATAGACAGTTCCGCATGAGCCATGGGCACTCTTAAGACTTTCCAATGGGTGTGAACTGGCTCCTCCCTCTATGCCTCTCTTCCAGACCTCAGTTTTAGAAATGTGCCCGGGCAGACTGGATGCACTCTGAGGAGCTCTACTGAGTTCTCTGAAAAGACTTGTTAGGTTTTTTATTTTCAGGGAGAACTGCTGGCAACAGACTCCCTGCTTCGTGGGACTGAGGGGGATGACGTAGGAACCAACTTCCTGAATTTCATGGTCTGCTTCTGGCTGACAGGACACCATTAGCTCCTGAAGGGTACTGAACTCTAGCCGTGTCTAGATGCTCACTCCCACAGCACGCCGTCACCCCCCTCGCAGAGCCAGAAGACAAGTGAGTAGAAGAAGATCTTCTATCAAGAAAAGTGACGGCTGAGGAATGGCACGACTGGTGGGGAGCGCAGCGCGCCATTGCAGCCCACGCACACAGGCTCTGCAGGGTGCAGGGCGCGGGGAGGGGGTGCCCTGGGCAGCAAAAATACCTATAAACTGGCAAAAAAGGGGGCATAAGATGCCTCTGGCACAGCCCTACCCCCAGCCAGTATAAATATCATAAAAGATGACTGAGTGAAAAACGCGCCATTGCGGGTGCGGAGCTTCTTCCTCAGGCAGCCAGCACACTGCTCAGCACCATTTCTTCTCTCTCCTCAGACTGCAGAAACAACGTTGGTCCTTTCCTCCACTTCTGACTACAAGTATCAGAGTGAAAATAAGGGGGGGCACAAGCGTTTTGGTGCATTACAAGTGTGAATTACTGTGTAAAAGCGCTGCTTGTCTGTGGGCATTCTGTGTTCACAGGCATTAGACACTGGCGCTGGGGTTGTGAACAGGCTGCTCCTAAACTGTGTCGCTCTGACAGATTTTACTGTGGGTCTGTCCCCTATAAGTCCCAGTGTGTCTGTGTGGGTGTTGTACACGTGTGTGACATGTCTGAGGCAGGGAGTTCCTCCCCAGAGGAAACCATGTTAGGGACACAGAGTTGTAATGTGGTGGCGCTGCCGGCACACCAAGAGCCTGCATGGGTGAAAGAAATACGTGATAGTATGCATCATATCAATAGGAGATTAGATAAATCTGAATCTCATGCTGAGTGCTGGAGAAAATCTGTGGAAGATGTGATTTTTCAGGGCTCTGTTCTTCCATCTGCAGGCGACCCCTCTGGGTCACATAAGAGACCATTTGCGAATATTGTGACTACTGATACCGACACGGACACTGATTCTTGTGTCGACGATAGTGACTCCAGAGAAATAGATCATAAATTGGCAATAAAATAGGATTTTAATACCTACCGGTAAATCCTTTTCTCTTAGTCCGTAGAGGATGCTGGGGACTCCAAAAGGACCATGGGGTATAGACGGGATCCGCAGGAGACATGGGCACTTTAAGACTTTAAATGGGTGTGAACTGGCTCCTCCCTCTATGCCCCTCCTCCAGACCTCAGTTATAGGAACTGTGCCCAGAGGAGACGGACATTTTGAGGAAAAGGATTTTGTTAAACTAAGGGTGAGATACCTACCAGCTCACACCACCACACACCGTACAACATGGCCTGTAACTACAACCAGTTAACAGCGTGAACCAAAACGATCAGCAACAGGCTGACCTTAACCAAAACACAACCATTGTGTAACATAAGCAATAACCGTTAACAAGTACTGCAGATAGAGTCCGCACTGGGACGGGCGCCCAGCATCCTCTACGGACTAAGAGAAAAGGATTTACCGGTAGGTATTAAAATCCTATTTTCTCCTTCGTCCTAGAGGATGCTGGGGACTCCAAAAGGACCATGGGGTTTATACCAAAGCTGCAGACCGGGCGAGAGAGTGCGGATGACTCTGCAGCACCGATTGAGCAAACATGAGGTCCTCATCAGCCAAGGTATCAAACTTGTAGCATTTTGCAAAAGTGTTTGAAACCGACCAAGTAGCTGCTCGGCAAAGTTGTAATGCCGAGACACCCCGGGCAGCCGCCCAAGACGAGCCCACCTTCCTAGTGGAATGGGCGTTCACCGAATTCGGTAACGGCAATCCAGCCGCAGAATGGGCATGCTGAGTCGTATTACAGATCCAGCGTGCAATAGTCTGCTTAGAAGCAGGAGCCCCAACCTTGTTGGAAGCATACAGGACAAACAGCGCCTCTGTTTTCCTAATATGAGCCGTTCTGGCTACGTAAATTTTTAAGGCTCTAACCACATCGAGCGACTTAGAATCAGCCAAGGCTTCAGTAGCCACAGGTACCACAATAGGTTGGTTCATGTGAAACGAAGAAACCACCTTTGGGAGAAATTGTTGACGAGTCCTCAATTCCGCTCTATCAACATGGAAAACCAAAGCCGCCAACTCTAACACCCGCCTTGCGGACGCCAAGGCCAATAGCATGACCACTTTCCAAGTGAGAAATTTCAACTCATCCTTTTGTGAAGGTTCAAGCCAATGTGACGTTAGGAACCGTAACACCACGTTAAGGTCCCATTAAGCCACCGGGGGCACAAATGGAGGTTGGATGTGCAGTACCCCTTTCACGAAAGTCTGTACTTCTGGAAGCATGGCCAATTCCTTTTGAAGAAAATAGATAAGGCCGAAATCTGCACTTTAATGGAGCCTAACTTTAGGCCCGCATCCACACCTGCTTGCAAAACATGGAGAAAACGACCCAGCTGAAATTCTTCCGTAGGCGCCTTCTTGGATTCGCACCAAGACACATATTTCCTCCAAATACGGTGGTAATGCTTCGCTGTTACCTCCTTCCTAGCTTTCAGTAGAGTTGGAATGGCCTCTCCGGGAATACCCTTTCGAGCTAGGATTTGGCGTTCAACCGCCATGCTGCAAACGCAACCGCAGTAAGTCTTGGAACACGCACGGTCCTTGCTGTAATGGATCCTCTCTCAGAGGAAGAGGCCAGGGATCTCCTATGAGTAATTCCTGAAGATCCGGATACCAGGCCCTCCGTGGCCAATCTGGAACAACGAGTATCGCCTGAACCCTCGTTCTTCTTATGATCCTTAACACCTTTGGGATGAGTGGAAATGGAGGGAACACATAGACTGACTGAAACACCCACGGTGTCAACCGGGGCGTCCACTGCTATTGCTTGAGGGTCCCTCGACCTGGAACAATATGTCTGAAGCTTCTTGTTGGGGCGAGATGCCATCATGTCTATTTGAGGCAGTCCCCAACAACTTGTCACTTCTGCAAAGACCTCTTGATGAAGACCCCACTCTCCTGGATGGAGATCGTGTCTGCTGAGGAAGTCTGCTTCCCAGTTGTCCACGCCTGGAATGAAGACCGCTGACAGAGCGCTTGCATGTTTTTCCGCCCAGCGAAGAATCCTTGTGGCCTCCGCCATCGCCGCTCCGCTCCTTGTTCCGCCCTGACGGTTTATGTGCGCCACCGCTGTTATGTTGTGCGACTGAATCAGGACGGGTAGGCCACGAAGGAGATGTTCTGCTTGTAGGAGGCCGTTGTAAATGGCCCTTAATTCCAGAATGTTTATGTGCAGACAAGCTTCTTGGCTTGACCATTTTCCCTGGAAATTTTCCCCCTGTGTGACTGCTCCCCAGCCTCGAAGACTCGCATCCGTGGTTACCAGGACCCAATCCTGGATCCCGAACCTGCGACCCTCTAGAAGGTGAGAACTTTGGAGCCACCACAGGAGAGAAATCCTGGCCCTGGGAGATAGGCATATCTTCCGGTGCATGTGTAGATGGGACCCGGACCACTTGTCCAACAGGTCCCACTGAAAACTCTGGCATGAAACTTGCCAAACGGATGGCCTCGTAAGCCGCCACCATCTTCCCCAGCACTCGAGTGCATTGATGAATCAACACTCTTGCCGGTTTCAGAAGTTCCTTGACCATGTTCTGGATTTTCAGAGCTTTTTCCAACCGTAGAAAAACTCTCTGTAGATCCGTGTCCAGAATCATGCCCAAGAACGACAGCCGTGTTGTCGGAATCAACTGTGACTTTGGCAAATTTCGGAGCCAGCCATGTTGCTGCACAACTATCAGGGAGAGCGCAACGTTTTTTCTTAACTGCTCCTGTGATCTCGCCTTTATCAGGAGATCATCCAAGTACGGGATAATTGTGACCCCTTGCTTGCGCAGGAGCACCATCATTTCCGCCATTACCTTGGTGAAAATTCTCGGGGCCATGGAAAGACCAAACGGCAACGTCTGAAATTGGTAGTGACAATCCTGAACAGCGAACCTCAGGTACGCCTGATGAGGAGGATAAATGGGGACATGTAGGTAAGCATCCTTTATGTCGACTGACACCATAAAATCCCCCCCCCCCCCCCTCCAGACTGGAGATCACTGCTCGGAGAGATTCCATCTTGAATTTGAAACTTTTCAAATACAGATTGAGGGATTTTAAGTTCAGAATCGGTCTGACAGAGCCATCCGGCTTCGGGACCACAAACAGGCTTGAATAAAACCCTTATCCCCGTTGTGATGGGGGTACCTCGACAAAGACTCGCTGCTGACACAGCTTTTGTATTGCCGCACACAGCACCTCTCTTTCCGGAAGAGAAGCTGGCAAGGCCGATTTGAAAAATCGGTGTGGAGGCACGTCTTGAAACTCCAGTTTGTATTCTTGGGTCACAATTTCCAGCACCCAAGGATCCAGGCCCGAGAGAACCCAGACCTGACTGAAGAGCTGAAGACGCGCCCCCACCGGTGCGGACTCCCGCAGGGGAGCCCCAGCGTCATGCGGTTGACTTGGCAGAAGCCGGGCAGATCTTCTGCTCCTGGGAGCCTGCCAGAGCCGGCGATCTTTTTCCTTTTCCCTTACCTCTTGCCGCAAGGAAGGATGACCCAAGTCCTTTCCGGAATTTCTGCGACCGAACGGACTGCATCTGGTATTGAGGCGTTTTCTTTTGCTGTGGAGGAACAAAAGGCAGAAAAGATGACTTACCCGTGGTAGCTGTAGAAACCAGGTCCGCAAGGCCTTCACCAAACAACACTCCACCCTTATAGGGCAGAGCCTCCATAGCCTTCTTAGAATCAGCATCACCATTCCATTGATGAGTCCACAACGCCCTCCTAGCCGAGATTGCCATGGCATTGACCCTTGATCCCAAGAGGCCAATATCTCTCACAGTCTCCTTTAGATAGACTGCAGCGTCTCTCTGATATGACCTAGTGTCAAAAGCACGCTATCCCTATCCAGGGTGTCCATTTCAGATGACAAGGTATCTGCCCACTTTTCAATCGCGTTACTCACCCAAGCCGATGCCACAGCCGGCCTGAGCAGCGTTCCCGTCATGATATAAATAGATTTCAAGGTAGCTTCCTGCCTACAATCAGCAGAATCCTTAAGGGCCGCCATCTCAGGGGACGGTAGCGCCACCTTCTTAGGTGGATGTTGACTCCCACCTAACCCTATCCTGAGAAGGAAACGGATATGCCATAGCAATTCTCCTGGGAATCTGCCACCTCTTGTCTGGAGTTTCCCAGGCCCTTTCAAAAAGAGCATTCAGTTCATGAGAGGGAGGAAACGTTAACTCTGGTTTCTTCCCCTTAAACATACAGACCCTTGTCTCAGGGACAGCGGGGTCTTCCGTGATATATAACACGTCTTTTATCGCCACAATCATGTATTGAATACTCTTAGCCACCCTAGGATGCAACTTTACATCATTATAGTCGACACTGGAATCGGAATCCGTGTCGGTATCAGTGTCTGCTATCTAGGTAAATGAACGTTTTTGGGACCCCAAGGGGGTCTGAGTGTGTGGCACCACCTCTCCCATGGATTGTCTCCATGCTTGGTTCTGAAACTCCGATTTGTCCAACCTCTTTTGCCACACTTTTATTTAAAACACTCCACATCTCAACCCAATCAGCAGTCGACGGTGCCGACGGAGTTACTCCCTCATTCTGTTCAGCCCCCCCGCGAGCCTCCTCCTGGGAAGAGCATTCAGCTTCTGACATGCTGACACACGTGTACCGAAACCCCCAAACACACTGGGCTAAAGGGGACAGACCCACAGTAAGGCCTTTTGGAGAGACAGAGAGGGAGTTTGCCAGCTCACACCCAGTGCCCCACCGGTCTGAAGAATTAAACAATGCCCCAGACCTATAAGCGCTGTTTTATAATAATAATAATAATAATAATAATAATAATAAGAACCAACACCAAATTTTCATGCCCCCCCTTGTTTTTAACACCCTGTTACTTGTTACAGCAGTGAAGGGCAAGGAGCAGCGTCTCTGCAGCAAGCTGTGGAGAGAAAATGGCGCTGGTCAGAGCTGGAGGACGAAGCTCCGCTCCCTACATGGCGTGCTTATGTCCCGCATTTTTTTATACTGGCGGGGGTCTCCTAACAGTGCCTCCGCACTGTATATACATGCCAGTCCTTATTTTTTAGGTTTTTATTGCTGCCCAGGGCGCCCCCCCTGCGCCCTGCACCCATGTAGTGCCTGTGTGTGTGGGAGCAATGGCGCGCAGCGCGACCGATGCGCGGTACCTCAGGAAGACTGAAATCTTTTGCTGCCTTCTCTGAAGTCTTCTTTGCTTCGGTTACTCACCTGTCTTCTTTCTTCAGGCTCTGTGAGGGGGGCGGCGGCGCGGGTCCGGGAACGAGCAGATAGGTGACCCAAGTGATCAGACCCTCTGGAGCTAATGGTGTCCAGTAGCCTAAGAAGCAGAGCCTTTCAACTCACAGAAGTAGGTCTGCTTCTCTCCCCTCAGTCCCACGATGCAGGGAGCCTGTTGCCAGCAGTGCTCCCTGAAAATAAAAAACCTAACAAAAGTCTTTTTAGAGAAACTCAGTAGAGCTCCCCTAGTGTGTGACCAGTCTCCTCTGGGCACAGAATCTAACTGAGGTCTGGAGGAGGGGCATAGAGGGAGGAGCCTGTTCACACCCATTTAAAGTCTTAAAGTGCCCATGTCTCCTGCGGATCCCGTCTATACCCCATGGTCCTTTTGGAGTCCCCAGCATCCTCTAGGACGAAGGAGAAATGTACAATATATGATTTTAGCTATAAGGGAAGTTTTGGAAGTCACGGAAGCCACTCCTGTACCTCAGGAGAAGGCGTATTTCTATAAAGAAAAGAAATCCAAAGTCACTTTCCCTCCTTCCCACAAGCTTAATACTCTCTTTGAAGGGATGTGGGTGAATCCTGAAAAGAAATTTCGTATTCCCAAGAGGATTCAAATAGCTTACCCTTTCCCAGCAGAGTTAACAGAAATTTGGTTTGGTTCCGCACAGGAAAAATGTGGTAATGATGAACATAGATTAATACACAGATTGTAGAAAACTGTTCAGGGAATGACCAACGATACTAAGTTTAAATTTAAAGATTCTTAATGAAGACATCTAAATAATTATTTGAGTTGGTGGTGCTCCCAGAGTCAGTAATGGTTAAGCAAAGAGAAGAAAAAAGAAAGACTCTGTGTTGGGGCACGCTTAGAAATTTGAAATAAGTTTATTAAAACTTAACATTTAATTAATAACGAATAAAAGTAATGAGGAGTTTGATACAAAAAAATTGTTCAAGAACACAAAGTAAACATATATATTGACAGAAATCAGGATAAGCCTGATACAAAATTATGGGCACCTGTGGTGAAAAATATACTGAAAAACATAAAAAATTACAAAAAATTAATATTATTAAGGTGCCTGAGTTAATCAAAATTCAAAATTGGAGTAGAGGTAAATGATATGTACATATAATCACCGCAGTGATAATTGTAGGTAAGCACCTAGTCTAAAACCTCATGAGAATAGATGAGAGGCACAAAGGTTCATAATTGAAATGTCAAATGACTGAGGGTAATCACCTGGTAGAGATTCTGTTTGCTAAAAGGCTAGATCCTTATAGATAACAAAGCATTTAAGATAAAAGTATGATTATTAAAGATACAAAAGAGCATTGATAAATAAGCCTAAAGGCAAAGCCAATTGTAGATAAATGGAAGGTTTGCGGGAAAGTTGGATAAGGAATAGGTAAGTTTCAGAAGTTGCTCTAACACTTCTGCTGTTTGTGATCAGAGGTCACAATCTTACTGCACCTGATATTCCCAAGAGGTCACCCTACTAGGTACTGATCAGGCTTATCAGCGCTTAGCTTCCAAGGTCGGATGAGATTGGGCGTTGCTGCTGAAATATGGCAGTAATAAACACTAGGACACAAATGAGAGAGTGTAATGAGTAGTGAGCAACAAGGTACTTCTGCTGTCCAGTTTCTAGCGCAGATTCTCTGTTGCTGTGAGCATTGCAGAGAGTGGTCTCGCATCTGGATGAGAGGGTACTAAAAATAGAAGTGAGATATGCTCAGAATAGGGAGGAAACCCTGCCTTCTGCTGTCCACTGTCTTATATAGATATATAGCGGACAGTGGATGAGAGAGGTGGGTTAGGCTTACCTATTGAAAAAAAGGGTGGTGGGAAAATTAGAAGAAGGAGAAGAAATGGTAATGTGGTGAGATCACAAATTAACAAAAAATTAAGTAAATTATGAAATAAAACAATCATGAAATCAACGATTAATTGGAAAAAGGAAAGTAAACACAGGCTGCATGGTAAAGGCTTACCAAAATGGGTATAAGACCCTGTTTATGCAGAAAGGATTCTGCAAAAAAGTATTACATTTAAAAGGAAATACCAGAAAATGGTTTAGAACAATAATTAAGGATCAAAAATAGCAAACATGGAAAAAAACAATATTGATTATATATCAGTATCAGTTAAATAACTGGAGTCCAAATGGGCACATACAATACCAGGGAGTCCCAAAAGTGATCTGAGCTAGAAAGAGTTCAGCATCACTGAGCACAGACGGACCGTTTCACCAGGGTGGCTTGTTCACTGTGTCAGGGCATAAGGAAAAAGCTGCTGTATTTAAGGCAGAGGAGGGAGGGAACTGGGAGGGCTTAACATCACTAGGGATTCCGATTGGTGGAAGTCCATAGTGACATCACCCTCATTTTAAATAGGGAATTGTGCTGAAAAAAAAAAAGGGAAACATCAAAGACATCAAAAACAGCAGAAGGCTGGCGAATGTTCTTACACCTGAAAGTGTAAATATAAAGTCATGAGGAGGTGGCTGCCGTATGAATAGTTCATTGAGATGTTCTGTATATCGGGATCCCGCGATCGCGTCAGACCGGAAGTGTCGTTCTTGGCCGGAAGTCATGTGGTCGCGTGCGTTCCGGAGTTTGCGTTTCAACTGGACGTCAGGCCGGAAGTAAAGTCATCCGTTTATGCTATGAGGCTGGAGTTGCTAGGTAACCGTTGTTAGATGGCCGGATATACGGAAAAAAGGTTTTATCACGGCTGGAAGTGTTGCAATGCATTCGTGCACTGTTAGTAGCTCATCTTATTGCCATAGTATGCATTAGTGTGGTGGATCTTCATGGCTTGGGTCACATAGGAAACACTGAAAAAATATAAAAATAATAATAATAATAATAATAATAATAATAATAATGATAAATAAATAAATAAATGGAAATATTGGATCTCCTAAAAACCGGGAGAGGGGAGAGAGACAAAGTGGTTAATTAGAGTATTGGTTGCGGATGACACACTTATCGAGTACCACAGTCGATTTGTAAACTCCCCTATGGTATATAACCCATTTCCATAATAGCAAGAGAGTCCCTTAGTGAATATTTTGATGTGATCATCCGTTAAGATTCTATTGGATAGGTTGATAACTTTAAGATGATCAGTTATTTCCTCCGGTTGGTTCTGACAGGGTATCTCGGTGGTCCCGGTTGCAGCCAATCTGTCTGGTCTCGCTGATTTTTTGCTCCCCCTCCTCGTCTTCCTCTTTGTCGGAACTTGGGTCTTCCTCCACCCCTGCCTGCCCCTAAAAAATGGGCTGATGTGTTAGCACTGGGTTCGTCTCGAAAATTATATCGATCAATCTCCCTATCGCCTGAGTCTGAGGGGTCTTCTCCTCCGGATGATTCTGCTTCTGATGAGGAATACCTGTCCTGGAATTTGGAGTATTCCCTGCGTGTATTCGTATGCTTCCAGTGAAAGACATTACCAGTCTTGAAGTCTTTCATGTCCCGAATGAATTTGTGTTTTTTTCTATCTGTAATCCTTTGTTCATAGGGTTCTAGATCTTTTTTAATTTTTTCAAAAGTTTCTTGGAATTTAGCATTTTTTTCCATTCCTCCAAATTTTTAGTGAGTTCTTCTATTTCTTTCTCACAGTCATTAAGTACCAGATGGTTATGTTTAAGTAACACAGCCATAAGGTCTTGTGAGCATTTCAGGAGTATACCTTCCCATTCTGCTGTCAGACTTTCAGTAATTAACTGGAAAGTGGGAAATATGTTGGGTCTCAAACCCCGTGGGGTAATTTTATTTTTATTATAACTTTCCATCGTTTTTATGTCCCAAGATGATCGTAGTCTTTTTTGTAGACAGGATCTTAATTTGTACAAATCAGATTCCCATCCTTTGTTACCGGATGGTGCTTCTGAGATATTGTCAAATATATCGTCAAGATTTTCAGGTATGGTATGTCTACTCGTCAGTTCATTTCTCAAGCTAAATGTTGCCATTTTATGATAAGTGTTGGCAGCTAGTTCCTAGTGTCCTGAATTATGAATCACGTATAAAGTTAGTGTATGTTAAATAAAAAATGTGCTTAATGAACATTCAGAAGTATCAAAAAGAAAAAATCTATTAGCAGAATAGCATTAATTATTAGAAAGCAGTATTGGTATATAAACCGTGCTGGAGCCTGAAACTGAAGATTTAATCAGCAGGGGTTACAGAGTTAACAGAAATTTGGTTTGGTTCCGCACAGGAAAAATGTGGTAATGATGAACATAGATTAATACACAGATTGTAGAAAACTGTTCAGGGAATGACCAACGATACTAAGTTTAAATTTAAAGATTCTTAATGAAGACATCTAAATAATTATTTGAGTTGGTGGTGCTCCCAGAGTCAGTAATGGTTAAGCAAAGAGAAGAAAAAAGAAAGACTCTGTGTTGGGGCACGCTTAGAAATTTGAAATAAGTTTATTAAAACTTAACATTTAATTAATAACGAATAAAAGTAATGAGGAGTTTGATACAAAAAAATTGTTCAAGAACACAAAGTAAACATATATATTGACAGAAATCAGGATAAGCCTGATACAAAATTATGGGCACCTGTGGTGAAAAATATACTGAAAAACATAAAAAATTACAAAAAATTAATATTATTAAGGTGCCTGAGTTAATCAAAATTCAAAATTGGAGTAGAGGTAAATGATATGTACATATAATCACCGCAGTGATAATTGTAGGTAAGCACCTAGTCTAAAACCTCATGAGAATAGATGAGAGGCACAAAGGTTCATAATTGAAATGTCAAATGACTGAGGGTAATCACCTGGTAGAGATTCTGTTTGCTAAAAGGCTAGATCCTTATAGATAACAAAGCATTTAAGATAAAAGTATGATTATTAAAGATACAAAAGAGCATTGATAAATAAGCCTAAAGGCAAAGCCAATTGTAGATAAATGGAAGGTTTGCGGGAAAGTTGGATAAGGAATAGGTAAGTTTCAGAAGTTGCTCTAACACTTCTGCTGTTTGTGATCAGAGGTCACAATCTTACTGCACCTGATATTCCCAAGAATATACAGATTTCTCTTTACTTACCTGCATCCATGATATGATGTATATATATGAACTGCATATGGAAGCGTTTGGAGTTTTTGTCATCTGATGGTTAGAAGTCGCACCCAGGGAAGCCCACTCTCCTTGCTATTATGGAAATGGGTTATATACCATAGGGGAGTTTACAAATCGACTGTGGTACTCGATAAGTGTGTCATCCGCAACCAATACTCTAATTAACCACTTTGTCTCTCTCCCCTCTCCCGGTTTTTAGGAGATCCAATATTTCCATTTATTTATTTATTTATCATTATTATTATTATTATTATTATTATTATTATTTTCATATATTTTTTCAGTGTTTCCTATGTGACCCAAGCCATGAAGATCCACCACACTAATGCATACTATGGCAATAAGATGAGCTACTAACAATGCACGAATGCATTGCAACACTTCCAGCCGTGATAAAACCTTTTTTCCGTATATCCGGCCATCTAACAACGGTTACCTAGCAACTCCAGCCTCATAGCATAAACGGATGACTTTACTTCCGGCCTGACGTCCAGTTGAAACGCAAACTCCGGAACGCACGCGACCACATGACTTCCGGCCAAGAACGACACTTCCGGTCTGACGCGATCGCGGGATCCCGATATACAGAACATCTCAATGAACTATTCATACGGCAACCACCTCCTCATGACTTTATATTTACACTTTCAGGTGTAAGAACATTCGCCAGCCTTCTGCTGTTTTTGATGTCTTTGATGTTTCCCTTTTTTTTTTTTTTCAGCACAATTCCCTATTTAAAATGAGGGTGAAGTCACTATGGACTTCCACCAATCGGAATCCCTAGTGATGTTAAGCCCTCCCAGTTCCCTCCCTCCTCTGCCTTAAATACAGCAGCTTTTTCCTTATGCCCTGACACAGTGAACAAGCCTCCCTGGTGAAACGGTCCGTCTGTGCTCAGTGATGCTGAACTCTTTCTAGCTCAGATCACTTTTGGGACTCCCTGGTATTGTATGTGCCCATTTGGACTCCAGTTATTTAACTGATACTGATATATAATCAATATTGTTTTTTTCCATGTTTGCTATTTTTGATCCTTAATTATTGTTCTAAACCATTTTCTGGTATTTCCTTTTAAATGTAATACTTTTTTGCAGAATCCTTTCTGCATAAACAGGGCCTTATACCCATTTTGGTAAGCCTTTACCATGCAGCCTGTGTTTACTTTCCTTTTTCCAATTAATCGTTGATTTCATGATTGTTTTATTTCATAATTTACTTAATTTTTTGTTAATTTGTGATCTCACCACATTACCATTTCTTCTCCTTCTTCTAATTTTCCCACCACCCTTTTTTTCAATAGGTAAGCCTAACCCACCTCTCTCATCCACTGTCCGCTATATATCTATATAAGACAGTGGACAGCAGAAGGCAGGGTTTCCTCCCTATTCTGAGCATATCTCACTTCTATTTTTAGTACCCTCTCATCCAGATGCGAGACCACTCTCTGCAATGCTCACAGCAACAGAGAATCTGCGCTAGAAACTGGACAGCAGAAGTACCTTGTTGCTCACTACTCATTACACTCTCTCATTTGTGTCCTAGTGTTTATTACTGCCATATTTCAGCAGCAACGCCCAATCTCATCCGACCTTGGAAGCTAAGCGCTGATAAGCCTGATCAGTACCTAGTAGGGTGACCTCTTGGGAATATCAGGTGCAGTAAGATTGTGACCTCTGATCACAAACAGCAGAAGTGTTAGAGCAACTTCTGAAACTTACCTATTCCTTATCCAACTTTCCCGCAAACCTTCCATTTATCTACAATTGGCTTTGCCTTTAGGCTTATTTATCAATGCTCTTTTGTATCTTTAATAATCATACTTTTATCTTAAATGCTTTGTTATCTATAAGGATCTAGCCTTTTAGCAAACAGAATCTCTACCAGGTGATTACCCTCAGTCATTTGACATTTCAATTATGAACCTTTGTGCCTCTCATCTATTCTCATGAGGTTTTAGACTAGGTGCTTACCTACAATTATCACTGCGGTGATTATATGTACATATCATTTACCTCTACTCCAATTTTGAATTTTGATTAACTCAGGCACCTTAATAATATTAATTTTTTGTAATTTTTTATGTTTTTCAGTATATTTTTCACCACAGGTGCCCATAATTTTGTATCAGGCTTATCCTGATTTCTGTCAATATATATGTTTACTTTGTGTTCTTGAACAATTTTTTTGTATCAAACTCCTCATTACTTTTATTCGTTATTAATTAAATGTTAAGTTTTAATAAACTTATTTCAAATTTCTAAGCGTGCCCCAACACAGAGTCTTTCTTTTTTCTTCTCTTTCCTTTCCCAGCAGAGGACAGGAAAAAATCGGAGTCACAGTGCACTGTCCAGGTTGACAAAGAAGGTAATTCTCCCTGTACCTGGTACGGCTTCGCTGAAAGAGCCGGCAGACCGAAAGATGGAAACTACATTAAAATCCATTTATGTTGCCAATGGTATGCTGCTCAGGCCCAATATTGCCTGCGCATGGGTGAGTCGCGCTATTGAAAAATGGTCGGAAAGTGTGTCATCAGAAATTAACACGATTGATAAAGATGAGATACTCCTTAAGTTAGGGAATATCAAAGATGCTGCCGCATTCATGCTAGAAGCAATGAAAGATATTGGACTCTTGAGTTCACAAGCCGCTGCCATGGCAGTATCGGCTCGGCGGGCGTTGTGGATTCGCCAGTGGAATGCTGATGCAGATTTCAAAAGAAACATGGAGGCTCTCCCATATAAAGGTGAGGCCTTATTTGGCGAGGGACTGGATGCGTTAGTCTCAGCGGCTACCGCAGGTAAGTCGACATTTTTGCCCTCTGCACCTGCACCGGCAAAAAAGACCTATCACCCACACATGCAGTCCTTTCGGCCCAATAAATATAAAAAAGTAAGAGGTTCCCCCTTCTTTGCAGGTAGGGGAAGGGGAAAGGGAAAGAAGTCCACAGCGGCTTTAAGTTCCCAGGAGCAGAAGTCTACCCCTACTTCTGCCAAATCTTCAGCATGACGCTGGGGCTCCCTTGCGGGAGGCCGCTCGGGTGGGGGCACGTCTCAAACTGTTCAGCCAAGGTTGGATTCTGTCTGGCCTGGATCCCTGGGTGTTACAAATCGTATCCCAGGGATACAAGCTGGAGTTTCAAGACGTTCCCCCATGCCGATTTTTCAAATCGACCTTGCCAGCTTCTCCTCCAGACAGAGAAGCAGTAACAGCGGCAATCCAAAAATTATGTCAGGATCAGGTCATAGTCCTGGTACCTGTGTCACAACAAGGGAAGGGATTTTATTCAAGCCCTTTTGTGGTTCCGAAGCCGGATGGCTCGGTCAGACCAATCCTAAACCTGAAAAATCTGAATTTCTACTTGAAATGTTTCAAGTTCAAGATGGAATCACTGAGAGCAGTGATTTCCAGTCTGGAGGAGGGCGACTACATGGTGTCTGTAGACATAAAGGATGCTTACCTGCATGTTCCCATTTACCCTCCTCACTAGGCCTATCTGAGATTCGCGGTTCAGGATTGCCAATACCAATTGCAGGCGTTACCTTTCGGTCTCTCCACGGCGCCGAGGTTATTCACCAAGGTGATGGCGGAGATGATGGTTCTCCTGCGTCAAAAAGGAGTCAATATAATTCCTTATCTGGACGATCTCCTGATAAAGGCGATATCCAGGGAGCAGTTGTTACAAAACATCACACTCTCCCTGTCGATACTCCAACAACACGGTTGGATCATAAATTATCCAAAGTCACAGTTGGAACCGACGACAAGGTTGTCTTTTCTAGGGATGATCCTGGACATGGAAGTTTAGAGAGTATTTCTTCCGGTGGAAAAGGCTCTGGAAATCCAGAAACTGGTAAAATAGTTATTGAAACCATCCAGGGTGTCGATCCATCAGTGCATTCGGTTGTTGGGGAAGATGGTGGCGGCCTACGAGGCCATACAGTTTGGCAGGTTCCATGCCAGAGTGTTCCTGTGGTACAAGTGGTGGGGTTCCCACCTACACATGCACCGAAAGATAATCCTGTCGATAAAAACCAGGATTTCGCTCCTGTGGTGGCTACACAGCTCTCACCTACTAGAGGGACGCAGGTTCGGAATTCAGGACTGGCTCCTGGTAACCACGGATGCAAGTCTCCGAGGCTGGGGAGCTGTTACCCAAGGAGTAAGCTTCCAAGGATGAGGGTAAAGTTAGGAAGCCTGCCTTCACATAAACATACTGGAACTGAGAGCCATTTACAACGGCCTTCAACAAGCGGTACATCTTCTTCAAGGTCATCCCGTGCAGATCCAGTCGGACAATGTAACAGCAGTCGCGTACATAAACAGGCAGGGCGGAACGAAAAGCAGAGCGGCAATGGCAGAGGTGACGGAGATACTCCTCTGGGCAGAAAGACATCTAAAAGCTCTGTCTGCAATATTCATTCCGGGAGTAGACAACTGGGAAGCAGACTTCCTCAGCAGACATGATCTCCATCCAGGAGAGTGGGGCCTCCACCAAGAAGTCTTCACAGAGGTGACAAGTCTTTGGGGAGTTCCTCAAGTAGACATGATGGCATCTCGTCTCAACAAGAAGCTTCAGAGATACTGTTCCAGGTCAAGAGACCCTCAAGCGATAGCGGTGGATGCGCTAGTGGCCCAGTGGGTTTTCCCATCAGTGTATGTCTTCCCTCCACTTCCGCTGATCCCAAAAGTGCTCAGGATCATAAGAAGAACAAGAGTTCGAGCAATCTTTATTGCCCCAGACTGGTCAAGGAGGGCTTGGTACCCAGATCTTCAGGAGTTGCTCCTGGAAAATCTTCGGCCTCTTCCTCTTCGCAAAGACCTGCTACAGCAGGGGCCGTGCATGTACCGCGGCTACGTTTGACGGCATGGCTGTTGAGCGCTGGATCCTAGCCCGAAAGGGTATTCCCAAGGAAGTCATCCCCACTCTTATTCAGGCCAGGAAGGGAGTAACGTCGAAACATTACCACCGTATTTGGAGAAAGTATGTATCTTGGTGTGAATCCAAGAAGGCTCCTACGGAAGAGTTTCACTTGGGACGTTTTCTCCATTTTTTACAGGCTGGTGTGGAGGCGGGCCTCAGACTGGGATCAATCAAGGTCCAGATTTCGGCCTTGTCGGTGTTCTTCCAGAAACAATTGGCCTCTCTTCCAGAGGTTAAGACCTTCGTGAAAGGGGTTCTGCACATCCAGCCTCCATTTGTGCCTCCGGTGGCACCATGGGACCTTAATGTGGTGCTGCAGTTCATCCAATCGGACTGGTTTGAGCCTCTACAGGAGATAGAGTTGAAGGTTCTCACATGGAGAGTGGTGATGCTTTTGGCATTGGCATCCGCACGGCGGGTGTCTGAATTGGGGGCCTTGTCTCACAAGAGCCCTTACCTAATCTTCCATGAAGATAGGGCGGAGGTTGAGAACTCGTCAACATTTTCTTCCAAAGGTGGTTTCTTCTTTCCACATAAACCAGCCTATTGTGGTGCCAGTAATTACTGACACGTTCACCGAGTTAAAGTCTCTAGATGTGGTTAGGGCTTTGAAAATCTATGTTGCTAGAACAGCTCGTATACGGAAAACAGAGTCGTTGTTTGTCCTGTATGCTCCCAATAAAATTGGGTGTCCTGCTTCCAAGCAGACTGTTGTGCGTTAGATCAGAAGTACGATTCAGCACGCTCATACTACGGTTGGATTGCCGTTACCGACGTCGGTGAAGGCTCATTCCACTAGGAAGGTGGGCTCATCCTGGGCGGCTGCCCGGGGGGTCTCGGCATTGCAACTCTGCCGAGCAGCTACTTGGTCGGGGTCAAACACATTTGCAAAATTCTACAAGTTTGACACCTTGGCCGATGAAGACCTCAAGTTCGGTCAATCGGTGCTGCAGGGTCATCCGCACTCTCCCGCCCGTACTGGAGCTTTGGTATAAACCCCATGGTCTTGAAGTGGACCCCAGCATCCTCTAGGACGTATGAGAAAACAGGATTTTGATACCTACCGGTAAATCCTTTTCTCCTAGTCCGTAGAGGATGCTGGGCGCCCGTCCCAGTGCATACTTTACCTGCAGTTTAGTTATTACTGTTACACAAGTTGTGTTATCTTCGTTCAGCATGTTGCTGTAATTGGTTCATGCCTGTTGGCGTGTGTTATGTTGAATGCCATGTTGTGCGGCATGGTTGAGGTGTGAGCTGGTATGAATCTCACCACTGGTATTAAAGTAAATCCTTTCCTCGAATGTCCGTCTCCCTGGGCACCGTTCTTATAACTGAGGTCTGGAGGAGGGGCATGGAGGGAGGAGCCAGTTTACACCCATTGAAAAGTCTTAGAAGTGCTCATGGCTCCTGTGGAACCGTCTATACCCCATGGTCTTGAAGTGGACCCCAGCATCCTCTACGGACTAGGAGAAAAGGATTTACCGGTAGGTATCAAAGGCCCTCATTCCGAGTTGTTCGCTCGCAAGGCGATTTTAGCAGTATTGCACACGCTAAGCCGCCGCCTACTGGGAGTGAATCTTAGCTTCTTAAAATTGCGAACGAAAGATTCGCAATATTGCGATTACACATCTCGTAGCAGTTTCAGAGTAGCTACAGACTTACTCGGCATCTGCGATCAGTTCAGTGCTTATCGTTCCTGGTTTGACGTCACAAACACACCCAGCGTTCGCCCAGACACTCCTCCGTTTCTCCAGCCACTCCCGCGTTTTTTCTGGAAACGGTAGCATTTTTTCCCGCACGCCCATAAAACGGCCTGTTTCCGCCCAGTAACACCCATTTCCTGTCAATCACACTACGATCGCCTGAGCGAAGAAAAAGCGGTGAGTAAAAATCCAAACTTCATAGCAAATTTACTTGGCGCAGTCGCAGTGCGGACATTGTGCATGCGCACTAAGCGGAAAAACGCTGTGATGCGAAGAAATTTTCCGAGCGAACGACTCGGAATGACCTCCAAAATCCAGTTTTCTTTGTGCTGTAATACTAAACCTGTGTGCTATGTTTTTGATGGTAGTAAAGCAACTTTGGGCTCAAATCAAATCAACACACGCCCTTCACGCCCTGCACTTAATCGGGAAATGGCAGTTACCTCACCTTAACCACTTGCCTGGCATGGTCGCATCAGATGTGACCACACCAAGCAGTGTTTTATCTGAGCTGGTCGCACAGGATGCGTCCAGTCAGATAAATAGCGTTAGCAGCGGCAGGGAAGAGAAACTTCCCCCCCACTGCTGCTGTCAGGGGGACCGGAAAGGTCCCTCTGCCTCCTTGCACCCTCCCCCAGTGCTGCCTATCATTGCTGATCGGTCAGCCTGGCAGGATCCCCCACCCCCCAGCAGCTGCAGACAATAGCTTTATTTCTACACTGCAATTTAGATTTCAGTTTGAACATACCACACCCAAACCTAACTCTCTCTGCACATGTTATATCTGCCGCCCCCCTGCAGTGCACATGGCTTTGCCCATCTGCTAAGAAATTTGCTGCTACGATAAACTCTGAATTACCCCCTATGATGGTGCTATATAAATAAAGGTTAATAAATACATTTAAGCTGCATAAAATCAATGTTTGAATTTTTTTATCTGCAGATAACTCTAAAGGTGCTCTTCACTTCCGTCTGTCTACTGAGAAAGAGAAGCGTGAGGAGATACACCAAGCACATGTGTGGATCTATCTGAAAACAACAACTCAGAGCAAGATAACCATTTCCGTGACCTGTAAATTCCTGCCCAAGGACCATTCAGTAAATGGCACAGTGCAGGCAAAAACTTTGAGTGGAAGTTGGTATATGGTCCCTCTACCAATGCTCAGTGGAAAAGCTCTTGGCGAGGGTGAAGAATATATATACATAACATTCAGCTGTTTGGATTGCCAGAATTCACTTCAAATGGATAACATCAGTCATGTCCATCGCCCATTCCTGGCATTGAAAGTGCGCAACAAGCAGGAGGACTCTCGAATTCGGAGGCACATCACTGAATGCACTGGTGACATGGATATTTGTTGTCTGAAGAAGTTTTACATTGATTTTAAAGATATTGGCTGGAGTGACTGGATAATTAGTCCAAAGGGTTATTACATGAATCTCTGTGAAGGAAGGTGTCCTCTTCACCTGGCCAGAGCCCCAGGTTTATCAGCATCTAGTTACACTGCGATCTTCAGCCTCATAAAGGCAAACAATGTATATTCTAATCTAAGCCTTTGTTGTGTTCCAACCAAGCGAAGGCCTCTCTCTTTTCTTTACTTTGATAGACACAATTCCATTGTCAAGACAGACATGCCTGATATGATAGTGGAAAGCTGCGGTTGTTCCTAATATATATTCTCAATTTTTTTTTCTCCCTCTCATTATTTTCCACTCACTATATTAATCAGGTTAAAGGCATACTCTGTCTGTGTCCCCTTTTAGTTTTAACGAAGACCACTTTCATTAGAGGGGGCTGCCAAAGAGAGCTTTTTACCTATTATTTTACCTATTATTGCATTGAAATGGTCAGAATAAAAATATATTTTCCCTATTTTTTTCTTCATTGATAGGTTGGTGGATGCAGATGATCAAAATTTGTTGTATTTACTAGCCTTTGCTACTGAGATAATTCAGAAGAAGGTAAATTCCTTTGAATAGACAGCTGATGTGCACCTTGGCTCTATGGGGGTCAGTCAGGTGCAGTTGGATTTGTTATCACTGCTGCTTCTTTGGAAGCAGCAGTAATAGCACTGTATGGTGATGTAGCTGGAGGCATCTATTACACGCAGACGCCTCCTGCCTCTGTAGTAATCCAGGCTGGGACACATTCGGAACAAAGCACCCACCATCGGGCAGCTTGCAGCACCCATGGTGCCGTGCAAGCCGCCCATCGCAGAGGCCAGCAAATCTCCATTCTATGACAGAGATTCTTGGACTCTTCCCTCCCCCTAAATTGTGGTGACACGCCTCCGTTTTTCCAAACGGAGTGCGCCGTTGCCGCCAAAATGTCGGATGTCGCAGGACCCATTCCACACGCACAGAACGGGTCCCGCGCATATGGGGAAAAAAAACGGTACTTTGCGCCGATGGTCTCAGGTGCAACTGCTAGGATGAGGCACCTGATCAATAGGGTGATTGTATCTAATGGGACATGAAAGCAAAAACTGGGATTAAGCGTAACAACATTTGCTCTGTGTATTACAGTTAAGTGAATGTACTGCAAAGACTTCAGTTCATATGGGGATTGTTCTGGCAGTTTTCTATGCTGTGTGTCTTACTGTACTTTCACAAAATGTTGCAAGTAATATATTACCTGTAAATTATTCACCTAGGCTGTTACCTTTCTCTCAAGAGCTTTCTCTTGTTGAACACATCAAATCATGCAACCTGTAAATGATTTCATTGTTCTGTTTCCTATAAATCTTTAGCAGAACATAAAATTAAAAGAAGTGTCAAACATAGGTAAAATAAATAAACCCTAAATACTGTACAAACGTGGCTAAAATAACAAACAGAAGTGTGAACAGGATATATGTACTATTATATTCATCAAACAAACTCTAATGATTTTGCTCATATATACAGTACGTACAGTAACTAGTTGAAAAATTTGTAGCTCAAAAGGACTTATACACTGAAATAAAATAAAACCTCTCTTTGCTGAAAATGTTTATCCTTCTTTACACTATGTTACAGTGCATAGGTTCCGATTTTTCCACTTTGAAGCAATCAATCTTTAAGTTTGTATCGATGACTGTAAAAGGCTGTTACTGGAAAGTATTGTAGATGTGCTGTGTGGCCTGATATAAAACCAAATCAATTCACAATGCATATACTGTACAGTGAGCTGTGCAAAGTAGGTCCTCAGTGTTCAGTCTTAACAGATTGAACTGTATTCAGTTAATAAACTGCTATACTAATGTATGCGAGGTAGGTTCTAATTTCACCTGATGTCAAGTAAATAGCTTATTCACTAAGGAGCTTTTCCTTTTTTCAGAAATGGATTACCAAACTACAGAAAAGGGAACGTTAAAAAATCACTATTCCCAGTTATATTTAATATTATCATTATTGCAATAGTATTACATATGTAATATGTATTGTTATTTCTGTACAAATGAGTACAAAATGAGTTCATCATTAGTATAAAAATTACCACATTCCCAATTAATATATAGCAATAACAAATAAAGATGAATATATTTAATCAGTAGGCTATATACACCAATCAATAACAGTAAAACCACCTGCCTAATATTATGTAGGTTCCCCTAATGCAACCAAGACAGCTCTGACCCCTCGAAGCATGGACTCCACAAGGTGTCCTGTGGTTTCTGACACCAAGAAGTTAGCAGCAGATTCTTTAACTCCTGTAAATTGTGAGACTGGGAGTCCATGGCTCAGACTTGTTTTTCAAGCACATCCCCCAGATGTTTGATAGTATTAAGATCTGGGGAATTTGGAGGCCAAGGCAACACCTTCAACTCTTTTTCATGTTCCTCAAGTCATTCCTGAACAATTTTTGCAGTATGAAAGGGCGCATTTTCCTGCTAAGCAAGGCCACTGCCTTCAGGGAATACCCTTACCATAAAGGGGTGTAGTTGGCCTGCAACAAAGATTGGGTAGATGGTATGTGTCATAGTAACATCCACATGAATGACAGGACCCCTGGTGCCATCTGTTCTCCAGGAAAACAACACACATGTACCCGGACATCCACATGATATAAAGAAAATGTGATTCCTCAGACCAGGCCACTTTCTTCTATGGCTCCATGATTCAGTTCTGACACTCATGTGTCTATTCTATGGGCTTTCAGTGGTGGACAGGGGTTAACATAGACACTCTGACCAGCCTGCAGCTACACCGCCCCAGGCACTGTATGTTCTGACACCTTTCTATCATACAGGAAAAAGAAAATGCAGGTGAACTGAGAATGCTAACAGGCAATATAATTTTTATAAACTCTACAAATAACATGGAGTATACGTATAAGTGAGGTTCTGATGCCCCCCTCACTTTTGACGATTTGCCGCCGAGGTGCCCAACGGACAACGGACGAACCAGCAGCAGGGGAGGGATGACGGGGGGAGTGAAGTTTCTTCACT
Source organism: Pseudophryne corroboree (assembly GCF_028390025.1). Taxonomy (NCBI): domain Eukaryota; kingdom Metazoa; phylum Chordata; class Amphibia; order Anura; family Myobatrachidae; genus Pseudophryne; species Pseudophryne corroboree. The sequence continues at coordinate 224,078,516 of NC_086445.1, read as the reverse complement.
CCCTGACGTCACCTGGCCCCATAGCCCTGCATGCTAATATGGACGATATTGTACAGATTGGCTTGCAGGCATAAATGACCCGGCACCAATGATGAACGATCTCCGGAGTGCGCATCGTTCACCGTTGGTGCCTACACACTGAAAGATATGAGCGATATATTGTTCATTTATGAATGATACGGTCATATCTTTCACAGATAACGTCCAGTGTGTAGGGGGCTTTAGTACATGTTTGGCCAAAAAGCTTGCCCATCCACCACATCAAAGTGAACCCCATCAGAGTCATCCCTAACATCCCTAATATACTAATATATGTCTCACTTTTATGGCGGTGTGCAGTTTAGTGGTTGGGAGGTTGCGGGGACACTCTTACACCGCTGCTGTAGCTACAGGGAAGTGTACTGGGAGAGGTGCTGCCCCCAGCGTCAGTGGCAAACGCAGGATTTCTAGAAGGGGGTTTCCAAATGCAATCCACAATTTCTCACCCTCTGGAACATGGAATACAATATTAATATTTAACACTATAGCTGGTCTATAGTATAGGCTTTATCAAACATATTTAATATAAATAAGATACTGTAAGTGGTCAACAAAAGGTTAAACATACCATAATAAATAAATAAATAAATAAATAAATACACAAACATAATAGAACCAGTACTGCACTTTATAAGAACACATTCTCCCACCTCATGGTAAAGCTCCTGTCTTTTTCCTGGTAGCTAGTTTCTTTCTGGTCCAGTGCACTGATTGAGGCCTTAGAAGCAGAAGAAGCTTCTACCCCATGGCATGTGCAGCAGCTTAAACTGCATGATGTGGCGGCAGCTCTAGTAATTGTATTATATGCCATTGCAATTGTCATAATTTGAGCTACTTGCCAAGAGGAGGGGGGTTTCCAGGCAACCGGAAACCCCCCCTGCGTTTGCCTGTGAGTGTGATGAAAAACTGGGGTTTGACACATGGTCACGCTCTCAAAATGGGACGGCATCATGGGGCATGGCTGATTGGGCATCATGGGGCAAAAACAAAAACAAATCCTTATTTTAAATGCTGAATAATTGCATAGACCTGGCCGTGAAACTCTGAGCTTTTCCCTAAGATGTGAACCTTGCACCTAATTAGATATGCCACTAAAATTTGTATACACAGTCATTGACTTTACGAGTGGTATATGTGAAGAGTGCATGATAACATAACAATATGGTTACAATTTAGGGCTATATATTTACTAAGGTGTGAGATTTCAGTAGAGGATATCTTGCCATAGCAACCAATCAGATTCTAGCTATTATATTCTAGAAGCAGCTAGATAAATGTTAAGTGGAAACTGATTGGTTGCTATGGGCAACATCTCAACTTCTGAAAAACTCGCACCTTAGTAAATATACCCCATAGAGTGAGAAGATAACCAATAGGATACTACTACCTCAGCACTGTTAATGCTCTGTGCACCACGTGAGTGAGGAACACTCACTATCGCAATTATATAGACAAGAAAGGCGAGCCCAAATTGAGAAACAACCTTTAAAATGTATTGAGAATTGAATGTGAACTCTATCTATCTATCTATCTATCTATCTATCTATCTATCTATCTATCTATCTATCTATCTATCTATCTATCCATAATTGGGTCCAGCACAGCTATGTTTATCTGAGTAATGCATGCAAACAGAACATCTTAGTTGCACCCAGTAGGCACAGCGTCCCACCACCCATGTCATCCAGCACACATTGATAGGAGGAGCTACCAGCAAATGGGATCTCTCAGCTTTGTGACAAAAGCAGTGACTGGTGCTACTGGGAGTGGACACGTGGTGGGATTGGCTGCAGTTGAAGAGGCACCAGCTAAAACCTTGCCTAAGGCACCAAGTTGGCTCTGGGACACATGAAATATATGAGAGTGTAGCAGTTTAGTTAGGTTCTATATTTTAGGTATTTTGTTGTGTAATAATGGTGTTAGAAGATATTGGAATCTGGCTATGTCAGATTCACATTGCTGCGCATTCTGTGTTATACTTGCAGTACCATGGTGGTCATTCCGAGTTGATCGCTAGCTGTTTTCGTTCGCTGTGCAGCGATCAGGCAAAAAAACGGCAATTCTGCGCATGTGTATGCGGTGCAATGCGCACGCGCGATGTACTTTCACAATGGCCGTTGCAATTTCACACAAGGTCTAGCGACGCTTTTCAATCGCACGGCTGGCCGCAGAGTGATTGACAGGAAGTGGGTGCTCCTGGGAGGTAACTGACTGTTTTCGGGGAGTGTGTGAAAAAACGCAGGCGTGTCACATACAAACGCAGGCGTGCCTGGGGAAGCGTAGGCGTGTTCATGACGTCAAAACAGGAACTAAATAGTCTGCAGTGATCGCAAGCTAGGAGTAGGTCTGGAGCTACTCTGAAGCTGCCCAAAATTATTTTGTAGCCGCTGTGCGATCCTTTCGTTCGCACTTCTGCTAAGCTAAGATACACTCCCAGAGGGCGGCGGCTTAGTGTTTGCACGGCTGCTAAAAGCAGCTAGCGAGCGAACAACTCGGAATGAGGGCCCATGTTTCACCACTGTTTTGTTGCTCAGTGCTATTGTGCAGCTTGCTGCAAAAGTGTGTTGCTTTATGTTCGTTTGCAGTTAAGTAAAGTTGAAGCAGCATGCTTGCTGATATCAACTCCTGGGGGTATATTTACTAAAATTCGTATTTTTCAGAATGAGGTTAAAGATCTAACACGAATGACATCGAAAGTGTAAATTTGCAACTTTTTGAATTTATTACGACTAATTTACTAAGTTGTCGTATTTTTCAATTTCGTGTTTTCCCATGTCGATGTCATTCGTAGTTTTGTAAGGTAGAATGCGGCCGATTTAGTGGTTTTGCGGCCGTGTTATGGGTTTTTTTTACGACTGCATCACATTTTAGTCACGGCATTTTCCTAAGTTTCGTTTTTGTCACTCGTCCGTGATTGGTTTGATTCGTGATGGAGGAGTGTCTGTGCACATTACTATAAAAACGCCCCAAACCGTCAGCACCTCGTGGGTTTAGCTAGTGGAGAGGTGAGAGGAAGGTGTGTTTGGAGTTGGTGAGTTTTTTGGAGTTTGTGGAGGATTTGAGGCGGATTTTTGCGATTGTTGAGTGCTGTACTGTGTGTGTAAGTAGTCTTATCATACTTGTTGTGTAGTTATTTAAAAGTTTGTCTACTTTTTTGTCCTTGGTTTTTTTTCACGTCTATTTTCATTGTTTGTGAGTGAGTGAGTGAGTGAGTGAGTGTGTGTGTGTGTGTGTGTGTGTGTTTGTGTGTGTGTGTGTGTGGTGTGTAGTGGTAGTGGAGGAGTGTGTTTTCTGTTTTTTTTCTCAGTGTTATTTGTTGTTTGTCCTGATTATGTCCCAGTCAGAAATCAGTGTGGTAGAGGAGGTGAGTGAGAGGGAGGAGGTGAGTGAGGTGGAGGAGGTGAGTGAGAGGGAGGAGGTAAGTGAGGTGGAGGAGGTGAGTGAGGAGGAGGGGATGGCTGCTGCTGCGGCCTCCAGTGATAGTGATGGTGTTGTCGCAGCCACGCACCACTACAAAGACTGGGCGCAATGTTAAATTCAGCTACGCTGAAAATATGGCTTTGGTGCGGGAGCTGATGAGGCATCATCGGCAGTTGTTTGGCCATGATGCTGCCAAGGTGTCGACACGTAGGAAGTCTGTTCTGTGGGGGAAGGTCATTGCGGCTGTGAATAGTGAGGGTGTGGTGAGGCGGACCGAGGACACGTGTCGTAAGCGTTTCTACGACATAAAGCGCTGTGTCAAGGCGAAGATGGCCAAGGAGGCTAAATCAGCCCGCCAAACCGGGGGTGGACACCCCTTCCGTGCATCTTATCGTGATTGGGAGGAGCCTGTGCGTGCACTCATTCCACCAGAAGTAGTTGGTGCCACTCATGTCCGGGATTCTGACCGGCCAAGGCAGGATGGTGAGTTGTATTTTTAGAATTAAAAGTGTAAACATCTGTGTTTTGTCCTTTGTTGTCTGAAATTTCATCAAGCTAATTGTGATTGTCAGTTTGTTAATTCTTCTAATGTGTTGGTGATGTCGTGCAGGCCTGGCCAACCTGTGGCTCTACAGGTGTTGCCAAACTACAAGTCCCATCATGCATTGCCTCAGTTTTGTTATTAGTGAATGCTAAATCTGTTGCAGGGCATGCTGGTATGTGTAGTTTTACTACATCTTGAGAGCCACAGGTTGACCAGGACTGATGTAGTGTTAATATCAATTATGTATATTTTTTTCCTTTTTTTTTTTTGTTTTTTTCTCTGGTTGCCTTGGCCTTTTCCTTCCGTTTGATATCAGTAGTAAATCTTTCTAGGTGTATTTTAAAGAAGTGTGATGAATATGTTTTATGCAAAGTGATTTTTTAATAAGATTTCTTAGGATTTATGTTTATGGTGTGTTGTTGTGGGTTGTCCTTTGTGTGTTTGATGTGTTTTTCATGCATATTTGTTTTGGCTTTTTACATTTTTGTGCAGATATTTGTGGCTAGTGTTTTCTGGCTTGAATTTAAATTGGTACCTTAGCGTGCAATATTGTGGTTGTGTCAAGCTATGTGATTTGGTTTTTAACCCTTATAATATTGTGCAGTATTTGCCTTTGTGTATGGATTATTTTGTGAAATTGTATCTTATTTAAAGTATACACACCCAATGAAGTCAGGCAGAAAAGCTTAAGCATCGTTTAGTTTACTTATCATCAGGTTCCACATATGTTTACATCACAATAAGGATTTTCAGAAAACATTGTTTTTCAAAAAAATGTTCATAAGGTAATTCTTCATATTTCTACAGTACGCCAGAGAAGCAGCACAGCCAGGCCACAGCCAACACTGCCAAGTGATGCAGATGGTGGGAATGCAGGTAAGAAATCACTGAAAACACATATTCAGCAAACACATAGAAACACAAAATGTTAATGTTTATCTTATCTCATAGGTTCTTCTTCTGCAAAACCCCCTCCACTAAGGCGCCCATCACAGGGCTCGGTGACTGTGCCTAGGAGGCCAACCAAGAGACGGCGTCTTGAGGCTGAATCTGCTGCACCATCATTACCACCCCAACGGCGCATCTCCACAGTGTTGTCCCTGCCACCACAAGCAATTTTGGCGAGTCCACAAAGCGAGGATCCACAATCACCTCAGCTGTCTGGTGAGTAAACATAAAAGTTATTTGTAACAAAATTAAAAAACAGTGTGGTCTATGAATTAACCTGGATAAGGCATAAATAAGTGATAAACCACTGATATGTGCAAGGTGATCAAGGCAGAAGCAAATCTGATCCTAACAGTCAAATTTCAGATTGGACCTGTTTGGCTTGTGCCTTTATCACCTTGCACATATCACTGGTTAATCACTTCCTTATGTCTTCTCCAGGTTAATTAATCTGCACCACTGTTTGTGTACATGCAAAAATAATGTATTTGTGTTAATTCAGAATCCAGGTAATAATCACAAACAACAAGCACATGGGCTTATTTTTGAGGTTATATTTTCAGATGTGATGTTGCCCATAGCACCCAATTTTACATTATATTTAATTTGCAAGAAACAGCAACATAAATGTAATCTATAATCCAATTGTTTGGCATGGCCAACATCACCATTTCTAAACATAGGCCACCTTAAGACATTTACATGCATTTTTAATGAATAATTTGTGCTTTACTTTATTTGTTTAATTTTTGCACACAACACTGACTGACTTGAACAATTTATGAGTGTGTTCCGAAACACATTTAATGTATTGTGTGTGTTTAACAAAAGGAAGGTTCATACACAATCTGTAAATGCATTAATTTTAAATTGAGACAGTTCTTCGTGTTTGCACATTCATTATGGCACAGAGTCCGACAATTCCCTAAATCATTTTTCAACTGAGTATGGAAAGTTAGAAGCCACATATGTCTACAAAAAGGTGAGATACCTAGTTAATTTGAGGCCACAATCTCTGTATCATTTTCAACATGAATATTATTAAGTAAGGCATGTTGACGTAAAGCTAAGAAATATTACAAAAACTAAATAGTGGCTGTTATCAACCCCATACAGAACCAGCCATCATGGACGAGGACCCCCAGCAGGAAAGTGACCAGCAGGCTACCTACACACTACACCTGCAGCCCATCGATCCTACCCAGCCAACCACGCCGCAGGACATAACACAATCACCCCAAACATCCCATAGCCCCCAATTGAGGCCAACACCACCCCAGCAACAAATGGCCCCTGAGTTTTGGAGCAGTTGGGCCACACAACAGGCGCAACACTATGCCTGTCTGAACACACACACCCAATACCTTGCCAGTCTGCCCCATCATCTGCCTCGCCTCAGTCGGAACTCAGGCAGACTGATAGTTCAGGTTGGCAGAATTGCAAATTCAATGGAGCAAATGCAAGCCAATTTACTCCGAATCATGGATGAACAACAGCGGCAGCAACAAGCCTCATACAAATTATCCAACACAACCAACTGATAAACGAAAACCTCTCCAGAATTATTGCCAACAACACTGCCACAAATACCCAACTGACTGCAAGCATACACAACCTGAGCCAAAGCATTAATGTGTTGGCATCCCAACAAATCAGCTCAAGCTCGGGAACTACAACACCAAGCCAGACCCCAGTTACCTCCCCTGTTAGACGCTCCAGCAGAACACGGACCAACAAACCAGGTCAATCCTCTGCACCAGCACACAAAAAAAAAAAAAAAAATGAAGGATGCAGCAAATCGTTGTTAACCAATAAAGTTTTGGGAATTGTTACACCAAAAATGTCTGTGTTCAAGCAAATCATTTTTCAACACCCAATATGTGTATGGTTTAATGTGCTAATGAGTGACAGTGTAAGTTATTCAAATTACAGTATAACTGTAAAGAACAGTATAAATAACAAACACTAACGCAACACAAACAACATTCACACCTACAATACATTTTATAAAAGTGTTTAGCCAAGGTTATTTATAACTAAATAATACTTACCGTTAAAATAACGCCGAATCACTTCTTGCCTTACCTGCCTCCCCACATCTGTACTCACACTGTCACCAGATGTTTCTAACTCCTCTACTTGCTGGCTGTTTTCTTCATCACCAACATGTGGCAGATGTTGACGCAAACACATATTATGAAGAAAACAGCAGCAGAACACAATCCTAGTCACCTTTGAGGGACTATACAACAAAAGCCCAGCAGACTTATCCAGACACCGAAACCTAGATTTCAGCACCCCAAAACATCTTTCTATCACATTCCGCGTAGACTTATGTGCATTATTATAATTGTGTTCAGCAGGAGAATCAGGTTGGGACAATGGAGTAAGGAGCCAAGAGTAGCAGCCATAACCACCATCACCTGAAAGACAGATATAGGTAACATTAGGACATGTGGATTATGGTAAATCACATACAAAAATCAGGAGGTTGAAGTTACCACACATACACACAACACACTTGGAACATACCCAGCAGACAGCCATCAGGCATTTGTCCGTCCTCAAACTTATCGAAGAGTGATGACTGACTGAGGATGAAGGAGTCATGGCAGCCGCCAGGGTAACCTGCAACCACACTCATAATTTTGAGATTTGCATCACAAACCACCTGGACATTAGTGGATTGGCCCATATGTCTATTTGTAAAAATATATTGCCTGCCCCTAGGTGGTCTCAGCTCAACGTGTGTGCAATCTATGGCACCCAGCACATTGGGCATGCCAGCAAGCTCATAGAAAGCTACCCTGACTGCATGCCACTGCGACTCCTGTGTAGGGAAGCAGATAGAGGCATCTATGTGGGGTTCCAAGACATCCAAAACCTGAGTGGACATTACAAAATATAAGGTGAGTGTCATGATCTGTAATCAATACAATACTGTGTTATATTACATAACAGAAGCAACACTTAGACATAGACGTGTATGTATGTTTAAACTCACCTGATTTAAATATTTTGAAAAGGTGGGCTGGGAGATACCAATTACATCGCCAGTCACAGCCTGGAAGCTCCCAGTAGCCATAAAGTGCAACACAGCCAGGAGTTTGTGCAGGCCTGAGACAGAGCGAGAGCGTGCTGTCTCAGGGTCTAGGTCCAGTTTGACAAGGTCATACAGACGGAAAATGTTGTTTCTATTTAGCCGAAACATCTGTATGACCCTATTATCGGACAATGCGTTCAAGTTTAAACGACCCCTAAAAAAACGAGGCCTGCGCAGCCTCCGCGGCACCTGTACAACCTGCTGACCATGTTCACATTAGAGATGAGCGCCTGAAATTTTTCGGGTTTTGTGTTTTGGTTTTGGGTTCGGTTCCGCGGCCGTGTTTTGGGTTCGAACGCGTTTTGGCAAAACCTCACCGAATTTTTTTTGTCGGATTCGGGTGTGTTTTGGATTCGGGTGTTTTTTTCAAAAAACCCTAAAAAACAGCTTAAATCATAGAATTTGGGGGTAATTTTGATCCCAAAGTATTATTAACCTCAAAAAACATAATTTACACTCATTTTCAGCCTATTCTGAACACATCACACCTCACAATATTATTTTTAGTCCTAAAATTTGCACCGAGGTCGCTGTGTGAGTAAGATAAGCGACCCTAGTGGCCGACACAAACACCGGGCCCATCTAGGAGTGGCACTGCAGTGTCACGCAGGATGTCCCTTCCAAAAAACCCTCCCCAAACAGCACATGACGCAAAGAAAAAAAGAGGCGCAATGAGGTAGCTGTGTGAGTAAGATTAGCGACCCTAGTGGCCGACACAAACACCGGGCCCATCTAGGAGTGGCACTGCAGTGTCACGCAGGATGGCCCTTCCAAAAAACCCTCCCCAAACAGCACATGACGCAAAGAAAAAAAGAGGCGCAATGAGGTAGCTGACTGTGTGAGTAAGATTAGCGACCCTAGTGGCCGACACAAACACCGGGCCCATCTAGGAGTGGCACTGCAGTATGTATGTATAAAGAAAGAAAAAAAAACCACGGTTAGGTGGTATATACAATTATGGACGGGCTGCCGACTGCCGACACAGAGGTAGCCACAGCCGTGAACTACCGCACTGTACACTGGTTGATAAAGAGATAGTAGTATACTCGTAACAACTAGTATGACACTATGACGACGGTATAAAGAAAGAAAAAAAAATACCACAGTTAGGTGGTATATATTATAATAATAATACAATTATGGATGGACGGACTGCCTGCCGACTGCCGACACAGAGGTAGCCACAGCCGTGAACTACCGCACTGTACACTGGTTGATAAAGAGATAGTAGTATACTCGTAACAACTAGTATGACACTATGACGACGGTATAAAGAAAGAAAAAAAAATACCACAGTTAGGTGGTATATATTATAATAATAATACAATTATGGATGGATGGACTGCCTGCCGACTGCCGACACAGAGGTAGCCACAGCCGTGAACTACCGCACTGTACACTGGTTGATAAAGAGATAGTAGTATACTCGTAACAACTAGTATGACACTATGACGACGGTATAAAGAAAGAAAAAAAAATACCACAGTTAGGTGGTATATATTATAATAATAATACAATTATGGATGGACGGACTGCCTGCCGACTGCCGACACAGAGGTAGCCACAGCCGTGAACTACCGCACTGTACACTGGTTGATAAAGAGATAGTAGTATACTCGTAACAACTAGTATGACACTATGACGACGGTATAAAGAATGAAAAAAAAACCACGGTTAGGTGGTATATATTATAATAATAATACAATTATGGATGGACGGACTGCCTGCCGACTGCCGACACAGAGGTAGCCACAGCCGTGAACTACCGCACTGTACACTGGTTGATAAAGAGATAGTAGTATACTCGTAACAACTAGTATGACACTATGACGACGGTATAAAGAAAGAAAAAAAAATACCACAGTTAGGTGGTATATATTATAATAATAATACAATTATGGATGGACGGACTGCCTGCCGACTGCCGACACAGAGGTAGCCACAGCCGTGAACTACCGCACTGTACACTGGTTGATAAAGAGATAGTAGTATACTCGTAACAACTAGTATGACACTATGACGACGGTATAAAGAAAGAAAAAAAAATACCACAGTTAGGTGGTATATATTATAATAATAATACAATTATGGATGGACGGACTGCCTGCCGACTGCCGACACAGAGGTAGCCACAGCCGTGAACTACCGCACTGTACACTGGTTGATAAAGAGATAGTAGTATACTCGTAACAACTAGTATGACACTATGACGACGGTATAAAGAAAGAAAAAAAAATACCACAGTTAGGTGGTATATATTATAATAATAATACAATTATGGATGGACGGACTGCCTGCCGACTGCCGACACAGAGGTAGCCACAGCCGTGAACTACCGCACTGTACACTGGTTGATAAAGAGATAGTAGTATACTCGTAACAACTAGTATGACACTATGACGACGGTATAAAGAATGAAAAAAAAACCACGGTTAGGTGGTATATATTATAATAATAATACAATTATGGATGGACGGACTGCCTGCCGACTGCCGACACAGAGGTAGCCACAGCCGTGAACTACCGCACTGTACACTGGTTGATAAAGAGATAGTAGTATACTCGTAACAACTAGTATGACACTATGACGACGGTATAAAGAAAGAAAAAAAAATACCACAGTTAGGTGGTATATATTATAATAATAATACAATTATGGATGGACGGACTGCCTGCCGACTGCCGACACAGAGGTAGCCACAGCCGTGAACTACCGCACTGTACACTGGTTGATAAAGAGATAGTAGTATACTCGTAACAACTAGTATGACACTATGACGACGGTATAAAGAATGAAAAAAAAACCACGGTTAGGTGGTATATATTATAATAATAATACAATTATGGATGGACGGACTGCCTGCCGACTGCCGACACAGAGGTAGCCACAGCCGTGAACTACCGCACTGTACACTGGTTGATAAAGAGATAGTAGTATACTCGTAACAACTAGTATGACACTATGACGACGGTATAAAGAAAGAAAAAAAAATACCACAGTTAGGTGGTATATATTATAATAATAATACAATTATGGATGGACGGACTGCCTGCCGACTGCCGACACAGAGGTAGCCACAGCCGTGAACTACCGCACTGTACACTGGTTGATAAAGAGATAGTAGTATACTCGTAACAACTAGTATGACACTATGACGACGGTATAAAGAAAGAAAAAAAAATACCACGGTTAGGTGGTATATATTGTAATACAATTATGGATGGACGGACTGCCTGCCGAGTTCCGACTGCCGACACAGAGGTAGCCACAGCCGTGAACTACCGCACTGTACTGTGTCTGCTGCTAATATAGACTGGTTGATAAAGAGATAGTATACAATACATACAACAATATACTACTATACTGGTGGTCAGGCACTGGTCACCACTAGTCACACTGGCAGTGGCACTCCTGCAGCAAAAGTGTGCACTGTTTAATTTTAAATTAATATAATATTATGTACTCCTGGGGGCTCCTGCTATAACAACCTGCAGTGCTCCCCAGTCTCCCCCACAATTATTATAAGCTTTGCCTTTTATACATTGATGTGCAGCACACTGGGCTGAGCTGAGTGCACACAGACTGAGTCACACTGTGTGACTGGCTGCTGCTGTGTATCGTTTTTTTTCAGGCAGAGAACGGATATAGCAGAGAACGGATATATTATATTAAAATAAATAAAAGTTAACTAACAACAACTGCACTGGTCACTGTGGTAAACTCTGTCTGACTCTGCACAATCTCTCTCTCTCTTCTAATCTAATTTCTAATGGAGAGGACGCCAGCCACGTCCTCTCCCTATCAATCTCAATGCACGTGTGAAAATGGCGGCGACGCGCGGCTCCTTATATAGAATCCGAGTCTCGCGAGAATCCGACAGCGTCATGATGACGTTCGGGCGCGCTCGGGTTAACCGAGCAAGGCGGGAGGATCCGAGTCTGCTCGGACCCGTAAAAAAAACATGAAGTTCGTGCGGGTTCGGTTTCAGAGAAACCGAACCCGCTCATCTCTAGTTCACATACCTGGTCCTGGTTTATTGTAGCCTCATGGAGCAGTCTCAGGTATCTCCCAGCAAACAAGAAATCTGTACTACACACGGCAGCAGCCATTTCAGAGTGAGAGTTGCTCAAAATGTGCTTGGGTCCCTTTTAAAGGGCCAAAAATTCAGGTGTGAGTAATGTATAATTGAAAACACATGTAAACACGCTTATCAAAAGCAGGTCTACTTTTTTTTAGGACTTTTTTACGATTTGTATTTTCTCACGACCACAAATGCATTTTCACGGTAGAGATTTAAAATACGAATGGTTAGTAAATGACTGTGATCCATGCCTAAACAGCCGTGTTTGACCGATGGTGTATTCATTCGTATTTTTTTTCATGGACTTCCAAAAAAATACGAATGGCCTCATCACTGCCGTGATTTAAGTTTAGTAAATTCCTGAGATGACACTTTGAAGAGAAAACACCATCTCGGTCAAAATCGGGACCTTAGTAAATATACCCCCTGGTCTTCATGTCTGTTTGTGTCAGTGAGCACTTACACAGACACAACAATTGGCGAAGAGTGGCTTCTGAACCCAGGCCACATCTGCTAGACCAGAAAGCAGAGGCAGTGTTTGTGAAGGAATCACCATGCACTCTGTTCAGCAGCAAGCACTGGTAAGGACCCACTGCTATGGCTCTACATATAGGCACCTTAAGTGACTTTGACATTGAAAAAGATGACTGGCTCCTCTATACTGAAAGGCTGGAACAGTATTTTCTGGCAAATAACATTGCTGTAGACAAACAAGTATCAGTACTATTAAGTGCGATGGGAGGAAAAGCCTATGGTCTGCTCCGCAATTTAATGTCCCCTGAGAAACCTGCTACTAAATCTTATGCAGATATTGTTAAGATTTTACAAGAACACCTGTCCCCTAAGCCTCTCCTGATAGCAGAACGGTTCAGATTTCATAACCGGAACCAAGAGGAGGGGGAATCAGTGGCTGCATATGTGGCAGAATTGAAAAGACTGTCTAAGCACTGTCAGTTTGGGGATGACCTGAATGATGGGGGTAATTCCAAGTTGATCGCAGCAGGAAATTTTTTAGCAGTTGGGCAAAACCATGTGCACTGCAGGGGGGGTAGATATAACATTTGCAGAGAGAGTTAGATTTGGTTGGGTTATTTTGTTTCTGTGCAGGGTAAATACTGGCTGCTTTATTTTTACACTGCAATTTAGATTGCAGATTGAACTCACCACACCCAAATCTATTTCTCTCTGCACATGTTATATCTGCCTCCCCTGCAGTGCACATGGTTTTGCCCAACTGCTAACAAAGTTCCTGCTGAGATCAACTCAGAATTACCCCCGATGTCCTTAGAGACCGTCTGGTGTGTGGGATTTTTAGCGGGAGTGTGCAAAAACGTTTACTAACAGAGACAAAACTTACGTTTACACGTGTAGTACAAGTAGCATATCAATGGAAACTGCAGCTAAGGATGTGATAGAGCTCCAAATAGCTGGCAAGTCTGCATCACAAGTTCACAAAATGGTAACAACAACAAAAACAATGCCCTTGCATGCACATGGTCCTCCATTAGAAGTATGCTACCGCTGTGGTGCAGATACACATTCATCCAGGGACTGTAGGTTCAAACATGAACTGTGTAGGAATTGTAACAAAAAGGGGCATATTAAACGTGTTTGCAGGTCGCAGGCATATCAGGCTGAGGCCACTGGCGGGAGAAAGAATCACAGTAGATAAAGGAATACATATGTTTTGAAAGACCACGAGGTGGACTCAGACAGCAGCAATGATCTGGGTAGTTTGGAAGTGTTTGCAGTGAAAGGGGGTGACAAGCAAGCAATTTGGGTCACTCCACAAATCAATGGCCACCCAATTAAAATGGAACTGGACACAGGATCAGCAGTCTCTGTAATGTCACAGCAAGAGTACTACAAATGCCATTTTAAAAATGTTAAATTAAACAAAACTTTGGTGCTGCTTAAAACATATACTGGTGAGAAAATGATTCCATGCAGGGTGTTGTCCATACTTGTGCAGTTTAATGGACTTATACACCGTTCAAAAAGGCGGCCCAGCATTGTGGGGTCGGGAATGGCTCCGAAAAATTCAATTAAACTGGTCAGTCATCAAAAGCATGAGCGTCACACACACCCTGTCTTTGTCCCTGAAAACAGTCCTTAACCAAGCTACAGCTGTTTGTCAACCAGGCATTGGGACTTTGCAACACATTAAAGGGAAGCTAGTGCTCAAAGATGGAGCTGTTCCCAGGTTCCATAAAGCGCGGCCAGTACCGTACACTATCAGACAGAAGGTGGTGCTAGAGTTAGACCAGCTGGAAAGTGAGAAAATCATATCCAAGGTGGATTGGAGCCCTTGGGCAACTCCAGTAGTTCCAATTGTAAAAAAAAATGGCACAGTACGGCTGTGCTGGGATTTCAAGGTCACCATAAATCCAGTATTGCAAACAGATCACTACCCGTTACCAAAAATTTAAGATATCTTTGCAAATCTGGCTGGAGGGCAGAAGTATAGCAAGATTGACCTAGCTGATGCATATCTACAAATGGAGATAGAGGATGATTCAAAGGTGTTCCTCACCATTAACACACACAAAGGACTTTACAGGTACATTCGTTTGATATTTGGCATTGCTTCTGCCCCTGCCCTTTGGCAACGAGCCATGGACCAAGTGTTACAAGTGGATCCTGGTACACAGTGATATCTGGATGACATTATTGTGACAGGTTCGTCTGATGCAGAACACCTCCAAAATCTTAAACTGGTGTTGCAGCGGCTTGAACAATATGGGCTTAGAGTCAAAAGTCTGACAAGTGTGAGTTCTTCATGGCCTCTGTGGCCTAACACGATTGATGCAAATGAACTACACAAATGGCAAGAAAAAGTGGAAGCTGTGTTGAAGGCTCCCCCGCCAAAAGACGTGTCCTAGCTTCACTCCTTCTTAGGGTTCATTAACTATTACCACAGATTCTTGCCTAACTTAGCCACAGTTCTGCATCCATTACACCAGTTGCTCCAGCAGGGTCAGAAATTACTATGGTCTACAGAATGTGAGCATGCTTTCACAAAGGCAAAGGACTTGATAACATCAGACACGTTGTTAACCCACTACGACCCCTCGCTTCCCGTTAGAGGGGCATAATGCCTCATCTTACGGCATTGGAGCCGTCATGTCACATACTATGCCAGATGGACAGGAGCCTCCAATAGCTTTTGCATCTCAGGCATTATCCAAGGCTGAATGTAACTATGCACAGATTGACAGAGAAGCCTTAAGCCTGGTTTGGGGAGTTAAACGATTCAATCAGTATTTATATGGCAAGAAATTCACACTCGTGACTGACCATCAACCGCTTTTGTCCATCTATAACCCTCACAAGGGTACTCCTGTCACGGCGGCTGTAAGGATGCAGCGCTGGGCCCTATTCTTAGGTGGACATTGCTACACTATAGAATTAAAGCGGACAGCACAACATGCTATTGCAGACGGGTTGTCTCGACTACCTTTACAGACTGCCCCATTGCCACAGACAACCGTGGATTTATGGAATGTTTTCACAATGACACAAGTGGAATGTCTTCCCATAACTGCCAGTATAATCAGATGTGAGACTGCTTGGGACCCTATCCTGGCTCAAGTTCTCACAGCCACACAAAAAGGGTGGGTTGCGCCTGTGCGTCGGCAGCTTGCCCCTTACTTTCATCGGAGGCTTGAGTTGACAGTTGATACTGGCTGCCTTCTCTGGGGGCTGTGGATCATTGTGCCTCTCAAGCTGCATGCAAGAGTTTTAGAGAAGCTCCATTGGATCATTTGGGCGTGCTTAAAATGAAGGCCCTTGCCAGAAGTTTTGTATGGTGGCCAGGCTTGGATCAATAGTTGGAGGATCTGGCCAGAGAATGTTCCGGGTTCCAATCTGTTCAAAATATGCCTGCTCCAGCACCATTGGATCCATGGTAGTGGCCATCCACTCCATGGCAGCGGATACATGTGGACTTTGGACTTGTGGGACCATTTCTAGGGTCCATGTTCCTGGTGGTGGTAGATGCCTGTTCCAAATGGCCTGAAGTTTTTACAGTTACTTCTACTACAGCTGCATACACGGTGGAAGTGTTGAGGAATCTTTTTGCCAGAACAGTTGGTTAGTGACAATGGCCCTCAGTTTACCACTGAAGAGTTCCAGACTTTCCTGAAGAAAAACGGAATTCGTCATATTACCTCCTCCCCATATCACCCGGCTACAAATGGACTGGCTGAACACTTCATACAAACCATAAAGCAAGCTTGCCGCTCAACGCGCACAGACAGGGGCACTTTACAACACAAGCTCTACAAATTTATTGTTTGCCTACAGGAGTTTGGTTCATGCCACAATGAATCAAACCCCAGCTATGCTGTTCCTGGGCAGGAACCTCAGGTCTTGACTGGATTTGATCAAGCCAGATATTCGTGGACGGATTCATGATCGGCAACTGAGTTTCTAAATTCAGGTGGTACCAAAATGTGAGATTTGAAAAATGTGTATTTCTTGCAGACCACACAAATCGGCGCACAAATGCTGCTTTTAGAGAAAAATGATCCAATTGGATAACACCCCGAATCCACAATATACAATAGAAAGGAAAAGATAGGGTCATTAATTTCATAAAGCGCATAAAATGGGAAGGTAATCAATCACTTTCCCATTAGAAGATATGGCTTATTGTTTTGCGTACCCCCACTCATGCTGTAAAGGGGTATCTGAAGCACATCAAGGTATCTTTATTCTTCTACATGCACAATCTGAATATCCACAGTCTCAATACAAAAAGAGGAGAAAAGCCTGGGTATCGTACCCCAACTCACACAGCTGTGTAGGTGTGTACTCCTATCAAGGTTTCTTTACTCTGCTATTCGGAGATGTGGTCTCTGGGATAAATTTCTAGTCCAGGATAACCTCATATGGATTGGTGCATAGGGAAAAAAACAACCAATGTGTAGTATCCCCTTTTCTATATGGGAATTAATGTTTTATAAAGGTTATTTCTATGTCAAAACCGCACCAAAGTCGATTTCAGTATATGTTGAATGGTTAATAGTGCATCATCATATAGAGACCCTCCACCGATCAATGGCATATATGCACGTACCCCAACTCACACAGTAGTAAATGGGGTGACTCCCGTAAAGGTATCTCTGAAGTGGTTTATAGGCGTACCCCAACTCACACGTAGATCAAGAAATTGGTTTTCGGAGGGGAGCAGTAAAGATACCTTGATGGGATTCATGTTGCTGATCTACGTGTGAGTTGGGGTACGCCTACAAACCACACATTCTGTGTGTTATGTGGACTACAGTGTGCTGTGGGCTATCTGATAGTTCTTTGTGACGCTCGACAATTTACCCATGCCCAGAAGTCTTTTAGCCGCCTGCAGCCAAAGACTTTGCCTATAGCAGCCGCCTTTCCAGGGCAGATTACGTCCACCCCGTACTCAGATGCCCCCAGTTTTTATGTATAGACAAGGTGGCTATTGGAGGCTGGTCAAGAGTAGGTTGCAGTATGGTGAGACATACACTAAACCCTATCTAGATACTGCTGCACTACACGCGGACAGAGAGAAATAACCGAATGCACATGATTGCAACAATACCCAGGTTGGACTATAATAAATAATTTGCAGTGAGTTCCTAAATGAGCTTGGCAGAGCAAGGCAAGGTACAGATAACAAGATTACTTAGCTGCAGGAGACCTCTGGATCCAGGCAAGGAAGGACAAAGCAAGACAAGGAAAGGTAAGGCTGGAGCTGTCTGAAAGTACTTCCAGGCTACGTCTCACATGTGCAGTCAGGAACTCAGGTGACAGGTAATGAACTCAGGATACTGGCAGGACAGGGTACACAGGATTCTGACTGGACTGGGTATCATCAGTGTTATAATAGCAACTGTACAGATTCTAGATTCACCAAGGAACAGGGGCCGGTCACAGGTACTATCAGGAACAATAAGCTTCAAGCTATAACCGGCATAAGATTCAAGGCAGGCTGGGAAATATTAGGAGCAACTGCCAATCAGAGCAGCCAGGTAGACTAGGTCCTCTGATCAAGAGACTCAATGCATCTGTTCAGACACACACACACACACACACACACACACACACACACACACACACACACACACACACACCAGGAAAACATGGGCAAATTATCTGACAGGTGAAACTGCACAGGCCACACATACAGGAGACAGGCTGCAGTTACACTTAACACAAACAAGTACATAAGAAAACCTGGAATGGTAACAGAAATACAACAAACTCACAAGATAAAAACATAAACAGGAATGAGCCACAGCGGTGGCTCATGACACTGTTATACTTGCAGTACCATGTTTCACCATGGTTTTGTTGTTCAGTGCTATTGTGCAGCTTGCTGCAAAAGTGTGTTGCTTTATGTTCGTTTGCAGTTAAGTAAAGTTGAAGCAGCATGCTGATATCAGCTCCTGGTCTCCATGTCTGTTTGTGTCAATGAGCACTTACACAGACACAACAAATGGCGTGTACTCTGATAGTGATCTGTGGGCCTAATTCAGCAGTAGATGGATTTGCAAAGCCGCACACAAGCGTCTTTGCAAATCCACCCACTGAAATGCAAATGCAGGAGGAGGTATCAGAAACCTCCTTGCTGCACTTATGATTCCAGCGCTGCGGCCTGGAATTAACATCGCAGCCAATGGTCTCGATGCAGATAGCTGAGTAGGCTTACTCAGGCTGGCCATTTGTAGGACACCTTGCGAGACCAGGAAGTATGCATGCAGAGATGCAGACCCTAACATTGCCACTCCCAGAAATGTGGGTGACAGGCTCCCGTTTCCGGAAACGCCAGCCGCCCCCACCCTGCCTCTGCCTGTCATTTAGGCAGAGGCAGAAGTGGGACTGCATGCAATCACTCAGGACCCATTCTGCATATGCACAGTACAAGGAATGTGCCTGCGCTCATTCCCAATAATCAGGAATCTGCCTAGGCATAGGTAACAGCGGCCTGTGCTGAATCAGGCCCAGTGTGCACCAGCAGTATGATATTGGTGTGACATCTGTATAGTGATCCGAGCACATGAGAGGTGTGATATCTGCATGACCTGTGTATATCACAGTGCGACCTTTATATAATGATTGTTGTTTCAGGTGTGTGATATTGTTATGACCCGTGTATAGTGGTCGGTGTATATGAGGTGTATGATATCATTGTGACCTGTGTATAGTGTTGAGTGTTTATCAGGTGTATGATATCAGTGTGACCTGTGTATATGGATGAGTGTTTATCGGGTGTATGATATCAGTGTGACCTGTGTATAGTGATGAGTGTTTATTGGGTGTATGATATCAGTGTGACCTGTGTATAGCGATGAATGTTTATCGGTGCATGGTATCAGTGTGACCTGTGTATAGTAGTGATGAGTGTTTATCTGGTATATGATATCATTGTGACCCGTCTACAGTGATGAGTGTTTATTGGGTGTATGATATCAGTGTGACCTGTGTGTAGTGATGAGTGTTTATCGGGTATATGATATCAGTGTGGCCTGTGTCTAGTTATCAGAGGGGTACATTTACTAAGGTGGGAGTTTTTTTTAGAACTGATGATGTTGCCCATAGCAACCAAACAGATTCCCCGTAACATTTATCTAGCTGCTTCTAGAAGATAATAGAATATTATTGGTTGCTATGGGCAACATCACCAGTTCTAAAAAAACTTGCACATTAGTAAATTTACCCCAGTGTGTATCGTGTCTAATATTGGTGTTACTTATGTATTATAACCAGTTTGTATCAGGTATGTGATACATAGGTGTGACCTGTGTATGTGATAATAAGATTATACTTACCGGTAAATCTATTTCTCGTAGTCCGTAGTGGATGCTGGGGACTCCGTAAGGACCATGGGGAATAGACGGGCTCCGCAGGAGACAGGGCACTTTAAGAAAGAATTTGGATACTGGTGTGCTCTGGCTCCTCCCTCTATGTCCCTCCTCCAGACCTTAGTTAGAGAAACTGTGCCTGGAAGAGCTGACAGTACAAGGAAAGGATTTTGGAATCCAGGACAAGACTCATACCAGTCACACCAATCACACCGTATAACTCGTGATAAACTTACCCAGTTAACAGTATGAACAACAACGGAGCATCAGATCAACCCTGATGCAACCAACATAACCCTTATTTAAGCAATAACTATGTACAAGTATTGCAGAAGAAGTCCGCACTTGGGACGGGTGCCCAGCATCCACTACGGACTACGAGAAATAGATTTACCGGTAAGTAAAATCTGAAGAGAGTATTGACTGCATAGGAGAGAAAAGAGTTAAACATCTGGGGAGGGGTGGACCTAGCTGTTAGGAAAGTACAGCCTTTAAGGGGAGGGCTTGATATATATAGGGAAGGCGAGGCCATTTTAAGTCTCTTGGTGATTTGGTTTCCCTCCCTCCCGCCCTGGTAGTTGGAGATTGTGGCACGTGGTGCTTTGGCTCTAAGTTGTTGGCTGTTTTCGTTGGCTATTTATTGGCGGAAAAGAACGGCAGTTTCGTATGGTAGAGAAAACTGTAGTGTTTTACAGTTTGTTGTGGTTTAGGTGCACTCACCTCCATCGACTTATGGCCGCTTGACCACCCATCCGGGAAGGCAGCGGCAGGGCACCCAGGAGCGGTGGGTAGCCACTGTGGGGGTTGAGTTGTCACCTATTACCGGTTTATGGTAAGCTTTTAGTAAATTTATAGGATTGAGTTATTTAAGTTAATTTAGATTAAGGAGCCGTTCTTTTGGGCCGCCACCATATGCCAGATGGAGCGGCATATTAAATTAATCTCTTTTTATTACAGGTTTCCTAATGGTTAGGGACAAATAAATAGCTAGCAATTTTCTGCCAAATTCAAGTCTCAGTGTCGTTATTTCTGGTTATGATTATGAATGCTTTACTTTCAAAGAAAGGGGTCCACCAAATATCACTAAGATGTTTATATTTTCTCTAACGTCCTAGTGGATGCTGGGGACTCCGTAAGGACCATGGGGATTATACCAAAACTCCCAAACGGGCGGGAGAGTGCGGATGACTCTGCAGTACCGAATGAGCAAACACAAGGTCCTCCTCAGCAAGGGTGTCAAACCTGCAGAACTTTGCAAAGGTGCTTGAACCTGACCAAGTAGCCGCTCGGCAAAGCTGTAATGCCGAGACCCCTCGGGCAGCCGCCCAAGAAGAGCCCACCTTCCTTGTGGAATGGGCCTTAACTGATCTAGGCAGCGGCAATCCAGCCGCAGAATGAGCCTGCTGAATCGTGTTACAGATCCAGCGAGCAATAGTTTGCTTTGAAGCAGGCGCCCCAAGCTTGTTGGAAGCATACAGGATAAACAAAGATTCTGTTTTCCTGACCCTAGCCGTTCTGGCTACATAAACCTTCAAAGGCCTGACCACATCTAGTAACTTGGAATCCTCCAAGTCACGAGTAGCCACAGGCACCACAATAGGTTGGTTCATATGAAAAGATGACACCACTTTTTGCAGAAATTGTGGACGGGTCCGCAATTCTGCCCTGTCCATATGGAAAACCAGATAGGGGCTTTTATGTGACAAAGCCGCTAAGTCTGACACACGCCTAGCTGAAACTAAGGCTAATAGCATGACCACCTTCCACGTGAGAAATTTTAACTCCACGGTTTCGAGTGGCTCAAACCAGTGTGACTTCAGTAAACTCAACACCACGTTAAGATCCCAAGGTGCCACTAGAGGCACAAAAGGGGGCTGAATATGCAGCACTCCCTTTACAAACGTCTGGACTTCAGGAAGAGAAGCCAGTTCTTTTTGAAAGAAAATGGATAGAGCCGAAATCTGGACCTTAATGGAACCCAATATCAGGCCCAAAGTCACTCCCGACTGTAGGAAGTGAAGGAAACGGCCCAGCTGGAATTCCTCAGTAGGGGCATTCCTGGCCTAACACCAAGCAACATATTTTCGCCATATACGGTGATAATGTTTAGCAGTCACGTCCTTCCTAGCCTTTATCAGCATAGGAGTAACCTCATCCGGAATGCCGTTTTCTGCTAGGATCTGGCGTTCAACCGCCATGCCGTCAAACGCAGCCGCGGTAAGTCTTGGAACAGACAGGGCCCCTGTTGCAACAAGTCCTGCCTTAGAGGCAGAGGCCATGGGTCCTCTGTGAGCATTTCTTGCAGATCCGGATACCAAGTCCTTCTTGGCCAATCCGGAACAATGAGTATTGTTCTCACTCTATTTATCTTATGATTCTCAGCACCTTTGGTATGAGAGGTAGAGGAGGAAATACATAAATCGACTGGAACACCCACGGTGTCACTAGTGCGTCTACAGCTATCGCCTGAGGGTCTCTTGACCTGGCGCAATATCTCTGTAGCTTTCTCTAACGTCCTAGTGGATGCTGGGGACTCCGTAAGGACCA
Source organism: Pseudophryne corroboree (assembly GCF_028390025.1). Lineage (NCBI taxonomy): Eukaryota > Metazoa > Chordata > Amphibia > Anura > Myobatrachidae > Pseudophryne > Pseudophryne corroboree. Next base: position 224,055,989 of record NC_086445.1, on the reverse strand, counting down.
TGGGGAATAGACGGGCTCCGCAGGAGACAGGGCACTCCAAGAAAGAACTAGGAATACTGGTTTCACTGGCTCCTCCCTCCACGTCCCTCTTCCAGACCCCAGTTAGAATCTGTGCCCGGACAGAGCTGGGTGCACTTTAGTGAGCTCTCCTGAGCTTGCTAATAAGAAAGTATTTTATTAGGATTTTTTATTTTCAGAGAGATCTGCTGGCAACAGACTCTCTGCTACGTGGGACTGAGGGGAGGGAAGCAGACCTACTAACTGCGGATAGGTCATGCTTCTTAGGCTACTGGACACCATTAGCTCCAGAGGGATCGAACACAGGAACGCACCCTTGGTCGTCCGATCCCGGAGCCGCGCCGCCGTCCCCCTCGCAGAGCCAGAAGACAGAAGCCGGCGGGAGAAGCAAGAAGACTTCAAAATCGGCGGCAGAAGACTCCTGTCTTCATATGAGGTAGCGCACAGCACTGCAGCTGTGCGCCATTGCTCCCACATTACACCCACACACTCCGGTCACTGTAGGGTGCAGGGCGCCCTGGGCAGCAATTAGAGACCTCTTGGCAAAGTGGGCATATATACAGTTGGGTACTGTATATATGCATGAGCCCCCGCCGTTATTTTATTATTTTACACAAAATCGCGGGACAGAAGCCCGCCGCTGAGGGGGCGGGGCTTCTTCCTCAGCACTCACCAGCGCCATTTTCTCTCCACAGCTCCGCTGAGAGGAAGCTCCCCAGGCTCTCCCCTGCAGAAGCACGATAGAAGAGGGTGAAAAAGAGAGGGGGGGCACATAAATTTGGCATAAAAACAATGTATACAGCAGCTACTGGGTTAACACTATGTTACTGTGTGATTCCTGGGTCATATAGCGCTGGGGTGTGTGCTGGCATACTCTCTCTCTGTCTCTCCAAAGGGCCTTGTGGGGGAACTGTCTTCAAATAGAGCATCCCCTGTGTGTGTGGTGTGTCGGTACGTGTGTGTCGACATGTCTGAGGTAAAAGGCTCCCCTAAGGAGGAGATGGAGCTAATATGTGTGTGAGAGGGTGTCTCCGTCGACAACGCCGACACCTGTTTGGATATGTGTAAGTGCTAAGGTGAATTTATTGCACAAAAGATTAGAGAACAGACAGGAAATCTACCCATGTCTGTCCCTATGGTGCAGAGACCTTCAGAGTCTCACAATGCTCACTATCCAAAATAATAGACACTGATATCGACACGGAGTTTGACTCCTGTGTCGACTACGATAATGCAAAGTTACAGCCAAAAGGGCAGAAAAGTATTCAATATATGATTATTGTAATAAAGATGATTTGCATATCACTAATGACTCATCTGTCCCTGACACAAGGGTACACATTTTAAGGGGAAGAAAGCGGAGGTAAATTTCCCTCCTCTCATGAGGAAAAAGAGCGGGAATCTCCAGACAAGAGACTGCAGCTTCCCACAAAGAATTCTCAGGCAGTATCCTTTCCCCACTAGGGCCAGGATGTGATGGGAATCTTCCCCTAGGGTGTCACGTCTGCCCAAAAGGTAGCCCTAGCTATTCTCAGGGATCCTGCAGATAGCGTGCACATTTTGGTACACTACTCAGACCGGCGATTGTGTCGGCATGGGATTATATCGCTGTGGCGGCGTGGACAGGTACCTTATCAGCAGAAATTGAGACCCTAGTATGTATATATATATATGATGATACACTGGTTATGCTTATTATACTTACTATATACAATGCCCTGTGAAAGTATATCATGGCGGGAGGCAGAATATGAGCTGGATTGCGGTGGGTAATCTGTCCATCACTGCCGGTCTCACATCTGCCCATTAGCCAGTAATGCACATGAGTGTTATAAACTAATTTATTGATGTGGTACCCTATATTGCTATGATGTCTGTGATACACTCCAATTAACCGCGGTGGGTAATCCCCCCAGCGCCGCTGGTTCCACATCTGCTCAGTAATTAGTTACAAGTAGTTACACTCCATGCAATACACCATTGATAAGCTAACCAGTATTCCACTTCACTAATAAAGTAATCTATGTACTATTGCCATGTGTTAAGGGTGACCGCTACTGTGGATAATGGAACTATAGCCCACTCCCGGCAACCCCCGGAAGTGACGCGTGCGCTCCAGCAAAGACTTCCGGGTTGCGTTCCACGGTGCGCCCGATGCACCGATATCACACACATGGACGCAGCACACTTCCTGTGAATCAGGAAGTGATGCTTGCGGCTCAGCCATGCGTTCCACCCCTCTTCCTGTAAGTGTGGGGGCGGGACTGGTGCCCTTAGCTGGATACTTAATGGGGGCCGGTGAGGCAACATCTCTGTAATAACAGTTACCAAATATGCTGACCACGCTGTGATGATGACTGCTGTTACCACGCTGTAACTCCTTGACAAAGGTCCTGGTGTGGACCGAAACGTTGTAAATGGATATTACATTGGAACTGTGAGATTACCTTTACATTAAAAACTTTTTTTGCTGATTTATTGAAGTAAAGTCTGGAGAGTGCTATCAGTTCCACTAGGTGGATAATCCTGTATGTATATATATATATATATATATATATATATATATATATATGGAAAAGTTTGAATCAAAAGTGTGGTTGGTGCGCTACTTCCCTTCTTAACCAGTATAATATATTCAGGAAATGTCTTAGAATTATCAAACTTGCACTCTAGTTCCACAGGATACCCTGCAGACGGCAGCTCAGTCCTTCGGGGTGTCGCTAGGTTCAGTGACAAAAAAATCTGGAGAAAAGAGCAGAGGACAAGCGCCTAATAGTGCAGTAACTTCATACCAATTTTGGATATTTATAATGAAGTGTCTCTAGGTAATCTGCGTACCGGAAATTTGATTTTTAGCAGGCACATCAAAATTACAGCGGCTGATTCCTCCAGTTGGTTATCTGCACCACAACTGGTCACCGGTTTCACGTGAGCAGATGTCTCACAGAGAATGTCTTCCAGGAACTCCTAGCCTGTATGACAGAAGGCTGAGGTGGGATACTGCAGGAAATCCTGTACTGTATGACAGAAGGCTGAGACCGTGCTTTCTTGCGAATAATACCGACTGGAAGACATTCTCTGTGAGACATCTGCTCACGTGAAACCGGTGACCAGTTGTGGTGCAGATAACCAACTGGAGGAATCAGCCGCTGTAATTTTGATGTGCCTGCTAAAAATCAAATTTCCGGTATGCAGATTACCTAGAGACACTTCATTATAAATATCCAAAATTGGTATGAAGTTACTGCACTATTAGGCGCTTGTCCTCTCCTCTTTTCTCCATATATATATATATATATATATATATATATATATATATATATATATATATATATATATTAAAGATGCTGTCTTAAGAGATATATATCATAAAACATGCCCAAAGAGACATGAGTATACTGGGTCCTAGAGGCAAAGCTATGTCGATTTCTGCTTGACGTATCCTGTAGAATATGCAATGGACAGATGATGCCAACTTAAGTGGCATATGGAAGGCTGAGGATTGTGTGGAGAAGGGTTCTCGGACCTGGTCTCAACAGCTATAGCTGGTAATTCTGATATTTTGCCTTATATTCCTGCACAGCCTAGGAAAGCACGTCATTATCAAATGCAGCCTTTCGAACAAAGAAACAAGAAAGTCCGAGGTGCGTCCTTTCTTGCCAGAGGCGGGGGCAGAGGAAACCAGCTGCACAACACAGCTAGTTCCCAGGAACAGAAGTCCTCCCCGGCCTCTACGAAAATCCACCGCATGTCGCTGGGGCTCCACAGGCCCGGTAGGGGCACGCTTTCGTAAGTTCAGCCACAAGTGGATTCACTCCCTATTAGATCCCTGGGCAATAGATATTGTGTCTCAGGGATACAAGCTGGACTTTGAGAAGATGCCTCCTCACTGACGGCCATGCCGGCTTCCCCCCTCCCCGAGAGGGAAACAGGGTTAACTGCAATTCACAAATTGTATCTTCAACAGGTGGTGGTCAAGGTTCCCCTCCTTCAACAAGGAGGGGGTTATTATTCGACCATGTTGTAGTCCCGAAACCAGATGGTTCGGTCAGACCCATATTGAATTTAAAATCCCTGAACATATACTTGAAAAGTTCAAGTTCAAGATGGAATCGCTCAGAGCGGTCATCGCAAGGGAGGGGGATTTTATGGTGTCTCTGGACATAAAGGATGCTTACCTTCATGTCCCCGTTTATCCACCTCATCAGGAGTACCTCAGATTTGTGGTACAGGATTGTCATTACCAATTCCAGACGTTGCCGTTTGGTCTGTCCACGGCACCGAGAATATTTACCAAGGTAATGGCAGTAATGATGGTGCTCCTGCGAAAGCAAGGAGTCACAATTATCCCATACTGGGACAATCTCCTCATAAAGGCGAGGTCCAGAGAGCAGTTGCTGATTAGTGTAGCACGCTCTCGGGAAGTGTTACAACAGCACGGCTGGATTCTGAATATTCCAAATTCGCAGCTGATTCCTACGACGCGTCTGCCCTTCCTGGGCATGATTCTGGACACAGACCAGAAGAAGGTTTTTCTCCCGACGGAGAAGGCTCAGGAACTCATGACACTGGTCAGAGACCTCTTAAAACCAAAACAGGTGTCGGTGCATCACTGCACGAGAGTCCTGGGAAAGATGGTGGTGTCATACGAGGCCATTCCCTTCGGCAGGTTCCATGTGAGGACCTTTTCAATGGGATCTGTTGGACAAGTGGTCCGGATCGCATCTACAGATGCATCGGCTGATCACCCTATCCCCCAGGGCCAGGGTGTCTCTTCTGTGGTGGCTGCAGAGTACTCACCTTCTCGAGGGCCGCAGGTTCGGCATTCAGGACTGGGTCCTGGTGACCACGGATGCAAGCCTCCGAGGGTGGGGGGCAGTCACTCAGGGAAGAAGTTTCCAAGGGCTGTGGTCAAGTCAGGAGACTTGCCTTCACATCAATATCCTGGAACTAAGAGCCATATACAACGCCCTAAGTCAAGCGGAGTCCCTGCTTCGCAACCAATCGGTGCTGATTCAATCAGACAACATCACCGCAGTGGCTCATGTAAACCGCCAAGGCGGCACAAGGAGCAGGGTGGCGATGGCAGAAGCCAACAGAATTATTCGATGGGCGGAGAATCACGTACGAGCACTGTCAGCAGTGTTCATTCCAGGAGTGGACATCTGGGAAGCAGACTTCCTCAGCAGGCACGACCTACAGCCGGGAGAGTGGGGACTTCATCAAGAAGTCTTTGCGCAGACTGTAGGTCGGTGGGAACTGCCACAGGTGGACATGATGGCATCCCGCCTCAACAAAAAGCTACAGAGGTATTGCGCCAGGTCAAGAGACCCTCAGCCAAGAAGGACTTGGTATCCAGAGCTGCAAGAAATGCTCACAGAGGACCCATGGCCTCTGCCTCTAAGGCAGGATCTGTTGCAGCAGGGACCTTGTCTGTTCCAAGACTAACCGCGGCTGCGTTTGACGGCATGGCAGTTGAACGCCGGATCCTAGTAGAAAAAGGGATTCCGGATGAGGTTATTCCTACGCTAATAAAGGCTAGGAAGGACGTGACAGCTAAACATTATCACCGTATACGGCGAAAATATGTTGCTTGGTGTGAGGCCAGGAATGCCCCTACTGAGGATTTCCAGCTGGGCCGTTTCCTTCACTTCCTACAGTCGGGAGTGACTTTGGGCCTAAAATTGGGGTACATTAAGGTCCAGATTTGGGCCCTATCCATTTTCTTTCAAAAAGAACTAGCTTCTTGATAATGTTGATATTATGTTAGACCGCAAAGCTATACCTCTAAATACACTTTTACCGTAGAGCCGCTATGGCCGCTAGACTGCATACACGTGCTACGCACTTTGTACGCTATTTGCATACAGAGTCCTGCACGTGGTACGCACTTGGCGTACACACGCCGCGCTGAGTGTACGGAGTACACACAGTGAGCGCACACACAATTGATAACCTTTAAACCTTGTTAATGATACAATGTAATGATATGCTTACACTTTAAACCCTTAACAGTAAAGTACTGTAATGATGTAATACCTTTAAACATTAAGTAGCGCTGGCGATACAAAGTACTCGCAGTGCGTACACCTTATCAATGCTATACACCTTATACAGATAAATCTACTTTAAAAGCCCATGCAGGAAAGTGAAAACACAACACTGATTTGTAGTTGCAACCACAGGGTTCTAAGGCCTCAGTGGATTAATTCCAAAAGGTAAAAACAATACAAATCATACACTACAGGCTAACAAGTAAATCTAAACAGAATAATGGCTACAGAGAATATACATACGTGAGAATGTTCGCAAGCGCAACCCGAGTCGGTCCTCAGCTGGTTATACAGATAGCGTTTAGAGTCTTCTGACCGGCCAGGCAACAATGGTCCTTTTATACACAACATGCATACACAATACAATGGTCACTGTAATCTCATTGTCCATTGGACACAGGGATGTGTCTCTACATTACAGAAAAGGTCATAGGTGGATTTGAATAGGTGGGCGATGTCTTTCCCCAACTGCTCTTGTGGGTGGTATCCTCTGGATTCCCGCCGCATACATAAACTATAGTAAATACAGTTAATGTTCATATTCTACTTTTGTACATAACTATACGCAGGAACAAGCGTTCTTTCTCTGCCTAACAGCTTTATGTTACCCTCAAAATACCCTACAGCTGGATACTAGACATCACCTTCCAACCTTTATCTGACCCTTCCTATCATGCAAAGGTGAATCTCTCTGTCCAGGAACTGTTTAAACTATCAATACTCGCTGACATGGTCAAGGGGAACTATATCTAAAATGTACGCTATATGGGTTAAATATGTAATGTTCTAATAACACGCTACACGCTCACAAACTCCGCCGTAAATACCCATATCACGCGCATGATCGCCAGAGCGATCCTACGCAAATTGCGGATATGTGCACGCACGGAGGACTGAGTGCACGAGCAGCGGGCATGTGCATGGGGTTAGTACAAGGTATATGTATTACAATATTTTTCGACTTTGACAGTCCACCCTTTGGCAGTCAATAATAACTGCCACTATCTAAACATTAAACAGAAAAATATACAATACAATATCTATAAAATAATTGGATGGTAAGAGGAGAGGAGTAGGCGGGAAATGTATGACCTAGTGGGATAGTAAAAGCATGTATGTATGAAATCCATGTCTGAGGGGCATGTATCATGGTGCCGTACATGTTCTAGATAAGCTTCGAGGTATTGCGAAGTATACATTAAATCCTTCTTATCCCGTATTAAGGGTCTGTAAGTGGTCCAAAAAACACTACCGAGCTCTTTTCGGCTTCTTGTTCCAACAAATGGGGTGCACATTTAGTTGATGATACATGGAGGGGGAACATATGTGAATGCTAATATGTGGATATCACCTGTCGACTATGTGTGATACTACCTGAAGGTTGTAGAGATGAAGATAAGACACGTAACACAAATACATTCACATAACATTTGTGCAATCATTCTTGGGTGTTGGTTGAAGTCTTATCCGGATGGGTGTATTCTTGCTGTGGGTGTTAATCAAAGTCTTTAGAGTACACCGTTGGCGCTACCACCCTGTAAACTACAAAGTCATGTAATGTTCTTTTTAGTCCAAAAGAAAATTGTGCTTGCAGGATTCTCTTTTTTTCTTCTTTTTTCAACTGGATGTATCTTCTCCAGCGATCAATTCAGAATTTTCTTTATGTGTAGGTATTTCTTGTAAAGGAATATATTCAGTCTCAAGGCAAGCGACGTAGATGATCATGCACATACATTTGGGCTGTGACTAAAGATTGTAATACCAGGATAACACTCTACACGGAGACCGGAACTTTAACTCCCGGTGGGAAGGTGCCGTGTCCCTCCGCCGGTCGGCGCTGCGAGACGGGTGTCCAGGTGCGGTCACCGGGTCCGGGTTAAATATCTCACTTTCGCGAAGAGAAATTAGCTAATTCATCGTGAGCTTCTCTTCGCGAAAGTGAGATATTTAACCCGGACCCGGTGACCGCACCAGGACACCCGTCTCGCAGCGCCGACCGGCGGAGGGACACGGCACCTTCCCACCGGGAGTTAAAGTTCCGGTCTCCGTGTAGAGTGTTATCCTGGTATTACAATCTTTAGTCACAGCCCAAATGTATGTGCATGATCATCTACGTCGCTTGCCTTGAGACTGAATATATTCCTTTACAAGAAATACCTACACATAAAGAAAATTCTGAATTGATCGCTGGAGAAGATACATCCAGTTGAAAAAAGAAGAAAAAAAGAGAATCCTGCAAGCACAATTTTCTTTTGGACTAAAAAGAACATTACATGACTTTGTAGTTTACAGGGTGGTAGCGCCAACGGTGTATTCATTTATTATTTATTTATACACTAGCTTTTTGGGTGATTGGGAGTCACCAGAATACGCCCAGGCTGCTTTTTTCCTCCACCAAGCGCTATTCTCTGTTCCATATATATTTATTGTCAAAGTCTTTAGAGTGTCCATAAAAGTCTTTAGAGTGTCCATAAAAGTCTTTAGAATGTCCATCAAAGTCTTTAGAATGTCCATCAAAGTCTTTTCCGAGTGGATGTATAGTTCATCAAAGTTTCTTCCGAATGGATGTATTTTTGCTTGAGGGAAAAACAAAAGAGAAACGGGTGAAAGAAACGGACCGTGGATCACGTCTTATCACAACATTGTCTCGATTGATGGGTCATAAATTAAATCAGTTGTTGTAACAATGCCCCCGCTCCTCAAACTCATCACTTTGGTACTGCGCTTGCGCCGCGTTAAAAATCGAACACATCTAAATATAAAACCAATCATTATGACAACTCCCAGGATACAAAGGAGAAACTTTCCTACACTCACGATAACATTTTGAGCCCATTCTCCTAAACCTGAGAACCAATTGCGTGGGTTCAACCATGAGACCCAGCCGGTCAGTTCATTACTCACAGCAGTAAGGGTAAGGTTGTGTCTCCTTCGGAACTCCCATTTCAATTGCAAGATATCGTCCATCTTTTGATCTATGACCTCGGTTGGGTCATCAGTGCTGTTTGTAATGTACGTGCAGCACTTTACACCATACTGAGTTGCTAAGGTGACACAGTACCCGCCTGTCACCGCTGTGATATAATTGAGAACCATCCTGTGCTGGATCAGTTCCGTTTTATAAGCTTGCAACTCCCTCCCTGTATACCTGAAGGTGTCATCATACATCTCTGTGATATTATCTATCAGGTTCGCTAGCGCATGAATATACCTAAAATTTATAATTCCTCTGGCGGTACGGGTGATATCTAACGTGAGTAGGAATTGAATCCCGGTGGATTCGTGAATCAAATCAGAGGCTGCGTGCTCTGTCCTATCTATAAGGTGTCTATTAACGATGTGTTCATAGTGAGTGTGAGTGTAAGAAGCTTGAGCATTGCGGTGAATGTCTTTCATCTTATTATGGGTTATGGTCATAACTTCTTGCAACACTCTTCCAATGTAACACAATCCCTCTGAGTTTGGGGCAAGCCACTTATATGCCTTCCTCCCGCATATGAAATATGCGTCACCGGGGAGAACATATGGGACAGAATATGACATTACCATATTGCAAACCTTCCAAGTGAAAAATCCTATCCCTAACTCTCTCATCTGTTCAGTACACGTATCAGGCTGTATGATATGCGTACAGTACCCTGGTGATACTTCTCCAACCCGCATGGTCCTACTTCCTAGCGTATACCTATACCGAAAATACCTCCCACCGTCGGCTATTTGGTGTATAAGTTCAGTGTCTACGGGCATTCTATCGGCTCTGTGTGAAAATGCCATGGTTTGGTTATTCCATGTCACTTCCCAATTTCCCGGCTTTCGGGGATTGGAAATGTTGAAACATACTAAGGATTTATCCACATGATATTGGTGGAGCTTCAAACTAGGGGGCCTAGAAATATTAAATTTCTTGTCCACCGGTCTCCCACCCCTTAATTCAAGTACCTCATCTATTGTTAAGGGATACGGTACTAGTCCTGACTTGCTCTGACCTTGAGGTACTTGTGAGCACACCCAGCAATCTGTTTGGTTTAAAACCTTACCCACTAATGAGTGATTGTCACCCAATGGATGACGGTCCATGTTGATATTAAGGCTGGACTGACATCTCTGGATGCACCCGTCCTCAACTATGTTTTCACAGTTTCTACAAATACAATTTTCCTCAGCCAATAACCCGTCACAGTGCCTCCTAGTTTCTTGACTACCAGATCGTTTTCTGATACTCGCCTTTGCTCGGTGAATGTGTTGCTCTTGGAATTCTACAAATCCGTCCTTGCCATCAGAACCCATTCCAGATCCTTTCTCGACCTCTCTGGTACTCTCACCGAAACAAACTGCTCTGGTCAACAACAGGGTCAACAGGAAAACCCGGAATGCAGTCTCTTGGGGTAAGTCCATCTTGCTAAGGGGAGAGAAAAAGGAGCAAGGAAGGGGGGAAAGGAGGGTAATGGGAGATGGAGAAAATAATAAAAAGGAAAAAGAAATTTTGGTGCGACAACCGCCTCTGGTCTTATAGTTCTCTGTGCTCAGGTGCCGCGACAACAGTCCTGCCTCTCAACCTTCCCGGAACAGACACTCCAGTGGTACGATTTCCTCCACACTCTGCTCTTTGTCACGGGCTTTCTCTGGGTCAGCGACCTTCTTACAGTGGGACGAGTGGACCCAAGTCTCTCTCTTGGCAACCTTCAATGCTGTCGTGCTGGTCAGTAAGACTTGGTACGGTCCTTCCCACCAGTCAATAAGGCAACCTGAGCGTAGAAAATTTCGAATCATTACATAATCCCCAGGTTCAATGTCATGACAATTACTGTCTGGTAGGTCAGGAATCACCAGCTTTAGATTGCTGTTTTGATTCCTCAACTGCTTGCTCATCTTAACCAAATATTTCACAGTCACTTCATTATTGCATTTCAAATCATCCTGGGGGTCAATCATTACATGGGGTTGTCGACCAAAAAGAATCTCAAAGGGTGATAGGTTAAGGGGGGACCTGGGAGTGGTTCTGATGCTGTACAATACAAGTGGCAAAGCTTCTGGCCACAACAATCCTGTTTCAGCCATCACTTTGCTCAACTTGTTCTTAATAGTGCTGTTTACTCTTTCCACTTTCACACTCGCCTGTGGGCGGTACGGAGTATGCAGCTTACTATTAATTCCCATTAATTTGCACATAACCTGAAAGACTTCACCTGTAAAATGGGTACCCCTATCACTTTCAATTATCCTAGGGATACCATATCTGCACACAAATTCCTGCACAATTTTCTTTGCAGTAAATGTAGCAGTATTTGTGGCAGCGGGGAACGCTTCTACGCAATTTGAAAACACATCAATACAAACCAACACATATTTTAAATTTCTGCAGGGTTGCAACTGTATGAAATCAATTTGTATTACCTATAAAAGGGCCGTCTGTTGGCAGAATATGGGATGGTTCTGTTAGTATTGACTTTCCAATATTCTTCCTCAAGCAGGTAAGACATGTCATTGCTCTCTTACCCGCATGAGAAGAGAATCCTGGCGCACACCAGTAGGCTCTTATCAGCTTACACATACCCTCTTTGCCCAGATGACTCAGACCGTGTACCGCCTCAGCTAAACTTGGAAGGTATGCTCTGGGGGCTACTGGCTTACCCTGTCCATCTGTCCAGAGTCCTGAGGACTCCTGGCCATATCCTTTTGACCTCCAGACTGCCTTTTCCTGTGGAGAACACAAAATTTGCATTTCACTTAATTTTTGTGTGTTGACGGTATTGAATACCATCAGTTGTGTGATGTCTGTCTGTATGGGGGTGCTGGCTGCTGATTTAGCAGCTTCGTCTGCCCGGCTGTTACCAAGTGACACTGGGTCTAGGCTGTAAGTGTGGGCTTTGCACTTGATAACAGCCACTCTGTCATGTTCCTGTATCGCTGTTAGAAGTCTTTTGATGTGGGCATGCGCCACGGGTGTGCCAGCTGCCGTCATGAAATTTCTGAGGCGCCATAGGGCCCCGAAATCATGCACTACTCCAAAGGCATACCTAGAATCCGTGTAGATATTGGCTGACTTACCTTTAGCCAATTCACATGCTCTGGTTAGGGCGACCAGCTCAGCAACTTGTGCTGAGTGCGGTGGGCCCAGGGGTTCAGCTTCTATGATACCTATGCCATCTACGACTGCGTATCCAGTACACAAGTCTCCCGAATCCGTCTGTCTGTGGCAACTACCGTCAAAAAAAGTAAAATCTACGCCTTCCAGTGGGTTGTCACTAATGTCAGGTCTTGCAGTGAAAGTTTGGTTCAGATATTCCATACAATCATGTGTGTCAGTGTTTGTACTAAATCCTCCTTCACCATCATTCTCATTCTCCACCCTTTGTGCCTGTCCAGGCACACCTGGGAGATACGTTGCAGGATTTAGTGCGCTGCATCTCTTTATGGTGATGTTTACAGGGGCCATTAGTGCTAATTCCCACCTTGTAAACCGTGCTGATGAGACATGTCTGGTTTGGGCAGAATTCAGTAAGGCTGATACTGCATGAGGTGTATGGATGGTCAGGTTGTGTCCTAACACTACATCTTTGCTTTTACTCACTAGCAATGCTATCGCTGCAACACTTCGCAAGCATGTGGGGAGAGACCGTGCTACGGTGTCCAACTGTGCACTGTAGTAAGCTACCGGCCTGCTGGCATCACCATGTCTCTGGGTTAAAACACCTGCCGCACACCCAGCACTCTCTGTACCGTACAATTCAAAGGGTTTCCCATAATCTGGCATACCTAATGCAGGTGCCTGTGATAGGCAATGTTTGAGTCTCTCAAATGCCAGTTCGGACTCATCTGTGTGCGAAATCCGATCTGGTTTGTTTGAAGAGACCATTTCTTGCAAAGGTAACGCCAGTATGGAGAACCCTGGGATCCAGTTTCGGCAGTACCCACACATTCCTAGGAAAGTGCGGATCTGTTGCTGGGTTTGTGGCAGAGTCATGTCGCGAATCGCCTGTATTCTATCAGCGGTGAGGTGTCTCAGTCCTTGTGTTAAGCAATGCCCCAAATATTTCACCTTGGTCTGGCACAACTGTAACTTATCCTTTGAAACCTTGTGTCCCGTATTAGAAAGGTGAAACAGAAGCTGTTTCGTGTCTTTCAAGGACGATTTGAGTGAATCAGAACATAGCAGTAAGTCATCTACATACTGTATTAATACTGATCCGCTCTCAGGTTGAAAGGATTGTAAACAGTCATGCAAAGCCTGGGAGAAAATACTTGGGCAGTCAATGAAACCTTGGGGTAAGCGAGTCCAGGTGTACTGTACTCCTCTGTATGTAAATGCAAACAAGTATTGGCTGTCAGGGTGCAGAGGGACCGAAAAGAAAGCAGAACAGAGGTCAATGACAGTGAAGAACTTCGCAGTAGGGGGAATTTGCATGAGGATGACAGCTGGATTTGGCACTACGGGGAATTGGCTCTCAACTATCTTGTTTATCCCCCTTAGATCCTGCACTAGCCTGTAACCCCTCCCCCCACTCTTTTTCACAGGGAAGATGGGACTATTGGCAGTGCTGTACGTCCTAACTAGGATGCCCTGTTGTAGCAAGCGCTCTATGACTGGGTACACTCCTAATTCCACCTCTGGCTTCAGAGGATACTGTGGGATTTTTGGAGCTATCCTACCATCTTTTACTTGAACTACTACAGGAGCTACGTTTGCCATCAATCCAGTGTCTTGTCCATCTTTGGTCCAGAGGGATTCCGGTATCTGGGAGATCATTTCCTCTACCTTGGATGGACACCTGTCTATAACAGCAAAGTGTGACATTAACCTTTGTGGAGTCAGAGGCGGAACTACCGGCAGTGCAGGCAGTGCACTGCACTGGGGCCCGCCTCTGTCCAGGGGCCCAAGCATGTAATGAGTCAAACGGACTCATTACATGCCGCTGTGCGCTGCAGGCAACCGCTGCCCGCAGCGCACAGCCGCCCGGAGATAGGAGCTGAGCAGCGGTACAGACGGGGGAAGGAGGAGGGAGCCGGAGGACGGAGCCGCAGCAGCGCTTTGTTACTGGTGGAGGCGCTGCTGCTGCTGCTGCTCCTCTGCTTCCCTATAGGCTGTCTTCCGAGAACAGCCTATAGGGAAGCAGAGGGGCAGCAGCAGCAGCGCCTCCACCAGTAACAAAGCGCTGCTGCGGCTCCGTCCTCCGGCTCCCTCCTCCTCATTCTCTACTGCCCGGGAATCGTCGTCTGACGCAGCTGCACCGAGGAGCCTGAGGGTAAGTATAATTCCTCTTTCTTTCTTTCTTTCTTTCTTTCTTTCTTTCTTTCTTTCTTTCTTTCTTTCTTTCTTTCTTTCTCTTTCTTTCTTTCTTTCTTTCTTTCGCCTGCCTGCCGCAATGTGTAAAAAGGGGGGACTACCTGCCGCAATATGTAAAAAGGGGGGACTGCCTGCCGCACTGTGTAAAAAGGGGGGACTGCCTGCCGCAATGTGTAAAAAGGGGGGACTACCTGCCGCAATGTGTAAAAAGGGGGGACTGCCTGCCGCAATGTGTAAAAAGGGGGGACTACCTGCCGCAATGTGTAAAAAGGGGGGACTGCCTGCCGCACTGTGTAAAAAGGGGGGACTGCCTGCCGCAATGTGTAAAAAGGGGGGACTACCTGCCGCAATGTGTAAAAAGGGGGGACTGCCTGCCGCAATGTGTAAAAAGGGGGGACTACCTGCCGCAATGTGTAAAAAGGGGGGACTGCCTGCCGCAATGTGTAAAAAGGGGGGACTACCTGCCGCAATGTGTAAAAAGGGGGACTGCCTGCCGCAATGTGTAAAAAGGGGGGACTGCCTGCCGCACTGTGTAAAAAGGGGGGACTGCCTGCCGCAATGTGTAAAAAGGGGGGACTACCTGCCGCAATGTGTAAAAAGGGGGGACTGCCTGCCACTATGTGTAAAAAGGGGAATCTGCCTGCCGTAATGTGTAAAAATGGGGACGCTGTCTGCCGTAATGTGTAACAAGGGCACGCTGTCTGCCGTAATGTGTAACAAGGGCACGCGGTCTGCCGTTATGTGTAAAAAGGGGTAATCTGCCCGACGCTATGTGTAAAAATGGGGAATCTGCCTGCCGTAATGTGTAAAAAAGGGGAGCTGCCTGACGCTATGTGTAAAAATGGGGAATCTGCCTGCTGCTATGTGTAAAAAGGAGGAATCTGCCTGCCGTAATGTGTAAAAATGGGGACGCTGTCTGCCGTAATGTGTAACAAGGGCACGCTGTCTGCCGTAATGTGTAACAAGGGCACGCTGTCTGCCGTAATGTGTAAAAAGGGCACGCTGTCTGCCGTAATGTGTAACAAGGGCACGCGGTCTGCCGTTATGTGTAAAAAGGGCACGCTGTCTGCCGTTATGTGTAAAAAGGGCACGCTGTCTGCTGTAATGTGTAAAAAGAGGAATCTGTTCGCTGTAAGGTGTAAAAGGGTCTCTACCTGGTGTAGTGGTGCTACTGTGCGGCGTAATTTGAATAATGGAGACTACTGTGTTGGTATTATTTTGTGGCCACACCCCTTCCCCACGAAGCCACGCCACTATGTATTTTTGCGCGCGCCTACGGCGCGTACTGCCCCCGGGGTGGACTTGGATGGGGGGGGGGGTCCAAAGCATTTTGTCGCACCTGGGCCCACCGCTTGCTTGTTCCGCCACTGTGTGGAGTGTCTAACATATCCTGCACTTCCTGAACATGATTCTCGGGTATCTAAGAAGACACCCTCAGGAGTACAGTATATGACACACCTCATCTTACACAATAAATCTCTCCCAAGTAGATTAGTCGGAGCCGATGCAGCTAGCAAAAAGGAGTGCTTGGTCTGCAAAGGCCCTATCGTAATCTCTGCTGGTCTACTTAAAGGGTAGTGTTGCACTACTCCTGTTACTCCCATTGCTGAAATTGTTTTACCCGTTGTTTTCATACCTACCGTTGAATTTAACACTGACCTGGCTGCCCCTGTATCTACACTGAAAGGTAGTGATCTACCAGCTACGTCAACTGTAACCTCTGGTTCACTTCCAAGGCTAGCAATCAACTTCACTGGCTGCAAACTACAGGTGTGGCCTAACCCCTATTGTATGTTGTGACCCTCCCGCAGCGCGCTGGCAGCTACAATATGTGAGGGGGGTAGCTGAGAATTCCCAGAGGTCTGCCAGTCCTTGTTTGTGGGTTCGGTGGCGTTACCTAGTTCTCTAATAAACCTCTGACATGCGGCTAGATCCTTCCTGGGATCGGGAAATTCAGACATAATTGTTCTCAATTCTGTCCGGGACCAGGGACAATGCATAGCAATGTTCCTGACAGGAGTGATTCCCTGAGCGTCAGTCTTCCCATTGGGGACTGCGATCACCCTGACAGGATTTAGTTCAATAACATCATTCTGGGTTGCTTCTACAATGTGAGGTGCAATTGACTCTGCATAATGTACTGTACCGTACTTACCTGTGGACATGACCTCACCTGTCCCTCCGCTAGGGGCCTTTGCTACTGCTCTTACTGGTTGGGCCGTGCCCACTTGTGTGTCTTGTATGGTGGCTGCTAGAGAGAGTGCCGATATCGTGCTGGGCTCATCTTCTTGGTCGCAGTCCTGAGGGAAGTTTAAGATGGGATACAACTTGCACGGGTTAGCATTAATACATTTATCAAGTTCACTCTTATCATATATTGGTATGCCATTCTCTGTAGCCACTTTCTCTCCTGTAATGTACGGTGGTGGTGGTGCAGTTGCCATCAGTTTCCTGCTAGGGTTGGAACCAGCTGTTTGAGCTAATCCCCTTTGCATATCACCCTCCTGTTGCCATAAATGTAAACAATCATATGCAAAGTACAAAATACCAGTGTGTGCGTGTGTTGCATGCGCATTTGGCGCCAAAACAGAAATTTACAGATTTTAAAAAGAAAAAAAATAGCTTTTGCGTTCTTACCTTACGGATCCCTCCAGCATCCCTTCAAACCATGCAGGGCAGGCGCTTATCTAATCAGCACTTATTATATCCCCCGACCAAGAGAAGGTTTACAGGGGGATACCCTTCCGCCCTTTGCTGATAGATAAAGTCTGCGAAAACTCTGCTAGGCTGCGGGTATGAGAAGGAACCGGACGAGTCCCCAATTGATAATGTTGATATTATATTAGACCGCAAAGCTATACCTCTAAATACACTTTTACCGTAGAGCTGCTATGGCCGCTAGACTGCATGCACGTGCTCTGCACTTTGTACGCTATTTGCGTACAGAGTCCTGCACGTGGTACGCACTTGGCGTACACACGCCGCGCTGAGTGTACGGAGTACACACAGTGAGCGCACACACAATTGATAACCTTTAAACCTTGTTAATGATACAATGTAATGATATGCTTACACTTTAAACCCTTAACAGTAAAGTACTATAATGATGTAATACCTTTAAACCTTAAGTAGCGCTGGCGATACAAAGTACTCGCAGTGCGTACACTACACACCTTATACAGATAAATCTACTTTAAAAGCCCATGCAGGAAAGTGAAAACACAACACTGATTTGTAGTTGCAACCACAGGGTTCTAAGGCCTCAGTGGATTAATTCCAAAAGGTAAAAACAATACAAATCATACACTACAGGCTAACCAGTAAATCTAAACAGAATAATGGCTACAGAGAATATACATACATGAGAATGTTCGCAAGCGCAACCCGAGTCGGTCCTCCGCTGGTCATACAGATAGCGTTTAGAATCTTCTGACCGGCCAGGCAACAATGGTCCTTTTATACACAACATGCATACATAATACAATGGTCACTGTAATCTCATTGTCCATTGGACACAGGGATGTGTCTCTACATTACAGAAAAGGTCATAGGTGGATTTGAATAGGTGGGCGATGTCTTTCCCCAACTGCTCTTGTGGGTGGTATCCTCTGGATTCCCGCCGCATACATAAAATACAGTAAATACAGTTAATGTTCATATTCTACTTTTGTACATAACTATACGCAGGAACAAGCGATCTTTCTCTACCTAACACCTTTATGTTACCCTCAAAATACCCTACAGCTGGATACTAGACATCACCTTCCAACCTTTATATGACCATTCCTATCATGCAAAGGCAAATCTCTCTGTCCAGGAACTGTTTAAACTATCAATACTCGCTGACATGGTCAAGTGGAACTATATCTAAAATGTACGCTATATGGGTTAAATATGTAATGTTCTAATAACACGCTACACGCTCACAAACTCCGCCGTAAATACCCATATCACGCGCATGATCGCCAGAGCGATCCTACGCAAATTGCGGATATGTGCACGCACGGAGGACTGAGTGCACGAGCAGCAGGCATGTGCATGGGGTTAGTACAAGGCATATGTATTACAATATTTTTCGACTTTGACATTCTCTACCTGAAGTTCAGACGTCTGTAAAGGGAGTGCTGCATATTCAGCCCCCGTTTGTGCCTTCAGTGGCACCTTGGGATCTTTACGTGGTGTTGAGTTTCCTGAAATCACACTGGTTTGAGCCGCTTAATACCGTGGAGTTAAAATATCTCACGTGGAAGGTGGTCATGCTATTAGCCTTGGCTTCGGCTAGGCGTGTGTCAGAATTGGTGGCTTTGTCACATAAAAGCCCCTATTTGGTTTTCCATATGGACAGGGCAGAATTGCGGACTCTTTTCATATGAACCAACCTATTGTGGTGCCTGTGGCTACTCGTGACTTGGAGGATTCCGAGTTACTGGATGTAGTCAGGGCTTTGAAGGTTTATGTAGCCAGAACGGCTAGAGTCAGGAAAACTGAGTCGCTGTTTATCCTGTATGCATCCAACAAGCTGGGTGCTCCTGCTTCAAAGCAAACTATTGCTCGCTGGATCTGTAACACGATCCAGCAGGCTCATTCTGCGTCTGGATTGCCGCTTCCAAAATCAGTAAAAGCCCACTCCACAAGGAAGGTGGGCTCTTCTTGGGCGGCTGTCCGAGGGGTCTCGGCATTACAGCGTTGCCGAGCGGCTACTTGGTCAGGTTCAAACACCGTAGTGGATGCTGGGCGCCCGTCCCAAGTGCGGACTTCTTCTGCAATACTTGTATATAGTTATTGCTTAAATAAGGATTATGTTATGGTTGCATCAGGTTTGTCTGATGCTCTGTTGTTGTTCATACTGTTAACTGGGTAAGTTTATCACGAGTTATACGGTGTGATTGGTGTGGCTGGTATGAGTCTTACCCTGGATTCCAAAATCCTTTCCTTGTACTGTCAGCTCTTCCGGGCACAGTTTCCTTAGCTGGGGTCTGGAGGAGGGACGTGGAGGGAGGAGCCAGTGCACACCAGTATTCCTAGTTCTTTCTTGGAGTGCCCTGTCTCCTGCGGAGCCCGTCTATTCCCCATGGTCCTTACGGAGTCCCCAGCATCCACTACGGACTACGAGAAATAGATTTACCGGTAAGTAAAATCTTATTTTTTGTTGAGGCGGGATGCCATCATGTCTTCCTGTGGCAGTTCCCACCGCCTTGCAATCTGCGTGAAGACTTCTTGATGAAGTCCCCACTCTCCCAGGTGGAGGTCGTGCCTGCTGAGTAAGTCTGCTTCCCAGTTGTCCACTCCTGGAATGAACACTGCTGACAGTGCTCTTACGTGATTTTCCGCCCAGCGAAGAATTCTGGTGGCTTCTACCATCGCCACCCTGCTCCTTGTGCCGCCTTGGCGGTTTACATGAGCCACTGCGGTGATATTGTCTGACTGAATCAGAACCGGTTGGTCGCGAAGCAGGAACTCCGCTTGACGTAGGGCGTTGTATATGGCCCTTAGTTCCAGGATGTTGATGTGAAGGCAAGTCTCCTGACTTGACCACAGCCCTTGGAAATTTCTTCCCTATGTGACTGCCCCCCACCCTCGGAAGCTTGCATCCGTGGTCACCAGGACCCAGTCCTGAATGCAGAATGTGCGACCTTCGAGAAGGTGAGCACTCTGCAGCCACCACAGGAGAGACACCCTGGCCCTGGGGGATAGGGTGATTAACCGATGCATCTGAAGATGTGATCCGGACCACTTGTCCAGTAAGTCCCATTGGAAGGTCCTCGCATGGAACCTGCCGAAGGGAATGGCCTCGTATGATGCCACCATCCTTCCCAGGACTCGAGTGCAGTGATGCACTGACACCTGTTTTGGTTTTAATAGATTCCTGACCAGTGTCACGAGCTCCTGAGCTCTCTCTATCGGGAGATAAACCCTTTTCTGGTCTGTGTCTAGGATCATGCCTAGGAGAGGCAGATGAGCTGTAGGAACCAACTGCGACTTTGGAATATATAGAATCCAGCCGTGTTGCCGTTACACTTCCAGAGTAAGTGATACGCTGTTCAGCCACTGCTCTCTTGATCTCTCTTTTATGAGGAGATCGTCCAAGTATGTGATAATAGTGACACCTTGCTTCCGCAGGAGCACCATCATTTCCGCCATTACCTTGGTGAACATTCTCGGGGCCGTGGAGAGACCAAACGGCAACGTCTGAAATTGGTAAGGACAATCCCGTACCGCAATTCTGAGGTACGCCTGATGAGGTGGATAAATGGGGACATGAAGGTATGCATCCTTTATGTCCCGAGTCACCATAAAATCTCCCCCTTTCAGGCTTGCAATGACCGCTCTTAGCGATTCCATCTTGAACTTGAACCTTTTCAGGTATATGTTCAGGGATTTTAAATTAAATATGGGTCTGACCGAACCGTCCGGTTTCGGGACTACCACATGGTCGAATAATAACCCCCTCCTTGTTGAAGGAGGGGAACTTTGACCACCACCTGTTGAAGATACAATTTGTGAATTGCAGTTAACACTGTTTCCCTCTCGTGGGGGGAAGCCGGCAGGGCCGTCGGTGAGGGGGCATCTTCTCAAAGTCCAGCTTGCATCCCTGAAACACAATATCTATTGCCCAGGGATCTAACAGGGAGTGAACCCACTTGTGGCTGAACTTACGAAGGCGTGCCCCCACCGGGCCTAGCTCCGCCTGTGGAGCCCCAGCGACATGCAGTGGATTTTTGTAGAGGCCGGGGAGGACTTCTGTTCCTGGGAACTAGCTGTGTTGTGCAGCTTCTTTCCTCTGCCCCCGCCTCTGGCAAGAAAGGACGCACCTCGGACTTTCTTGTTTCTTTGTTCGAAAGGCTGCATTTGATAATGTCGTGCTTTCCTAGGCTGTGCAGGAATATAAGGCAAAATATCAGAATTACCAGCTATAGCTGTGGAGACCAGGTCCGAGAACCCTTCTCCACACAATCCTCAGCCTTCCATATGCCTCTTAAGTCGGCATCATCTGTACATTGCATATTCTACAGGACACGTCAAGCAGAAATCGACATAGCTTTGACACTAGGACCCAGTATACTCATGTCTCTTTGGGCATGTTTTATATATATCTATCTCTTAAGACAGCATCTTTAATATATATATATATATATCTATATATCCATATATATATATCTACATACTAGGGTCTCAATCTCTGCTGATAAGGTACCTGTCCACGCTGCCACAGCGCTATAAACCCATGCTGAGACAATCGCCGGTCTGAGTAGTGTACCAGAATGTGCACGCTATCTCTGCAGGATCCCTGAGAATAGCTGTTACGTCAGGACTACCTTTGGGCAAACGTGACACCCTAGGGGAAGATTCCCATCGTATCCTGGCCCTAGTGGGGAAAGGATACTGCCTGAGAATTCTTTGTGGGAAACTGCAGTCTCTTGTCTGGAGATTCCCGCTCTTTTTCATCATGAGAGGAGGGAAATTTACCTCAGCTTTCTTCCCCTTAAACATGTGTACCCTTGTGTCAGGGACAAATGAGTCATCAGTGATATGCAAATCATCTTTTATTACAATAATCATATATTGAATACTTTTCTGCCATTTTGGCTGTAACTTTGCATTATCGTAGTCGACACTGGAGTCAACCTCCGTGTCGATATCAGTGTTTATTATTTTGGATAGTGAGCATTGAGAGACTCTGAAGGTCTCTGCGACATAGGGACAGACATGGGTAGATTTCCTGTCTGTTCTCTAATTTTTTGTGCAATAAATTCACCTTAGCACTTAATTACACATATCCAAACAGGTGTCGGCGTTGTCGACGGAGACACCCTCACACACACATATTTGCTCTATCTCCTCCTTAGGGGAGCCTTTTACCTCAGACATGTCGACACACACGTACCGACACACCACACACTCAGGGAATGCTCATCAGAAGACAATTCCCCCATAAGGCCCTTTGGAGAGACAGAGAGAGAGTATGCCAGCACACATCCCAGCGCTATTAACCCAGGAATAACACAGTAACTTAATGTTAACCCAGTAGCTGCTGTGCATATTGATTTTTGCGCCTAATTATGTGCCCCCCCTCTCTTTTTACCCTCTTCTACCGTGTAACTGCAGGGGAGAGACTGGGGAGCTTCCTCTCAGCGGTGCTGTGGAGAAAAAACATGGCGCTGGTGAGTGCTGAGGAAGAAGCCCTGCCCCCTCAGTGGCGGGCTTCTGTCCCGCGTTTCTGTGTAAAATAATGGCGGGGGCTCATGCATATATACAGTGCCCAACTGTATATATATGCTCACTTTTTGCCAAGAGGTTCCTAATTGCTGCCCAGGGCACCCCCCCCCCCCGCGCCCTGCACCCTACAGTGACCGGATTATGTGGGTTTAGTGTGGGAGCAATGGCGCACAGCTGCAGTGCTGTGCGCTACCTCATATGAAGACTGGAGTCTTCTGCCGCCGATTTCGAAGTCTTCTTGCTTCTGTCACCGGCTTCTGTCTTGCGGCTCTGCGAGGGGGACGGCGGCGCGGCTCCGGGATCGGACGACCAAGGGTGCGATCCTGTGTACGATCCCTCTGGAGCTAATGGTGTCCAGTAGCCTAAGAAGCAGGACCTATCTTCAGTGAGTAGGGCTGCTTCTCTCCCCTCAGTCCCACGTAGCAGAGAGTCTGTTGCCAGCAGATCTCTCTGAAAATAAAAAAACCTAACAAAATTCTTTTTAGCAAGCTCAGGAGAGCTCACTAAGTAGCACCCAGCTCGTCCGGGCACAGATTCTAACTGAGGTCTGGAGGAGGGACATAGAGGGAGGAGCCAGAGCACACCAGTATCCAAATTCTTTCTTAAAGTGCCCTGTCTCCTGCGGAGCCCGTCTATTCCCCATGGCCCTTACAGAGTCCCCAGCATCCACTAGGACGTTAGAGAAATTGGCGTGACATCCATGTAGAGATAGGTTTAGTGTGAATACATCAATAAAACATACTGCCACTTCAATAGTTGCCATCTACTGTACTAGCAGCTGTCTCCCCTCTCCTCTCTCGCTCATGAAATCAAGGTCTGCCTATAATTATGCTGGGTATACACACCTATAGATATATCTGCAGATCAATTGATCTACAGATATATCTATGGACGGATGGGGTAGTGTGTTGGGCATACACATTGCCAATCCGTCGGGGACTGACGTCATGAAGTGGGCGTGCATTTTCACATGCCCGCCCAGTTCAGCTGTCAGTCACCGCTGCAGCTTGTGTACGGGCGGTCGTCTGACCTCCCGTAAACACACACCGGCATGCCAATATATCTAACGATATATTGGCCGTTGTAATACAAATGGGATGTATTTCACTTAGGCGCTTTCCAGCATTTACACGTCAATGGAGTATCTTCACACCCTTGTTATTTCTCCTTTTAAAATTTACAACCTAAAAAAAAAGTGTGTGCACGCTTGTCATATAGACAAAGCGTGGTTCACCACACATAAAAAGAAAAACAGACATTCGTATAGTGCAGAGATCCTTATGATGTTATTTGGCTTTCATATAACAAGTTTACACTCACAAAGCAATGTAGGATTGTAAGCACATCACGGATATATTGTCCGTTGCCTGTGCAGCAGGGCTGACGCGATATGTCTGTGAACGATGGAGTTCACAGACATATCGCTCGTACACACTGGTCGACGGCCCGCGATATATCGGCTATTCAAGAGGATGGGCGATATATCGACCAGTGTGTACACACCTTATGACAGTGGGTGTAAATAGATACAATACAAACGTAAGAGACTAAAAGCAAACAAAATATTTAACTATAGCACATTATTTATTACATATTAGTATGTTAACATTTTTTAAAGACAGCATTAAGAGTTGCCACCTGAAGGTGAGCTGTCTCTGTAAGCAGCACTGTGGGGGAGATGTAATAAGCAGTGAAAAGAGTAGGGAAGTGAACCAGTGGAGTAGTTGGCCATGGCAACCAATCAGCATTGAAGTAACATTTATAATTTGCATACTATAAAATTATACAGAGCAGCTGATTGGTTGCCATGGGCAGCTTCTCCACTGGCTCACTTCACTCTATTCACTGCTTAGTACATCTGCCTGTATCACAGTGTGTCACAGGCAAAAGGATGACATCACAGGGGCTTGTCAGGCCATTATAGCAGGCTGTCATAGAGGAAGCAGGTTCAGTTTTGTTCAGCAAGAAACAGATCATGCCAGTTTGCTGAATAATACCATGGATCTAGACAAGCAAACTAATGACACAGATTTAAAGAAAGAACTAGAGACTCTAAGAGTGCAACGTGCCCAACTACACGCTGAGAGTGTAGAGCTGCGTAAGATGATCTCTCTGATGCAGGAAAACCTGGTGCTACGCGCAGCTCTCCAAAAGTTCAATGTGCACGGCATACCCATCCTAGAGAGACACACCTTCACCTACAGAGGTAAGTGGTCCTATGTAACATTTTTTTCAGAAGTGACTTGAAAAGAGAAAAACTGCAAAATAAATCCCTGGAGGTCCTTTCAAGTCGTTGTTATGGTGATACCTGCGAGTAAGTCCATGCATATGCCATACTTATGGAAGGTCAAGATTGACAGTTTTGTACACAGCCCTATATGGCTACAAAAAGAGGTGGATTGGGATGGAAAACCAGCCTAGGAAATGTATGGAAGCAGCCCCAATGGGGATGTGGTCTGATGAGGAGGTGGGGTCTGTTGAGGGGGGCGGGATCCCTCCTCATAGGGCCTCATTGTACGCCTTGTGTCTGCTGCTGAACAGGGGCAGATTGGGAACTAAGGGGTACATTTACTAAGCAGTGATAACAGTGCAGAAGTGAGCCAGTGGAGATATTTCCACATCAACCAATCAGCAGCTCTGTATAATTTTATAGTATGCAAATTATAGATGTTACTTCAGTGCTGATTGGTTGCCATGGGCAACTTCTCCACTGGCTCACTTCTCCACTCTTATCACTGCTTAGTAAATGTACCCCTAAAAGAGGCCCTGTAAAATTTTGTAGAAGTGACCTGACATGAGCAGCACAAGAGGTATAACATAGCGTGTGGTCATGGCAACATCACTGGATGGCAGAGTTATTACTGCAGACATGGAATAACAGAATGAATGGGGACAATGCAGTGTACTGAGTGCGGTAGGCTGCCTGTCCTGTGGGGGGTGGGGCCACATGACAATACACAAAACGGGCCCCACAGACACGTTGGCCTACCAGGAATATTCCTGGTGAGCCCTATGGCTACAAACAACTATCCATTATACACAATTTGGGGCAAAATTTGAGCAATTTGGTGTTTCTACGCATTGTCTAGAATTGAGTCATAAAAGTGTTTTTTTTTTTGGTGCCTAAATATAAAAGTTCTATTTATTATTAGTTAGTGAAAATTAGTGCACAATACACAATCTGGCAAAAAACATTGGGGGTAATTCTGAGTTGATCGCAGCCTCAAGTTTGTTAGCAATTGGGCAAAACCATGTGCACTGCAGGGGGGGCAGATATAACATTTGCAGAGAGTTAGATTTGGGTGGGTTATTTAGTTTCTGTGCAGGGTAAATACTGGCTGCTTTATTTTTACACAGCAATTTGGATTTCAGTTTGAATGCACCCCACCCAAATCTAACTCTCTCTCTGCACATGTTACATATGTCCCTCCTGCAGTGCACATGGGCCCTCATTCCGAGTTGTTCGCTCGCTAGCTGCTTTTAGCAGCTTTGCACACGATAAGCCGCCGCCTACTGGAAGTGAATCTTAGCTTTGCAGAATTGCGAACGAAAGATTCGCATAATTGCAAATAGAAATTTCTTTTCAGTTTCTGAGTAGCTCGGGACTTACTCTGCCACTGCGATCAGTTCAGTCAGTTTCGTTCCTGGTTTGACGTCACAAACACACCCAGCGTTCGCCCAGACACTCCCCCGTTTCTCCAGCCACTCCCGCATTTTTCCCATAAACGGCAGCGTTTTTCCGCACACACCCATAAAACGGCCAGTTTTTGCCCAGAAACACCCACTTCCTGTCAATCACACTCCGATCACCAGAACGAAGAAATTTCTTCGTTAAGCCGTGAGTAAAATACCTAACTTTTTGGCAAATTTACTTGGCGCAGACGCACTGCGAACATTGCGCATGCGCAGTTTGTGACAAATCGCTCCGTTGCGAAAACCACTAACGAGCGAACAACTCGGAATGAGGGCCATGGTTTTGCCCAACTGCTAAAAAATTTCTTGCTGTGATCAACTTGGAATTACCGCCCATGTGCACTGCAGGGGGGGCAGATATAACATGTGCAGAGAGAGTTAGATTTGGGTGTGGTGTGTTCAATCTGCAATCTAATTTGCAGTGTAAATATAAAGCAGCCAGTACAGTGCCAGATTAACGTTCTCATGGGCCTAGAGCTGAAATTTATGAAGGGCCTATTGTGTGCCGCCACAAGGGGTGTGACCAGCATGGTGGGGGTGTGGCTATTGGTATGACGGTGTGACCAGTGCTGTATATATATATATATATATATATATATATATATATATATATATATATATATATATATGCGTGTTTGAAACAGAAAAATCTCAGCTCTTAAATTATTATATTACAATAATTATTTTCTTAAGAGGGGAGGAAAAACAGGGAAGAACAGTGGAAGATGGGAGGAAGATAAGAGGAAGATGAGAGAGCCAGAGATAAGAATAAGGGCTAGATGGGAGGAAGACGGGAGGGATATAGGGGGAAGAACAGTAGGAGATGGGAGGGAGATGGGAAGATGGCAGGAAGAAGGGAGGGAGACAGGTGGAAGAACAGGAGAGGCACATGGGGGATGGGAGGAAGAACAGGGGCTAGATGGGAGGAAGATGGGAGGGAGACAGGGGGAAGAACAGTCTGGTGTTCTGGTGAATGGGGTGGGGGGGATTAGCCTGGCGATGGGGTGGGGGGGGAATTAGCCTGGTGACAAGGGAAGGAGGGGTGGTTAGCCTGATAATAGGGGGAGGATGGGGATTAAGCTGGTGAGGGGGGGGGGGGGGTAAACCTGGTGACAGGGGAACAGGGGAAGGAGGGATTAGCCTGCTGATAGAGGGAGGAGGAGGGTGATTAGCCTGGTGACGGGGGGAGGAGGGCAAGGCCGGATTAAGTCCTCTGGAGGCCCAGGGCACCCAAGACAGGGGGACTATCCCTCCTGCCCATCAACCATTCCCTGGCTGCACCCGCCAAGCTCCTCCCACCATCCTTCCCTCCAACCCACACCCAACTATGCACTCACCCGACCAGTGCAGCAACAGGAGCTGTCGGGGGGATGGCCCCAGGTTGCAGGGTAGGGAGGGTTACATGAGGGGAGAAATGCAGCATGCCGGCGGCTGTATAATGCCCCACGTAGCCGTGCGGCACCTCACTTCCCCCTCCTTTCCGGCAGTGTGGCCAAGGAGACTCATTTAGGCAATCTCCAACCTTTGCTGCTGCTGGCGGTGGAGGTTGGAGAGGGGAGACAGCACCACAGCAGCTCTGGCCGGGAGTCCCATAACACAGGGGAGCCCAGGGTACTCACCCCCTGCCCCCCTCCCCCTTTATCTGGTTCTGGAGGAGGGGGGATTAGTTTGGTGAGGGGGGGTAGCCTGGTGACAGGGGGAAGAGGTGGTTAGCCTGGTGACAGGGGGAGGAGGGGGGTTAGCCTGGTGACAGGGGGAGGAGGGGGGGTAGTTTAGTGACAGAGGGAGGAGGAGGGGGATTAGCTGGGGGTGGGTGGTTAGCTTGGTGACAGAGGAAGGAGGGATTAGTCTGGTTAAGGGGTATTGCAGGATGTGTTATGTAATATTTTCTTTATATTACCAGTTATTGGAAGATGGTGGCTCCGGTAATGCTGGAATAGGGTGCTCTGGGGTACCTGTCCTACCAGCACCGGACACACTGCA
This sequence comes from Pseudophryne corroboree, assembly GCF_028390025.1. Taxonomy (NCBI): domain Eukaryota; kingdom Metazoa; phylum Chordata; class Amphibia; order Anura; family Myobatrachidae; genus Pseudophryne; species Pseudophryne corroboree. Next base: position 224,027,741 of record NC_086445.1, on the reverse strand, counting down.
AGTAAAATGGGAGGTCCGTCCATCCGCGGCCGCCAATGAAAGAAACAGGAGCTGTCCGGGGATCCAGCATGTGCTCCCGGGTAGGCTGGAGATGTGGTCCGGGCAGCCCGGCGCCCTTCTCGCTGTGATTTGTCAGCGGCGTACGCGGTAATAGCAGAGTCGGCCCTGGTCCCCTCCCACTAGTCCCCTCATTTCTACACTGTAGTGCCGCCGGATCCTCCCAGTGCCCTGCAGCTGGCAGTTATAGAGTGGAGGTGCTGGCTGGGTGGCTCTACTGCTGTGTCCACCAGACCACGGGACCAGGGCCGGCTCTGCTATTACCGCGTACGCCGCTGACAAATCACAGCGAGAAGGGCGCCGGGCAGCCCGGCCCACATCTCCAGCCTACCCGGGAGCACATGCTGCATCCCCGGACAGCTCCTGTTTCTTTCATTGGCGGCCGCGGATGGACGGACATCCGGAGTTGTAGAAGGAATTATTTTTTCCTATTTACAGCAGCACAGCAATATGTAGTTGCTGTGGGCCTATTTTGCTGGTGGGCCTGGAGCTGCAGCTCCATCAGCCCCATTGTTAATCTGGCCCTGTGCCAGTATTTACCCTGCACAGAAACAAAATAAAACACCCAAATCTAACTCTTTCTGCACATGTTATATCTGCCTCCCCTGAAGTGCACATGGTTTTGCCCAACTGCTAAAAAAATTCCTGCTGCGATCAACTTGGAATTACCCCCATTGTTTCATTCTTGAAAGCACCAAAACTCTATGGGGGATATTTACTAACTGCAGTTTCACCAATCCAATCCGCAGGTTCAGTTGTTGTTTTCCGTGCGGATTGTGAACCGTGCAGTTCGCTTAAGGCCAACTCGTACAGCAAATCGCTTAATTCAAACCACCAGATTCGATTTTCCAAAAGGAAAATCGTAAAGAACATCGGACCGTGCCTCCCAACTGTCCTTACAGCGGCGCAACAGTCTCAATTTCATGCAGTTTGTAGGATGTGCTGCTACTGCACACCGTGCAGACATCTACCTCCACATCAGGGTTTTTGTAATCTAGTCTACATTCCCAGATTACTATAGCAATGCCCTCGATTTTGGCAACAGTATAATGTTGGGAGGTATAGTCAAACCACCAGAAAAGAGTCAGATTTTTGTAGTGGTTTTGATAGGCAAGATTGCTCATATCACATGCTGTGAAAGTGTCGGAAAAATGTAAAAAGATGCCCTACTTTCACTCCTGAGCCAGCCTCAGCAGTAACTGGCACATTCTGTAATGGGGAAACTGGAAAAACGATCAGGGCTTCACACCAGAGGCGTAACTAGGGATGATGGCAAATAAAATATATGGAGCCCCTTAAAAGCTGTTCTTTAAAATGCTGATACATTTTTATCCAAATAAATACACACTGGAAACACAAATTAGGGAAGCCTGAGGAGAAGGCAAAACATCAGTATGGCAGCAATGAAAAGTTTAAAACCACATTCACACTCGCACTATTGATGAATGGAAATTTTAAGCGAACAGATGGGGACTGGTGGCCCACTCAGGTATCAAGTTATAGATGAGGGAAGAGGAGGTGACGAGGTCAAAGTCAAACAATGGGAGGCTATCACACAAAGGGAGGATACAGAGAAGTTCAAACGGGGAGAGAGATAGGTACCTATGCCGACAAACAGGTACACATCACATACAGGTTGGTGACAGACAAGCATTTTTATCAATATTATTTGTACTACAAATTATGTGAAAAAGGCTTTTTCACACCATTTTCACATGATTTTAGTATCATAGGAATGTATGAAAGGGCAATTGGAGGAGAATTCGCTAAATATATAATAGTATATGCAGACTTAAAAGGCTTAGGAACTGATTGCACAGTCCCAATGGGAAGTTGTTACCGCTTCTTATACCGCTGGAGGGAGAAAGTCCCAAAGGAAATTTCTTCAATTAGGAGCTTGATATAATAGTCTCAATCCTCACCAATATGCGGAGCTTTGCTTGCGGAATGAATCCCTGGTAGGCCTGTTATATCCACCATGTGTTGAATCTGAACATCCAGTATGGTCCGGGCACTTGTTTTGTAACGAAATGGTCGGTGATCAGGATGGCACCTGACGCGTTTCGCTGCAGGTCCTAATTGAAGAAATTTCCTTTGGGACTTTCTCCCTCCAGCAGTATAAGAAGCGGTAACAACTTCCCATTGGGACTGTGCAATCAGTTCCTAAGCCTTTTAAGTCTGCATATACTGTTGTCCAGTTATCACTAAAAAGGAACGGACACTTCTATTTTACCTCTATTAATTTTGTTGGTGATCATACTGATTTTGAATGGATATTTTATCAGAGTTATAATAAATGTTTTAATCTGTTTTCTTACAATCCATCTCATCTTGGTATCAATTGTATTTAGCGCTGCTATCTTCTTTATATTGTTTTGTTGGTTTTAGGTAATAGGATTGACTAATCCTATCTTTTATCGGCAGCATTAGAACATCAACCCTATTTGCGCCCGAGCAACAACCTTGGTTAATTCCTCTTTGTTGCATGACACCCACCAACTCAGATTTTCATGATACTTTGTACACTTGATTCTACCGCGTAGCTATTAACCCATGCCAAATTTTTCTTCTCTAGGCCTCACAGTTTTCGAAATATAGGGTGTCAAAGTTTAACAAAATTGCTGGGAATTGCCTCTACTGATGCTTTGTTTTTTTCTGAGGTGTATCTAGAAAAAAAATCACATCTCAGTGCCTAATCCACGTATGACTTTGAAAATGTGACCCTTTGTCAATCAAAATATGGAGATTCCAGTAAAAATGTTTTATCAATCTTACCTGACTCTGAGAGTTCATTCCTTTTCTTCATGCTTAATAATTTTTTTGTTGCAAAAAAAAAGTGGGTTCAGTTAGCATTATCAACCTAAGGCAGATGAGTTACCATGTCCCTTTTTTGTGTAAATTAAACCCTAAAATATACTTTCTGGGTGTTTTGAAGATAGTGTGGTCCATCCGGATATTCATCATGTCCTCCTTTTAGCTGTGCTGGGATTATGGGACTTGTTGCTCAGTTATAGTGGTGATTTACCTATTGTTGTTTTGGAGGGCGTGGGATTGGGCTGCACATAAACATTCTCACTGTATTAAAAAAAAACAACACAGTGATAATTGTGCTGAGGGCAGGCCCGGCGACAGGGGGGTCAAAGGGGACACCGGTACCGGGCCTCGGCGTTGTGAGGGGCCCCAAGGTCCGGCTGCAACAGTGCGGTAGCTGCATGGATGGATGTAATTATATACATCATGGCATCACACCACAATGCCGGCCACCCGCGGTGTAGGTAATAGCAGCATGATGCAGCTATTACCTACACAATGGGCATCGGCGTGGCGGCACAAAGCCGCGATGTATATACTGTAATTATCCAGCATGCCAGCATTACTATTACAGCGGTCCCCTTGTGGTAACTCTCCCCCACTGCCCCCAGGTCAGCTGTCCGGGGACAGCTCGGACAGCTGTCCCCGTGTGCAATGATGTTGCGCTATGCACAACGCTATGTCCTCCCCTCCTCTTCTCCCGGCCCGCCCTGACTCTGCTGTGGTATCTAACATAGAGGAGCGGCCGAGCAGTAGCAGGACTGTGACTAAAGAGACGTCAAGACCTGCAGACAGAATGAGCAGGCTGGCAGCTTGTGGGGGGGACTGGTCTGGATAACGGCAGATGTGTAAGTGTGCACTTTCCTGGAGTTTGGGGCTTTGTGTTTGGGAATGTCATGGATGCATGGATGGATGCATGCATGCATTACAGTACAGTCAGATCAAGGAATGTATGTTGTGGCTGGTGAAGGGGGGAGGTCAAAGGGGACACCCGTACCGTGCCCGAGGGTCAGAGGGGCCCGGCCGGGGATCAGGGACACTATTACGAGACTGCAGCTCCTATTAGTAGTTTTTAAACTAACTGCCTGTCCGCTGCCATTTAGCTAATTAAGAGTCTGGCCGCACAATCCTCCCTGCCCCCTCACTTGGTCCCTTCCCAGTGGTGCATGCAGCTGTCACAACATCATGACTATGATGCTGCGCTGGCCCTTCCATGTCTTTTGCCACTGAGAAGCATGCCTGATCCCGCCCAGCCTCCTCCCAGCGCTGGGCACAGACCTGTAACAGGGATATTTACAGACAGAGGGGTGGGGAGGCCCCAGAGCTATCAGTGTATGGGGCCCCAAGATTTCTGTTGCCGGCCCTGGCTGAGGGGTTCACAGGAACAGAGCTCTTTCTTGCAAACTCTATCCATGCATGCAAATTTGAATACACTCATGTGATATTTCCTACATTCATAAACACAATTTTTTTTTTTTAAATTCAATAAGTTTTTATTGGTTTTTCCAGTGCTTTAACATTTAAACAATGCCTAGGGCAGCTATAACAAACATAGCTTGACTAGACTTAAACACTTATACAAATAGAAAGTAATAAAACAACATGCTTACGGTATTTCATCAATAGCATAGTGTGACGTGGTGTTATGTACCTCATTCGAAGTCAGAAATAGCAACAGAGCAGTGATGACCCGGATTTTCTAAATATTATACACACATCTTATTATCTTTTGTCATGTCAGTATCGTGCCTTAGAATCTTTGAATCCGGCCGGCCATGGGCCACCCACCCCAGGGATCCCGCACAGAACACCCACATCGGTTAGTTAAATATATCTAGGGATCAGCATTATTCATCCGTGAAGCGAAATAGCGAGAGCTCAACCACTTTCCCCATATAGCAATAAACTTTTTTTCCGCATTCCTGGCCAGATATACAAATTTTTCATGTATGGTGAACCAGGTACCACTGGCGCTTAATCCGTAAAGATGTATATATAATAGACCCTGGCATGGGCTACCACAAGCACAATAGTAGGGGATACTACCCCTTGCTGGGGGTTAATACCCTGGATAGATGTGCAAACCAACAGAATAAAAACTGGGTATAAAATCACAAATAAACATTTATTGATTAAAACATACAATACATATTGGCTGCCAGTGCAATGGGACTCCAAAGGTGACTAGTGCAATTATAATGTCGACAAAGAAGCTCTCACCCTCTTTCTGTATTTCGGTGGGCTTGCTCAAACAAGAGCTGGTGTGGTCCTGGGCTGATATAGCCAAGCACCACCGCAAAAAACTTATCAGCAATAGGTCACCTCCAGTCCAAAAGTGTAGATCCTCAATCCAAAGCAACGCGTTTCGGTTCTCAGGGAACCTTTCTCAAGAAATGGATGAGGGTTCTTGTTCTGAAGTCGCCTTTATCCACTAAGGAATTCATATTGGAGTCAATTGACTTCATTTTGAAAAATAACTATTTCTACTTTCAGGGAGCCTACTACCTGCAGATCAGGGGAACCGCCATGGGCACAGAGTTCGCCCCTAGTTACGCCAACCTCTACATGGCCTACTGGGAAGCCTCCACGGTGGACCCTCTGAGAGGGCAGGGGGCGGGCCTGGTGTGCTGGTGGCGGTTCATAGATGACATCTTCGTGGTCTGGAAAGGTGGTGAGGCATCCCTTCAGGAATTCCAAACTAGGTTAAACTGCAACCAATTCAATATCAACCTCACCTACACTGTGAGCAATGAAGAACTGTCCTTTTTGGATTTGAGTATCTACATAGAGAACAACCACATCTGCACGAAAACCCACCGTAAACCAACCGATTCGAATGCTTACCTACATATCAACAGTGAGCATCACTACAGATGGCTGGAAAACATACCAGTAGGCCAGTACAAAAGATTAAAAAGAAACTGCACGGACAAGGCCACTTTAGATACACAGATGGATGAAATGACCAATCGATTTCGGGAGAAAGGTTATAAAGATGTACTTTTGGAAAAAGCTAAAGAGAAGGTGAAACAAATAGACAGAAAGGACCTCCTGAAAGAAAAAGAAAAAGAAAAAATCCAACAGGGAGAGAATCCATACCAATGGGCCTTCATCACGAGATATGGAGGATATCATAAGAGGATTGAAAATGTATTCAAGGATAATTGGCGTATACTGAAAGATGACCCGGTGCTTGGGGAACACCTACCCCCCAAACCGGTGTTCATCTACAAAAAGGATCATTTGGTCCAGAGTAGTCTTAAAGAAAACACGGTGATCAGAAGTTGTAACAAGGGATTTCATAGGTGTGGGGCATGTTTAATGTGCCGTACCACATACAAGAAAGACACACCACGCAAGATCACTGAATTTGAAGTTAATGGTGTCAAACATAGAATCAATGATTTTATAACCTGTCACTCTAGGAATATTGTATACCTATTAGAGTGCCAATGTGGACTAATCTATATAGGGAAAACATCGCGCCCTCTGAAGACGAGGACTTCTGAGCATATATACAATATTCGAAAGGGTTTGGAGACCCACCCTCTATCTGATCATTTCAGGACCATACACAACAAATGTGAAGGACATCTTAAAAGGTTCATAGGATTACAACAAATCAAAGCCAATTGGAAAAATAAAAACCTGGAAAAACGACTTGCACAATGCGAAATGAAGTGGATTTTTAATTTAGACACTTTAAAACCTAAGGGGCATAACGTAGACTTTGAACTTAAATGGTTTTTAGATTAAAAAACATTTTAAGTCAATCCAGATATTGATATTCCCTGGAGTCCCCCATTTTATATTTTATATTTGTTTTATTCTTGCTTTCTTCACGCATTACCATGCTTCTGTTTTAATTGTATATTCCTAACCATGTACTTAAAAAGTTTTAACCATCCCCTTCATTTTTATTTCTTTTACATGTATTTCCACGTCTATGGAATATATGGAGACAGTGTGGGATCCCACTGGGGTAATAGGGATGGACTGGCTGGGAATACGAAGTACCACAAAGGAAGGTAACCAGTGGGTATTCCCGGCTGTCTCCTGTTATGGCACTTTAGCACTTTTGCCCTGAAGAAAAATGGCTGAAGAGACCACACTCCATGAATAAAGCGTCTGCAGTATGGAAGTCCTACGATATGTATGGAATGCAAAGCATGTGGAACACAGCGTTGTCACTTCCGGGCGGACGAACAGGTGGAACGCAAACATACACACTACCGGAAGTAGACACGGGACTCCGCACACGCAACTTCCGGCTGGCGGATAGCGGAGGATAAGGTGCTTTTGGATCCAGGACGCGATAGGCACAAAGGTTGCACATTAGGAAAAGAGAGTGGGCAATAAATAAGATGGTTTTTTATAAGCTCTGAGCAAGAGTGAACGTTTTAAGATTAGAATGCATTCATGTCACTTCCGGTCTCAGAAACCGGAAGTGACAACATGATCAATCAATTGAGTCTCATTTACTGGGTATAAAGGCGACTTCAGAACAAGAACCCTCATCCATTTCTTGAGAAAGGTTCCCTGAGAACCGAAACGCGTTGCTTTGGATTGAGGATCTACACTTTTGGACTGGAGGTGACCTATTGCTGATAAGTTTTTTGCGGTGGTGCTTGGCTATATCAGCCCAGGACCACACCAGCTCTTGTTTGAGCTAGCCCACCGCAATACAGAAAGAGGGTGAGAGCTTCTTTGTTGACATTATAATTGCACTAGTCACCTTTGGAGTCCCAATTGCACTGGCAGCCAATATGTATTGTATGTTTTAATCAATAAATGTTTATTTGTGATTTTATACCCAGTTTTTATTCTGTTGGTTTGCACATCTATCCAGGGTATTAACTCCCAGCAAGGGGTAGTATCCCCTACTATTGTGCTTGTGGTAGCCCATGCCAGGGTCTATTATATATACATCTTTACGGATTAAGCGCCAGTGGTACCTGGTTCACCATTTTTTCTTTTGTTTACATTTGTTGGGAATTGGTGTTTTTTCCCCCAATTTGAACCTAGTATCTGGGCAGCTGTATTTGTTTCACTGCGCAATTCTGTGACTGTATATCTCTTCCCCAAATTTTTCATGTATAACAGAGGCATTAACCAGAGCAATCCAGGATTGTGGTGCTCGGGCTTCATTAGCCATCCACAGTCTGGCTATGCAAACCTTGGCTAGAGCACAGAGGTTTACAACATAGCGTCGACTGGGTGGATCTAGAGCCTCCTCATCTATAGTTGCCAATATACAAGATATAGGTGTAAGTACGGTAGAGGGGATACCCGTAGCCGCAATGGCACGTATAACCGCCTCCCAAAAGATTGACACCAAGGGGCATAGCCATATCATGTGCCAAAAGTCTGCTCCCAGACTGCCACACTTGGGACATTTTGAACTATGGGATACCCCTATATGTGACAATCTCAGAGGTGACATGTATACTCTGTGGAGCACGAACAACTGAATTTGTTGATATCTAACAGACGATGTTGAAAGCCGGCTCGATGCCAAAGCACCCTCCCACATATCATCCGATATTGGACCTAGATCAGTTTCCCACTTGGTCCTGAGGGCACCGAGGGGGTCTATATGATGCATTTGGAGTAAACGGCCATATATTTTGGAGACTAAATGACTGGATCCCACCGTCTGCAACATCAATTTGACCGGGGAATCAGTGAGTGTCGGCGGGCCATCGGGGAATTGGGCAGTCATAGCATGTCGTAATTGAAGGGATCGAAAAAAATACGCTGAAGGGACATTGAATTCCTGTTGAATCTGCTGAAAGGATTTAAAAAGCCCGCCAGTGTATAATTGTCCCAGTGAAGTTATTCCCCACGGTTCCCACACTTCCCTGACTTGAAGCTGACACAACTCCGGCAATCCGTATTTATTGTCCAGCGGAGTGTCAGGGTCAATGCCCTGCCCCTGCAATATCCGGTGTGCCTGCCTCCAAATAGTGATATATTGTTTAATAAGTGGTAGTGCCGACCCCTTGACGCCCCCACAGAGAAGTAATCTCAGTGGGGAGCCACCGGGATACTCCTGCAGCACCGTCTGCGAGTGCAGACTTGAGGTGTCAGAATCATTAACCCATTCCCATAGATGTGCTAATTGTGCTGCAAAGTAATAAAAACGAAAGTTGGGAAGAGCCAGCCCCCCTGACGTTCTGGGCCTGGTCAGAGTAGAAAGTTTCAACCGTGCCCGTTTACTAGCCCAGACCAAAGAGGACATCAAACCATCTATCTGTTTGAAAGTTTTCTGGGGGATATATATTGGGGATTGTTGTAGTATGTACAGGAGTTTGGGCTGAAAAACCATTTTCACCAAGTTAACCCTCCCTGTAACTGTCAGGGGCAGTTTCCCCCAGACTTTCACTTTATTGCGGAGATAAGATATTTGCGGTGTAATATTAAGAGAAGTAAATTTATGAGGGTCATTGGATACCCAAATGCCCAGATATTTAAAGGAATTCACCCACCTTAGAGGAAGAGCAACCATTGGGGAGGCCGGGACCTCGCCCTGTAGCGGTATAATGGAGGATTTCTCCCAATTTATCAGGAGCCCGGAGTAACCTCCGAACTTATTAATAATATCTAAAATCTTAGGCATAGACTCAGCATAGCGATCTACAAATAGCAGGATGTCATCGGCATATAAGGCTATTTTCTCCTCTCTGGTGCCCACTGTATAGCCAGCAATCTCAGGGTTCGCTCGCAGAAGACATGCAAGGGGTTCAATGGCCATCGCAAACAGGGTAGGGGACAATGGGCATCCCTGACGAGTACCTCTAGATAATGGAAAGGAGTGCGATACAAAGCCATTAACCGCCACCCTAGCCAGGGGAGAGGAGTACATCAAACGGACAAATTTGATAAAACTGGGGCCTATACCAAACTTGCGCATGATACTCCACAAATATTCCCATTCCACGGAATCAAAGGCCTTAGCGGCGTCCAATGAAACTACTATGGATGAGGTTGCCTCACGGGAGACCTGGAGATGGGTAAATAATCGTCTGAGATTAATGGATGTTGATTTATTGGGCATAAATCCCGTCTGATCTGGGTGTATGAGCTGCGTAATGACCTGATTTAATCTACATGCTAGGATTTTGGCCAGAATTTTAATGTCAGTCGGAAGAAGGGAGATAGGTCTGTAAGACTCAACTTTCCTATGGTCCTTATCGGGCTTCGGAAGGACAATAATCAATGCCTCCGCCATAGATAATGGGAGGGATTCCTGTGTAAATATCTGATTATATAACTCAAGTAAATGGGGGACAAAAAAATCTAAATGGCGTTTATATAACTCAGACGGTATGCCGTCGAGCCCCGAAGCCTTCCCATTGGGGGCAGCGGTGATCGCAGTCGCAATCTCCTCCGGTGAAATAGGTGCCTCTAGGAAGTCACGTGCCTCACAAGTCAGCAAGGGGAGCTGTATAGTCTGTAAATATTCTTCTAATTGCATCGGGGTACAGTCTAATTTAGAACTATATAACCTCCTGTAGTACGACACGAATTCCGACGCAATCTGTGGGGTCTGCAGTAAAGTGGTACCGTCTGAGGCCTCTATTTCAACCACGGTGCTAGCGGACCTCTCACCCCGTGCCAGGGAGGCCAGATATGAACCTGGCCTATCCCCGGAGGCGTAAAAGGCGTGAGAGGAGATGAGAAGTCTATGCTGAGTCTTTTCCATTAGATATTCCCTCCATTCCCCCTGAGCTGACAACCATGTAGATTTGGAACTATCCAAGCAATCCTGTAAATATTGTGCCTCTGCAGCAACACTTATGGTCTCTAGTTCGGACTCCCGGTGCCTGAAAAATGTTTTTAAATTAGCCACTCGTTTAATTAGGGTTCCCCGCAAAAAGGCCTTGAACGCATCCCATAAAGTAGAGATAGGCTGCCCAACCTTGTTTATTTCGAAAAATTCCCACCACGCGGCCACCAGATCGGAGCCATCTCCCATATGTACTAGCCAGAACGGATTGAACTTCCACACTGTCTGGCCTCTAGAACAATTAAAGTCCAGGATCAGTGTTAAATGGGAGTGATCCGATATACCCCTAGTCTCATATTTGCTATCCCGGACCCTAGGAATTAGATCGCTCGAGAGAAGGGCCAGGTCAATCCTAGAGAACGAGGAGTGGGAGTGTGAGAAACATGAATATTGTTTAACAGATGGATGTCTCAGTCTCCAGGGATCAACCAGGCCCAGCCCCGACACGACATCAGCAAAATCATTTCTACCGGAGTGTGGACCGGAGGGATTAGCTGAGAATCTATCCATCGCTTTATCCAACACATTGTTAAAATCTCCCACACAAACCACGGGTGTTCCTGGTGACAAGGCCATAAACCCTGCAACCTTTTTCAGGACATCGGAGGAGTACGGGGGAGGCACATACACGGACAGCAAAAGCAAAGGGGTACAGTGGATCTTACACTTTAAAAAAAACATATCTCCCCCATGGGTCCGTTTGCACTGACTCCAGTACAAAGGGAACAGTCTTTTTTACAAGAATAGAGACCCCCCGAGAGGCAGAAGTGTGTGTAGAATGGAATGCCCACCCTACCCAAGGCCTTTTAATGGCTAGGGTCTTGCTGCCCACCAGGTGGGTCTCCATAAGACATATCACATCTGCGGCATATTGCTTAATTTGCCGAAGCACCAGAGATCTCTTAATCTTATCATTGAGTCCCCGTACATTCCATGACAACATCCTAAGCCCTGCCATGAGTGGCCGTTTTGGTAATAATAGAGGCTGCAGCCCACAGCCAGCCAGATCCACACTCTTTGAATATAAGTAAAGGGCACCACCGCTCAAGTAATAGATTCGTAAGCCACACACACTCAAATTCTAAGTATCCATACCATAGACAACCGTAGCTATTAACTTCCCCCCTCCCCCCACCCTGTACACTACTCCCAACCTGCAGCATACTTGGATCCCTTAACCTAACACCGGCTCAGACCCAGAGCACACAACCAGTTATACTCTGGGTGGAGCCAATTATATAATGGCCCTAAGATAGAGAGAACAAAACCCAAACAAAATATCCCCAGCCATTTGACGAAATCGCCCCCATACAATAGAAAAAGGGGGCAAAACATACAAAGTCACCCCCCGGGACTTAAGAACAAAATATGAACGGGTATATTCGGGCCACTAATATATTCCTCCTCTCCCCCCAGCTCTCCCCTCCCCAGCATCCCAGCAATATGCATATAATGATTGGCCTGCGTGAGAAGAGTAACAGGATAGAAAATAGGGCAGGCAATTATCCCCCCCACCACCCTCACACCCCCAGGGAGCAGCACTGAGATATTTAAACATTTTTCACATCCTGCATCCCCCCAGTATATATGCAGATAATCTTATCCTGTACATAAACTCTCTTGCACCCATAGTCACAGGAATTAATCACGGATCAGCAAGAGCCCGTCTCGCCGGGAAGCGTCTATCCAGCCATACCATCGCCTCTCGAGGAGTCGCAAAAAATTTAGTCTCGCCATCAGCTACCACTCGTAATCGTGATGGAAAGAGCATGGCGTACGGCAAATCAAGTTCCCGGAGTCTCCTCTTAACAGGCAGAAATTGAGCTCTATCTTTCTGCACCTCCACCGCAAAGTCTGGGAAGACCGATATTGGCGACCCGTTCCATTTTAGGGGGCCTTTCGTGCGAGCAAGTTTCAGAACAGTATCCCGGTCGCGGAAGTGAAGGAACTTAGCGATGAAGGTGCGAGGTGGAGCCCCCGGAGGCAATGGGCGCATCGGAACCCTATGAGCTCGTTCTATGGTGAAATGAGTCGAGAATTCATCGGGACCAAATGCCTTCCGAAGTCATGTTTCTAGAAATTCCTCAGGAGATGAGCCTTCCTCCTTCTCGGGCAAACCAATGAAACGGACATTATTGCGACGTAAGCGTCCCTCCATATCCGTCAGTTTTTTGTGCACATCAGTCATCTGAGACTCCAAAGTATCTGTACGCCGTCCCAGTGGAGTGATAGTATCCTCGATAGTATCCTCTCACCCGTTGTAGGTCCTGATGGATAATGGAGAGATCAGACTGCGCCTGCCCAATTTTGTCAGCCAAGCGGGCCTCACTGGCTGTCACGGCATCCAACACTCTTTGTAACGCAGCATCAGGCGGTTCAGATGAGGCTGAGCTGTATGCAGGAGAGGGGGGCGAAGACTCAGCTTGCGTAGTTTCCCTCCTCTGTTGTTGGGGACCGGGGTTACGGACAAACTTCTCCATTGCGCCCGCCGCCGCGTTTTGTTGGCGGCCTTTCACCATCTTGGACAACACAATGCCGCCGTAAACGTCCAATTATGTATCAAAGCAATGCAGGCCGAGAGAGGGGACGCAGGCACTAGCGCGCCGTGTGAGGGCCAAGAGGCACGGGACAATTATATATATATATATATATATATATATATATATATATATATATATATATATATATATATATATATATATATATAAAGGACCAGTGTTGTTGATTGTGTTGCTGCGTGTCGGCACTATGGGTTCGGGAGCTGTAATCAGGATCAGGGAGTCGGGCACTTTCCCACTTTAACAGCCAGCACTTTCCTGGGGCAAAGCAATGCAGGTTTTCACTGTAACAGGCACCAGTCTCCAGGCACTTCCAGCAGGGGGGGTGTGGATAGGAACAGAACTGAGCCTGCTGCCAACCCCAAGATGGCGCCCGGGATACCCCACAATCAGCACAGCCGGTAGTATATCCCTAGGGGTGCAAGGGCTCCTGTATTAGGCAGCGGGGGGTGCCCTCCAGTCAGTGCTCAGGCCTTTCCAAGTTGCGTCCAGAGCTGTCAGGGGCGGGCAGCGGAGCTCCGTGTGCGCGCCCGCCAACCGCAAGATGGCGCCCGGCGGCTTTTCGTTACAGCGCGGCCGCGACAAGCGCCCTGGTCATCTGGCGGGGAAGAGGAGCAGACTGAGGCGCTGTTCGGGTGGCGGGGCCCCCGCGCTATCCACTCACCGGCCGCGGGGTATGTCAGGCAAGCCGGGTGGGAGGCGGATGGTGAAGTTCCCCTGCAGCACTATTCAAGATGGCGCCGGCTGCATGCAGATCTGGAACAGCTCACCCCTTCCAACGGTCTCAGCAGGGACACCGGGCACTGTATCCTCCCAAAACGAGGTCCAGAACGGGCAGCAGATAATGAGGTAGCCGTACAGGGCCACTTGTGCAGTCACTCAGGGGGTGCAGGATATAATCAGGATGTAGTCGGCTGGGGAGCTAGGAGAACACGTCCTACTCCATATCCCGTCAGGCCACGCCCCCCATAAACACAAATTTAGGTGAAAATATCACACTGCAATCGCATTTTAAATCTAGAATGTAGTAAATATGACCCTACGTGTGGCCTATGTGAAATACTTCATAAGTAGCTATTTTGTTTTTATATTCAGTAATAGGCAGTACAGGCTAATTAATACTATCGTGTTTTTCCCTTTTCTATTGCAATATGTCTAGATAAAGATGGGAATCTTAACAAAAGGCCTTCATCCACTAGTCAAGGTAAGCTCAGTCACACCCTTATTATTAATAGCAGAAAGAAGTGAGGTCATGGAGAATGGAATCTATGAGATGCTGCAAGATATTTGAGAGTATTTTCAGCCTAAGGGCGGTATCATACTACGTGCGGTGAGTTACCTTACCGCACGGTAATGACGTTTTTTTTTATCCCAGTAATGCTATTGGGCTATTCAATTACAGCCCATTTTTACCCTGTGGTAAATCACACATTATCGGACGATAAAACATGGGATCCGTGATAAGTTTGTGTACCCATGTGTTACCATCCGATAACGGGTCTCCTGGGGCTGGTTATTGGGGATTCTGCAGAAAAATCCCAGATAAGTGCCGGGCTATGGATCTAATAGAATAGCCCTGGGAGAATCCATTAGCTGCAGTAATTCACCGCAGCTAATATGATACCGCACTATGACTCCACTACAATAACTGTAATTCACAACCAGACCTGGCCAAGGACTAACTGTAGGCTGCTAGATAGGTAGCACAATAATGACTTGTGTAATGTTTGCCTGTTGCCGTAGAATAAAAGCATGCTGAAGCTCTCCAGCTATTGTGAACTGCAAACCCAACATGACCTCTGGCTAGTCGGGCATGTTGGTTCTTGTAGTTCACAAGAACTAGTGAGCGACGGTGAGTTTTTTTTTAATGTCTATTCTTAGAGTTGTTATTCTTTTCATTCAAGAAAGCCCTGTCTTCTTTTTTCTGAGATTAACCGATATATCAAGGCTGCTATTGAGCTGTATTTATTTGGTCAAATATGAGACTACATATATCAATGTGACAGATTTAATAAGTAGCTGTTCTTTTGGTATTCAGTGATTACCAGTACTGACTAATTATAATTAACACTAATGTTGCTTTCCTTTTTTTAATTGCAACACATGTAGATAAAGACAGAGATAATAACGAAATCCTTCCAACCTCTACTCAGGGTAAGGCCACTCAAATCCTTTTTGTTAACTTCAAAAGGTGCAATCACGGGGCGTGGCCTGGCTGGCAAACTGGAAGGCTGTGTTTTTGAGGAGCTCCAGGGCCCAGCTCATAATACAGCCATTAAACTAAAGATGAGCGCCGGAAATTTTTCGGGTTTTGTGTTTTGGTTTTGGGTTCGGTTCCGCGGCCGTGTTTTGGGTTCGACCGCGTTTTGGCAAAACCTAACCGAATTTTTTTTGTCGGATTCGGGTGTGTTTTGGATTCGGGTGTTTTTTTCCAAAAAACCTAAAAACCAGCTTAAATCATAGAATTTGGGGGTCATTTTGATCCCAAAGTATTATTAACCTCAAAAACCATAATTTCCACTCATTTTCAGTCTATTCTGAATACCTCACACCTCACAATATTATTTTTAGTCCTAAAATTTGCACCGAGGTCGCTGGATGACTAAGCTAAGCGACCCTAGTGGCCGACACAAACACCTGGCCCATCTAGGAGTGGCACTGCAGTGTCACGCAGGATGTCCCTTCCAAAAAACCCTCCCCAAACAGCACATGACGCAAAGAAAAAAAGAGGCGCAATGAGGTAGCTGTGTGAGTAAGATAAGCGACCCTAGTGGCCGACACAAACACCGGGCCCATCTAGGAGTGGCACTGCAGTGTCACGCAGGATGTCCCTTCCAAAAAACCCTCCCCAAACAGCACATGACGCAAAGAAAAAAAGAGGCGCAATGAGGTAGCTGTGTGAGTAAGATAAGCGACCCTAGTGGCCGACACAAACACCGGGCCCATCTAGGAGTGTCACTGCAGTGTCACGCAGGATGTCCCTTACAAAAAACCCTCCCCAAACAGCACATGACGCAAAGAAAAAAAGAGGCGCAATGAGGTAGCTGTGTGAGTAAGATAAGCGACCCTAGTGGCCGACACAAACACCGGGCCCATCTAGGAGTGTCACTGCAGTGTCACGCAGGATGTCCCTTCCAAAAAACCCTCCCCAAACAGCACATGACGCAAAGAAAAAAAGAGGCGCAATGAGGTAGCTGTGTGAGTAAGATAAGCGACCCTAGTGGCCGACACAAACACCGGGCCCATCTAGGAGTGGCACTGCAGTGTCACGCAGGATGTCCCTTCCAAAAAACCCTCCCCAAACAGCACATGACGCAAAGAAAAAAAGAGGCGCAATGAGGTAGCTGTGTGAGTAAGATAAGCGACCCTAGTGGCCGACACAAACACCGGGCCCATCTAGGAGTGTCACTGCAGTGTCACGCAGGATGTCCCTTCCAAAAAACCCTCCCCAAACAGCACATGACGCAAAGAAAAAAAGAGGCGCAATGAGGTAGCTGTGTGAGTAAGATAAGCGACCCTAGTGGCCGACACAAACACCTGGCCCATCTAGGAGTGGCACTGCAGTGTCACGCAGGATGTCCCTTCCAAAAAACCCTCCCCAAACAGCACATGACGCAAAGAAAAAAAGAGGCGCAATGAGGTAGCTGTGTGAGTAAGATAAGCGACCCTAGTGGCCGACACAAACACCGGGCCCATCTAGGAGTGTCACTGCAGTGTCACGCAGGATGTCCCTTCCAAAAAACCCTCCCCAAACAGCACATGACGCAAAGAAAAAAAGAGGCGCAATGAGGTAGCTGTGTGAGTAAGATAAGCGACCCTAGTGGCCGACACAAACACCGGGCCCATCTAGGAGTGGCACTGCAGTGTCACGCAGGATGTCCCTGTTATGATTCCCGTACTCCAGACCAGAGGAGATCGTATGGCTGAGGTCAGAGTACTGGGAAGATATGCTGGTTGTGGGAGCAGGAAAGCCTAGTAACCCCTGGCGCCCTAACTCCGTTGTCTCGCCCGTGTTATCAGAAATCCCCTGCGAGACTATGGTTGCTTGAGCCCATGGCAGCCGCGTTCGAAGGGCGGATTATGTCTGCCCAACCCCGATGCCCCCTCAGGTCTTAATGGGAGACAAAGGGAAATCCGAGACAGGGTGATAACAAGGGGCCCTCTGACTAAGCAACCAGGCCAGGGGTTACAAGCTAACTAACTAAATCAAAAGGTATGTGCGGACTAGCCGCCAGGGAAAAGGACAACCAAAGATCCACTGATCCGTTACTCCTATCCAGCACCGCTGGATACCAGAGTGGATCAGGGAGAGCGGAATCCTCCGCAAAAGCTCCAGGACACAAATATACTAAATAATAAACAGTAAGCTGACAAGCCGCAACACACGGCTGCGCCGTGACTCACGAACACCACAGGATGTTAAAGGTGCTCAGTCAGACTCCAGGAAAAGATGACAAATCTCTGAGTACAGGACCACTGAGGACAGGAACAACCGGCTTGAGCAGGACTGGATACTTTCTGCAACTGACATAGGCAAACAGGAAGCTGCCGACACCGACTTTCAGAACTGGAGGACAGGCAGAATCCACTGGAACTCAGGGTAGGACACGGGATCAGACACAGGGACTGACACAGGAATCCACACAGGGACTGACACAGGAATCCACACAGGGACTGACAAGAACCAGCTCAAACTTAAAGCAGACTGCAAACCAAGGAATATCATCAGCATCTGCTAACTGCAGTGAGCCAGCATATATCAGAGAGGCCTAATTAATTATCTCTAGCAGCTGGCCTGCTGCACGACTAAGCTGACAAGATGCAATCAGCAGCCAGATGAGGCTGAACACATGGGAACAAGCTGCAATTGCACAGACTCACCAGCGGCAGCAGACAAGAGTAATCCAAAACAGAGCAATGGGAAATCCTGGCATGCAAGACAACTAAATAAACATAAAATAGGAATGAACCACTACCTGTGGTTCATAACAGTATCCCCTCCTTAAGGGTGAGCTCCGAGCACCCCATGACACCCACGGGGAACATAAACAAAAGTATAACATGAAATACAGAACAAAACTGCAAAACAGGAATGAGCCACAGCCGTGGCTCATAACAGTCCCTTCCAAAAAACCCTCCCCAAACAGCACATGACGCAAAGAAAAAAAGAGGCGCAATGAGGTAGCTGTGTGAGTAAGATAAGCGACCCTAGTTGCCGACACAAACACCGGGCCCATCTAGGAGTGTCACTGCAGTGTCACGCAGGATGTCCCTTCCAAAAAACCCTCCCCAAACAGCACATGACGCAAAGAAAAAAAGAGGCGCAATGAGGTAGCTGTGTGAGTAAGATAAGCGACCCTAGTGGCCGACACAAACACCGGGCCCATCTAGGAGTGTCACTGCAGTGTCACGCAGGATGTCCCTTCCAAAAAACCCTCCCCAAACAGCACATGACGCAAAGAAAAATTAAAGAAAAAAGAGGTGCAAGATGGAATTGTCCTTGGGCCCTCCCACCCACCCTTATGTTGTATAAACAGGACATGCACACTTTAACCAACCCATCATTTCAGTGACAGGGTCTGCCACACGACTGTGACTGATATGACGGGTTGGTTTGGACCCCCACCAAAAAAGAAGCAATTAATCTCTCCTTGCACAAACTGGCTCTACAGAGGCAAGATGTCCACCTCATCATCATCCTCCGATATATCACCGTGTACATCCCCCTCCTCACAGATTATCAATTCGTCCCCACTGGAATCCACCATCTCAGCTCCCTGTGTACTTTGTGGAGGCAATTGCTGCTGGTCAATGTCTCCGCGGAGGAATTGATTATAATTCATTTTAATGAACATCATCTTCTCCACATTTTCTGGATGTAACCTCGTACGCCGATTGCTGACAAGGTGAGCGGCGGCACTAAACACTCTTTCGGAGTACACACTTGTGGGAGGGCAACTTAGGTAGAATAAAGCCAGTTTGTGCAAGGGCCTCCAAATTGCCTCTTTTTCCTGCCAGTATAAGTACGGACTGTGTGACGTGCCTACTTGGATGCGGTCACTCATATAATCCTCCACCATTCTTTCAATGTTGAGAGAATCATATGCAGTGACAGTAGACGACATGTCCGTAATCGTTGTCAGGTCCTTCAGTCCGGACCAGATGTCAGCATCAGCAGTCGCTCCAGACTGCCCTGCATCACCGCCAGCGGGTGGGCTCGGAATTCTGAGCCTTTTCTTTGCACCCCCAGTTGCGGTAGAATGTGAAGGAGGAGTGGTTGACAGGTCGCGTTCCGCTTGACTTGACAATTTTCTCACCAGCAGGTCTTTCAACCCCAGCAGACTTGTGTCTGCCGGAAAGAGAGATCCAAGGTAGGCTTTAAATCTAGGATCGAGCACGGTGGCCAAAATGTAGTGCTCTGATTTCAACAGATTGACCACCCGTGAATCCTTGTTAAGCGAATTAAGGGCTCCATCCACAAGTCCCACATGCCTAGCGGAATCGCTCCGTGTTAGCTCCTCCTTCAATGTCTCCAGCTTCTTCTGCAAAAGCCTGATGAGGGGAATGACCTGACTCAGGCTGGCAGTGTCTGAACTGACTTCACGTGTGGCAAGTTCAAAGGGCATCAGAACCTTGCACAACGTTGAAATCATTCTCCACTGCGCTTGAGACAGGTGCATTCCACCTCCTATATCGTGCTCAATTGTATAGGCTTGAATGGCCTTTTGCTGCTCCTCCAACCTCTGAAGCATATAGAGGGTTGAATTCCACCTCGTTACCACTTCTTGCTTCAGATGATGGCAGGGCAGGTTCAGTAGTTTTTGGTGGTGCTCCAGTCTTCTGTACGTGGTGCCTGTACGCCGAAAGTGTCCCGCAATTCTTCTGGCCACCGACAGCATCTCTTGCACGCCCCTGTCGTTTTTTTAAAAATTCTGCACCACCAAATTCAAGGTATGTGCAAAACATGGGACGTGCTGGAATTTGCCCATATTTAATGCACACACAATATTGCTGGCGTTGTCCGATGCCACAAATCCACAGGAGAGTCCAATTGGGGTAAGCCATTCCGCGATGATCTTCCTCAGTTGCCGTAAGAGGTTTTCAGCTGTGTGTGTATTCTGGAAACCGGTGATACAAAGCGTAGCCTGCCTAGGAAAGAGTTGGCGTTTGCGAGATGCTGCTACTGGTGCCGCCGCTGCTGTTCTTGCGGCGGGAGTCCATTCATCTACCCAGTGGGCTGTCACAGTCATATAGTCCTGACCCTGCCCTGCTCCACTTGTCCACATGTCCGTGGTTAAGTGGACATTGGGTACAACTGCATTTTTTAGGACACTGGTGAGTCTTTTTCTGACGTCCGTGTACATTCTCGGTATCGCCTGCCTAGAGAAGTGGAACCTAGATGGTATTTGGTAACGGGGGCACACTGCCTCAATAAATTGTCTAGTTCCCTGTGAACTAACGGCGGATACCGGACGCACGTCTAACACCAACATAGTTGTCAAGGCCTCAGTTATCCGCTTTGCAGCAGGATGACTGCTGTGATATTTCATCTTCCTCGCAAAGGACTGTTGAACAGTCAATTGCTTACTGGTAGTAGTACAAGTGGGCTTACGACTTCCCCTCTGGGATGACCATCGACTCCCAGCAGCAACAACAGCAGCGCCAGCAGCAGTAGGCGTTACACGCAAGGATGCATCGGAGGAATCCCAGGCAGGAGAGGACTCGTCAGAATTGCCAGTGACATGGCCTGCAGGACTATTGGCATTCCTGGGGAAGGAGGAAATTGACACTGAGGGAGTTGGTGGGGTGGTTTGCGTGAGCTTGGTTACAAGAGGAAGGGATTTACTGGTCAGTGGACTGCTTCCGCTGTCGCCCAAAGTTTTTGAACTTGTCACTGACTTATTATGAATGCGCTGCAGGTGACGTATAAGGGAGGATGTTCCGAGGTGGTTAACGTCCTTACCCCTACTTATTACAGCTTGACAAAGGCAACACACGGCTTGACACCTGTTGTCCGCTTTTCTGTTGAAATACCTCCACACTGAAGAGCTGATTTTTTTGGTATTTTCACCAGGCATGTCAACGGCCATATTCCTCCCACGGACAACAGGTGTCTCCCCGGGTGCCTGACTTAAACAAACCACCTCACCATCAGAATCCTCCTGGTCAATTTCCTCCCCAGCGCCAGCAACACCCATATCCTCCTCATCCTGGTGTACTTCAACACTGACATCTTCAATCTGACTATCTGGAACTGGACTGCGGGTGCTCCTTCCAGCACTTGCAGGGGGCGTGCAAATGGTGGAAGGCGCATGCTCTTCACGTCCAGTGTTGGGAAGGTCAGGCATCGCAACCGACACAATTGGACTCTCCTTGTGGATTTGGGATTTCGAAGAATGCACAGTTCTTTGCGGTGCTTTTGCCAGCTTGAGTCTTTTCAGTTTTCTAGCGAGAGGCTGAGTGCTTCCATCCTCATGTGAAGCTGAACCACTAGCCATGAACATAGGCCAGGGCCTCAGCCATTCCTTGCCACTCCGTGTGGTAAATGGCATATTGGCAAGTTTACGCTTCTCCTCCGACAATTTTATTTTAGGTTTTGGAGTCCTTTTTTTACTGATATTTGGTGTTTTGGATTTGACATGCTCTGTACTATGACATTGGGCATCGGCCTTGGCAGACGACGTTGCTGGCATTTCATCGTCTCGGCCATGACTAGTGGCAGCAGCTTCAGCACGAGGTGGAAGTGGATCTTGATCTTTCCCTAATTTTGGAACCTCAACATTTTTGTTCTCCATATTTTAATAGGCACAATTAAAGGCACCTCAGGTAAACAATGGAGATGGATGGATACTAGTATACAATTATGGATGGACTGCCGAGTGCCGACACAGAGGTAGCTACAGCCGTGGACTACCGTACTGTACTGTGTCTGCTGCTAATATAGACTGGTTGATAATGAGATGTAGTATGTATAAAGAAGAAAGAAAAAAAAACCACGGGTAGGTGGTATACAATTATGGATGGACTGCCGAGTGCCGACACAGAGATAGCTACAGCCGTGGACTACCGTACTGTACTGTGTCTGCTGCTAATATAGACTGGATGATAATGAGATGTAGTATGTATAAAGAAGAAAGAAAAAAAAAACCACGGGTAGGTGGTATACAATTATGGATGGACTGCCGAGTGCCGACACAGAGGTAGCTACAGCCGTGGACTACCGTACTGTACTGTGTCTGCTGCTAATATAGACTGGATGATAATGAGATGTAGTATGTATAAAGAAGAAAGAAAAAAAAAACCACGGGTAGGTGGTATACAATTATGGATGGACTGCCGAGTGCCGACACAGAGGTAGCTACAGCCGTGGACTACCGTACTGTACTGTGTCTGCTGCTAATATAGACTGGTTGATAATGAGATGTAGTTTGTATAAAGAAGAAAGAAAAAAAAAACACGGGTAGGTGGTATACAATTATGGATGGACTGCCGAGTGCCGACACAGAGGTAGCTACAGCCGTGGACTACCGTACTGTACTGTGTCTGCTGCTAATATAGACTGGATGATAATGAGATGTAGTATGTATAAAGAAAAAAGAAAAAAAAAACCACGGGTAGGTGGTATACAATTATGGATGGACTGCCGAGTGCCGACACAGAGATAGCTACAGCCGTGGACTACCGTACTGTACTGTGTCTGCTGCTAATATAGACTGGATGATAATGAGATGTAGTATGTATAAAGAAGAAAGAAAAAAAAAACCACGGGTAGGTGGTATACAATTATGGATGGACTGCCGAGTGCCGACACAGAGGTAGCTACAGCCGTGGACTACCGTACTGTACTGTGTCTGCTGCTAATATAGACTGGATGATAATGAGATGTAGTATGTATAAAGAAGAAAGAAAAAAAAAACCACGGGTAGGTGGTATACAATTATGGATGGACTGCCGAGTGCCGACACAGAGGTAGCTACAGCCGTGGACTACCGTACTGTACTGTGTCTGCTGCTAATATAGACTGGTTGATAATGAGATGTAGTTTGTATAAAGAAGAAAGAAAAAAAAAACACGGGTAGGTGGTATACAATTATGGATGGACTGCCGAGTGCCGACACAGAGGTAGCTACAGCCGTGGACTACCGTACTGTACTGTGTCTGCTGCTAATATAGACTGGATGATAATGAGATGTAGTATGTATAAAGAAGAAAGAAAAAAAAAACCACGGGTAGGTGGTATACAATTATGGATGGACTGCCGAGTGCCGACACAGAGGTAGCTACAGCCGTGGACTACCGTACTGTACTGTGTCTGCTGCTAATATAGACTGGATGATAATGAGATGTAGTATGTATAAAGAAGAAAGAAAAAAAAACCACGGGTAGGTGGTATACAATTATGGATGGACTGCCGAGTGCCGACACAGAGGTAGCTACAGCCGTGGACTACCGTACTGTACTGTGTCTGCTGCTAATATAGACTGGTTGATAATGAGATGTAGTATGTATAAAGAAGAAAGAAAAAAAAAACCACGGGTAGGTGGTATACAATTATGGATGGACTGCCGAGTGCCGAGTGCCGACACAGAGGTAGCTACAGCCGTGGACTACCGTACTGTACTGTGTCTGCTGCTAATATAGACTGGATGATAATGAGATGTAGTATGTATAAAGAAGAAAGAAAAAAAAAACCACGGGTAGGTGGTATACAATTATGGATGGACTGCCGAGTGCCGACACAGAGGTAGCTACAGCCGTGGACTACCGTACTGTACTGTGTCTGCTGCTAATATAGACTGGATGATAATGAGATGTAGTATGTATGTATAAAGAAGAAAGAAAAAAAAAACCACGGGTAGGTGGTATACAATTATGGATGGACTGCCGAGTGCCGACACAGAGGTAGCTACAGCTGTGAACTACCGTACTGTGTCTGCTGCTAATATAGACTGGTTGATAATGAGATGTAGTATGTATAAAGAAGAAAGAAAAAAAAAACCACGGGTAGGTGGTATACAATTATGGATGGACTGCCGAGTGCCGACACAGAGGTAGCTACAGCCGTGGACTACCGTACTGTACTGTGTCTGCTGCTAATATAGACTGGATGATAATGAGATGTAGTATGTATAAATAAGAAAGAAAAAAAAAACCACGGGTAGGTGGTATACAATTATGGATGGACTGCCGAGTGCCGACACAGAGGTAGCTACAGCCGTGAACTACCGTACTGTGTCTGCTGCTAGTATAGACTGGATGATAAATAATGATATAAAAAATATATATATATCACTACTGCAGCCGGACAGGTATATATTATATAATGACGGACCTGCTGGACACTGTCTGTCAGCAGAATGAGTTTTTTAATTTTTATAGAATAAAAAAACACCACACAAGTCACACGACGAGTGTACTTTTTCAGGCAGACATTCAATCACAATATACTATACTGGTGGTCAGTGTGGTCAAGTCACTGGTCACAGTGGTCAGTGGTCAGTCACACTGGCAGTGGCACTCTGGCAGCAAAAGTGTGCACTGTTTAATATGTACTCCTGGCTCCTGCTATAACCTATAACTGCTCCCCAGTCTCCCCCACAATTAAGCTGTGTGAGCACAGTCAGATATTATACATAGATGATGCAGCACACTGGGCTGAGCACAGATATGGTATGTGAGTGTGACTGAGTCACTGTGTATCGTTTTTTTCAGGCAGAGAACAAGAACAGAACGGATTATTAAATAATAATAAATTATAAAACTGCACTGGTGGTCAGGTCACTGGTCATCAGTCACTAGTATAACTCCTCCTAAGCTCCAGTAAGTAAATGAAGTGTCTCACTCTCACTCTCCTATCTATTTTAATTTCTAAACGGAGAGGACGCCAGCCACGTCCTCTCCCTATCAATCTCAATGCACGTGTGAAAATGGCCGCGACGCGCGGCTCCTTATATAGAATCCGAGTCTCGCGATAGAATCCGAGCCTCGCGAGAATCCGACAGCGTGATGATGACATTCGGGCGCGCTTGGGTTAACCGAGCAAGGCGGGAAGATCCGAGTCGCTCGGACCCGTGTAAAAAAACATGAAGTTCGGGCGGGTTCGGATTCAGAGAAACCGAACCCGCTCATCTCTACATTAAACCCCTCTTTCCAGTCTGTGTTGGACCTACATCCTCTACTGCCTCTTGCCCTGATCCCCCCTGTACTTGGTGTGTCGGGTTCCGGAGCCGGGGGGACCTCCTGCCTCCCTGCGGGTTGGGGCCTGCGCGCGTGGCTAAGGCCGGGGACTACAGTTTATGCTTGATCCCGGATGAGGTAGGCCCCGCCACGCTGAACACACTGCCGGTGTTGCTGAAGCCGCAGATACCTATGAGGAGAATATAGCAGCTTTGGGCTCTGGTTCTGGGGGCTCCTTGCCCCCCAGTGGGACGGTGACAACGGGAGCAAATAATGACCCGCCGTGGGCCGCTTTTTGCACGCTTCTGCATACGCTAGTTCATAAACTAACACCCCTTATGGGACCCCCAATGCCGGTGCAACCCTTTGTGGTCCCTGCAGCTAATCCGCCGTGGGCGAACGAGTTATCTGCTCAAATAAAGAAGTTGAACCAGTCCCTGACTACTAAAAAGTCTGACCGTCGTTCGCCTACGTCCAAGGGGTCCTCTAAGCGAACGCTTGTCTCCTCACAATCCACTGCTGTCACTGTCACCTCATCGAATGAAGACGGCACTTACACTGACCCCACATTTTCTGACTCAGATACGGCTGATGGGGACGGTGGTTCACATGTGGATGTTCCTGATCTTTTGGAGGCTATTAAGTTAATTTTACAGATTACGTATGATCCTGAGCCATCCGTTCCTCCTAAGAAACCAGATAGGTTCAAGCGTCAGAAGGTGATTAAACAAGTTTTACCTCACTCTGACCACCTAATTGATATACGTCAGGAACCATGGGAAAACCCGGGTGCGAAGTTTGTGCCTCAAAAGAAGATGCTGGCTCGCTATCCCCTCGCGCCGAAACTGTCTAAGAATTGGTAAACGCCTCCTCCAGTGGACTCACATGTGGCTAGGATGGTGGTTTCCTCAGCTCTACCGGTCACCACCGTCACGTCTCTAAAAGAACCTACGGATAAACGTGTGGAGGGTTGTCTGAAAGCGATTTACACCCTTACGGGTGCTGCACAAAGGCCCACTATTACAGCTACTTGGGCTGCAGAGGCCATTGAAGCATGGGCCTTGGAGTTAGGTGCTGAAATCTCCTCTGACCATGCTAGACAATGCTTGTCTTATATTGTCACAGCTTCTCGTTATAATAAAGAGGCGGCTTCTGATGCCGGTATCCTGGCAGCCAAGGCCTCTACTACATCATTCCTGGCTCGCCGGATATTGTGGATGAGATCCTGGTCTGTGGATCTGGACTCTAGAAAAACCCTGGAGGTACTCCCTTTTAGGGGAGATATTCTGTTTGGGGAGGATTTAAATAAGATTGTGGCTGACTTGGCTACTGCCAAAACTGCCTGTCTGCCAAGTACTGCTCCTTCTGTGTCGAAGGCTAAAGGTACTTCCTTTCGCCCCTTTCGTCCTTCAGGTAAAGCAAAAGGCCAGGCGTACAACAAGCAGGCCCGCATTTCCAAACATGGTAAGCCAAAGCCCAAAAGAGCCTGGGCGGCCCGTCAGCCAGCTTCCAAGACAGATAAGCCTGCCGCATGACGGGGCGGGCCTCCCTCTGGGGGATCCCAGGGTGGGGGGCCGGCTTCTAGGGTATACCCAGGAATGGTTGAAGACCACTTCAGATGCCTGGGTATGGAAGTCGTCACGCGAGGTTACGCCATAGCCTTCAAAAACCGACTCCCTCATCGATTTTGCCAGACAGATGTCCCTTTGGTCAAGACAAAGGCAAACACTCTACATTCGGTGGTACAGACCCTCCTGGATACAGGAGTCGTAGTACAGGTGCCTCTTGCGCAGAGGGGCCTGGGGTACTATTCTCCGCTGTTTCTAGTCCCGAAACCGAATGGGTCCTCCCGGCCCATTCTCAACCTCAAGGCATTGAACAGGTTTGTGAAGGTTTCCAGGTTCCGGATGGAAACCCTTTGCTCTATAGTTCTGGCCTTGGAACCTGGGAACTTCATGGTCTCTCTGGATATACAGGATGCTTACCTGCATATTCCTATAGCAGTGTCTCATCAGCAATACCTGAGATTTGCGATTGGCAACTGCCATTACCAGTTTTGGGCGTTACCTTTTGGTTTAACAACGGCTCAGCGAGTCTTTACAAAGTCATGGCGGTGATGACAGTGGTACTCCGCCGTCAAGGGGTCAGGATACTGCCGTATTTGGATGACTTGTTAATCCTGGCAAATTCCCCAGAACTTCTCCTGCGTCATCTAGATGTGACGGTCCGGTTTCTGCAAGCCCACGGGTGGCTCATCAACTGGAAGAAGTCATCCCTGATCCCTGCTCAGAGCATGGTGCATCTGGGAGCACTAGTGGACACTCACAACCAGCGGTTGTTCCTGTCTCAGGAGAAAGTCCTGAAACTTCAGGACAGGATTCATTGCTTCCTATCTCGTCTGCAAGTGTTGATACATTCGGCGATGCAGGTGCTGGGCCTCATGGTGTCAGCATTCGACATGGTGGAGTACGCTCAATTTCACTCTCGCCATCTCCAGAGGCCGATTCTAGCCAAATGGGACGGCCTGCCTCACCGGATCAGGTCTCAAATGATTTAATTGACTCCGGAGGTCCGTCTGTCGCTGCTCTGGTGGCTCCGGGACCAACAACTGTGCAGGGACCATCCGGTCTGGATATCCAACTGGGTCCTGTTGACAGATGCCAGTCTAAGAGGTTGGGGTGCGGTGCTGGAGCAACACTCCCTTCAGGGGCCGTGGACCAAGGAGGAGTCCCTCCTCTCGATCAATATTCTGGAGTTGCGGGCGGTCTTCAATGCCTTGAACCTAGCCCAGCATTTAATTCACACCGTCCTGTTCAAGTACAGTCGGACAACGCCACCACAGTGGCTTACATAAATCATCAAGGCGGCACTCGAAGCCGCCTAGCAATGAAGGAAGTCTCACGGATTCTACAGTGGGCAGAACGCCATCTACCGGCCATATAGGCAATATTCATTCCGGGAGTCCTGAATTGGGAAGCGGACTTTCTCAGTCGTCAGGACGTGCATGTCGGCGAGTGGGGCCTCCATCCAGAAGTGTTTCAACTCCTAGTGGAAAGGTGGGGCCTTCCAGACGTAGATCTGATGGCGTCTCGACACAATCACAAGGTTTCGGTCTTCGGAGCACGGACAGGGGATCCTCAAGCAGCATTCGCGGATGTGCTGGCGGTACCGTGGAGGTTTCGGCTGCCGTACGTGTTCCCTCCGGTGTCACTCCTGCCCAGGGTAATTCAGAAGTTCAAGCAAGAAAAAGGAATTCTGCTTCTCATAGCTCCAGCGTGGCCCAGACGGCACTGGTTCTCAGACCTGCAAGGTCTATCGTCAGAGCGTCCAATTTTACTTCCACAACGCCCAGACCTCCTCGTTCAGGGCCCCTGTGTCTACCAGGACCTAGCCTGGCTGTCTTTGACGGCGTGGCTCTTGAAGCTTCCGTCTTAAGGGCTAAAGGGGTTTCTGAGGCGGTCATTCAAACTATGTTGCGGGCCCGGAAACCGGCTTCGGCACGGATTTACTATAGGGTCTGGCATTCTTACTTTGGTTGGTGCGCATCTAACGATTATGACGCTTCCAAGTTTAGTATAGCCAAGTTGTTGGCTTTTCTTCAGCAGGGCCTGGACTTAGGCCTGCGTCTGGCCTCCCTCAAGGTTCCGGCACTTGTTTCTCCTGATCTGTCTCCCAAAGAGCGGTCTTTGGATGTGGTACGGGCTCTCCGTATCTATGTGAAGAGAACTGCTCCTATTAGGAAATCTGATTCTCTTTTTGTGTGTTTGGGTTTCACAAACGGGGCTGGCCTGCTCACAAGCAAACTCTGGCCAGATGAATTAGAATGGTGATTGCACATGCTTATGTGAAGGCTGGTCTCTCTGCTCCTGATCACATTAAGGCCCATTCTACTCGGTCTGTTGGACCTTCTTGGGCGGCCCAACGTGGTGCGACCCTTGAACAATTGTGCAAGGCGGCTACGTGGTCCTCTGTGAACACGTTCATAAGGTTCTATGCCTTCGATACTGCCGCTTCCCAGGATGCTTCCTTTGGACGCCGGATTCTTGTGCCCACTACAGTGCGTCCCCTCCCATAAGGAACTGCTTTAGGACATCCCCATTGTCCATTCCTTGTGGAGCCCAGTGTACTCCGCAGCAGAAAACGAGTTTTATGGTAAGAACTTACCTTTGTTAAAACTCTTTCTGCGAGGTACACTGGGCTCCACAAGGCGCCCACCCGGACGCACTTAGCTTCTTTGGGTTGGCATGGCATTAGCCGCTGACACGTCTTCTGTCGTGAGAATGCGGTGTTGTGGCTACTAACTGTTGTCGTCTCTTTTCCTGCTACTGCATTGGGCTGGTTAACTAAAAACTGAGCTCCCGTGCAGGGAGGCGGGGTTATATAGGAGGCGGCGCTATGCATTCTGGGAACAGTCAAAGCTTTGAGCCTGTTGGTGCCTCGAATCAAGATCCTACTCTACACCCCATTGTCCATTCCTTGTGGAGCTCAGTGTACCTCGCAGAAAGAGTTTTAACAAAGGTAAGTTCTTACCATAAAACTCGTTTTTTACAGGAAACCCACTTTAAGAAATCTCTTCATCCTGATTTAAAATCTAAGTCCTACCCCCTTACATTTCATGCATGTGACGCTACACATAAAAAGAGAGGAGTCTCCATCTTGTTAGCCGCCCACCTTACGTTCGAGTTTTTGGACAGTCATGTAGATAAATCGGGTAGATGGCTCATTCTTATTGGGAAGCTAAACAATATCCTTTGTACTCTTGTTAACGTCTATACTCCGAACCAGAACCAGGCCAACTTCTTTACAAGCTTGAATTCACATCTAACCAGACTTTGTAAGGGTGAGCTTATAGTAGCAGGAGAGGTTCTTGATGCTTTGTTAGATAGATCCTCCCCTTCGTCTCCTTCCCCTTCTAACCCTAAACGCTCGACATCGGCATCTCTTGTACTGTCAGAACTTTTGAAACTTCACCTACTTTATGACTCATATAGGTTGACTGATCCCCTGACTAGGGACTATACTTTTTATTTCTCTGTCCACAAATCCTATTCCAGGATAGACATGATCCTACTTAGCCGGGACCTATCCTCTAAATTGAAATCCGTCCATATACATCCTATGATATGGTCTGACCATTGCCCGATCTCTGTCGATCTCCATTCCATTGCCCCCCCCCCCCCCCCCCCTGCCTCTTGGCGGCTGAATGATTCCCTATTGCGTAGTCCGGAAGTTACTGACCAGATTAAGAGTTGCCTTACAGACTATTTTCTACTTAATGACCTCCCAGAGATTTCGCCTATTACCTTATGGGAAGCACATAAGGCTGTCCTACGTGGCCATTTGATCAGCCAGGCCTCTAGGTTCAAAAAGCCTCAGGAACCAAGCTTCCTTTCACTCTCTACCAAACTCCAGAGCCTTGAGAGACGACATAAACTATCCCCTACCCCGCCAACTTAGAGGCTTTGCTGGAAGCGAGATCCGCAATCTCGCTTTCCCTGTCGGAGCGCACAGCGAAGACTCTCCAGAGGCTTAACCAGACCTTCTATGAGAAATGAGTAGTGATGTGCACCGGAAATTTTTCGGGTTTTGTGTTTTGGATTCGGTTCCGCGGGCGTGTTTTGGATTCGGACGCGTTTTGGCAAAACCTCCCTGAATTATTTTTGTGGGAATCGGGTGTTTTTTTTACAAAAAACCCTCAAAAACAGCTTAAATCATAGAATTTGGGGGTCATTTTGATACCATAGTATTATGAACCTCAATAACCATAATTTCCACTCATTTTCAGTCTATTCTGAACACCTCACAATATTATTTTTAGTCCTAAAATTTGCACCGAGGTCGCTGGATGACTAAGCTAAGCGACCCAAGTGGCCGACACAAACACCTGGCCCATCTAGGAGTGGCACTGCAGTGTCAGACAGGATGGCACTTTAAAAAAATAGTCCCCAAACAGCACATGATGCAAAGAAAAAAAGAGGCGCAATGAGGTAGCTGTGTGACTAAGCTAAGCAACACAAGTGGCCGACACAAACACCTGGCCCATCTAGGAGTGGCACTGCAGTGTCAGACAGGATGGCACTTCAAAAAAATAGCCCCCAAACAGCACATGATGCAAAGAAAAAAAGAGGTGCAATGAGGTAGCTGTGTGACTAAGCTAAGTGACCCAAGTGGCCGACACAAACACCTGGCCCATCTAGGAGTGGCACTGCAGTGTCAGACAGGATAGCACTTCAAAAAAATAGTCCCCAAACAGCACATGATGCAAAGAAAAAAAGAGGCGCAATGAGGTAGCTGTGTGACTAAGATAGGCGACCCAAGTGGCCGACACAAACACCTGCCCCATCTAGGAGTGGCACTGCAGTGTCAGACAGGATGGCAGATTTAAAAAATAGTCCCCAAACAGCACATGATGCAAAGAAAAAAAGAGGCGCAATGAGGTAGCTGTGTGACTAAGCTAAGCAACACAAGTGGCCGACACAAACACCTGGCCCTTCTAGGAGTGGCACTGCAGTGTCAGACAGGATGGCACTTCAAAAAAATAGTCCCCAAACAGCACATGTTGCATAGAAAAAAAGAGGCACAATGAAGTAGCTGTGTGACTAAGCTAAGTGACCCAAGTGGCCGACACAAACACCTGGCCCATCTAGGAGTGGCACTGCAGTGTCAGACAGGATGGCACTTCAAAAAAATAGTCCCCAAACAGCACATGATGCAAAGAAAAAGAGGCACAATGAGGTAGCTGTGTGACTAAGATAGGCGACCCAAGTGGCCGACACAAACACCTGCCCCATCTAGGAGTGGCACTGCAGTGTCAGACAGGATGGCAGATTTAAAAAATTGTCCCCAAACAGCACATGATGCAAAGAAAAAAAGAGGCGCAATGAGGTAGCTGTGTGACTAAGCTAAGCGACACAAGTGGCCGACACAAACACCTGGCCCATCTAGGAGTGGCACTGCAGTGTCAGACAGGATGACACTTCAAAAAAATAGTCCCCAAACAGCACATGATGCAAAGAAAAAAAGAATCGCAATGAGGTAGCTGTGTGACTAAGATAGGCAACCCAAGTGGCCGACACAAACACTTGCCCCATCTAGGAGTGGCACTGCAGTGTCAGACAGGATGGCAGATTTAAAAAATAGTCCCCAAACAGCACATGATGCAAAGAAAAAAAGAGGTGCACCAAGGTCGCTGGATGGCTAAGCTAACCGACACAAGTGGCCGACACAAACACCTGGCCCATCTAGGAGTGGCACTGCAGTGTCAGACAGGATGGCACGTCCAAAAATAGTCCCCAAACAGCACATGATGCAAAGAAAAATGAAAGAAAAAAGAGGTGCAAGATGGAATTGTCCTTGGGCCCTCCCACCCACCCTTATGTTGTATAAACAGGACATGCACACTTTAACAAACCCATCATTTCAGCGACAGGGTCTGCCACACGACTGTGACTGAAATGACTGGTTGGTTTGGGC
This sequence comes from Pseudophryne corroboree, assembly GCF_028390025.1. NCBI lineage: Eukaryota > Metazoa > Chordata > Amphibia > Anura > Myobatrachidae > Pseudophryne > Pseudophryne corroboree. The sequence goes on along the minus strand of NC_086445.1, from coordinate 223,994,876 downwards.
CCCCACCAAAAAAAGAAGCAATCAATCTCTCCTTGCACAAACTGGCTCTACAGAGGCAAGATGTCCACCTCCTCCTTTTCCTCCGATTCCTCACCCCTTTCACTGTGTACATCCCCCTCCTCACAGATTATTAATTTGTCCCCACTGGAATCCACCATCTCAGGTCCCTGTGTACTTTCAGGAGGCAATTGCTGGTGAATGTCTCCACGGAGGAATTGATTATAATTAATTTTGATGAACATCATCTTGTCCACATTTTCTGGAAGTAACCTCGTACGCCGATTGCTGACAAGGTGAGCGGCTGCACTAAACACTCTTTCGGAGTACACACTGGAGGGGGGGGGGGGGGGGCAACTTAGGTAAAATAAAGCCAGTTTGTGCAAGGGCCTCCAAATTGCCTCTTTTTCCTGCCAGTATACGTACGGACTGTCTAACGTGCCTACTTGGATGCGGTCACTCATATAATCCTCCACCATTCTTTTAATGGTGACAGAATCATATGCAGTGACAGTAGACAACATGTCAGTAATCGTTGGCAGGTCCTTCAGTCCGGACCAGATGTCAGCACTCGCTCCAGACTGCCCTGCATCACTGCCAGCGGGTGGGCTTGGAATTCTTAGCCTTTTCCTCGCACCCCCAGTTGCGGGAGAATGTGATGGAGGAGCTGTTGACGGGTCACGTTCCGCTTGACTTGACAATTTTCTCACCAGCAGGTCTTTGAACCTCTGCAGACTTGTGTCTGCCGGAAAGAGAGATACAACGTAGGTTTTAAATCTAGGATCGAGCACGGTGGCCAAAATGTAGTGCTCTGATTTCAACAGATTGACCATCCGTGAATCCTGGTTAAGCGAATTAAAGGCTCCATCCACAAGTCCCACATGCCTAGCGGAATCGCTCTGTTTTAGCTCCTCCTTCAATGTCTCCAGCTTCTTATGCAAAAGCCTAATGAAGGGAATGACCTGACTCAGGCTGGCAGTGTCTGAACTGACTTCACGTGTGGCAAGTTCAAAGGGTTGCAGAACCTTGCACAACATTGAAATCATTCTCCACTGCGCTTGAGTCAGGTACATTCCCCCTCCTTTGCCTATATCATAGGCAGATGTATAGGCTTGAATGGCCTTTTGCTGCTCCTCCATCCTCTGAAGCATATAGAGGGTTGAAGTCCACCTCGTTACCACCTCTTGCTTCAGATGATGGCAGGGCAGGTTCAGGACTGTTTGCTGGTGCTCCAGTCTTCGGCACGCGGTGGCTGAATGCCGAATGTGGCCCGCAATTCTTCGGGCCACCGACAGCATCTCTTGCACGCCCCTGTCGTTTTTTAAATAATTCTGCACCACCAAATTCAATGTATGTGCAAAACATGGGACGTGCTGGAATTTGCCCAGATGTAATGCACGCACAATATTGGTGGCGTTGTCCGATGTCACAAATCCCCAGGAGAGTCCAATTGGGGTAAGCCATTCTGCGATGATGTTCCTCAGTTTCCGTAAGAGGTTGTCAGCTTTGTGCCTCTTATGGAAAGCGGTGATACAAAGCGTAGCCTGCCTAGGAACGAGTTGGTGTTTGCGAGATGCTGCTACTAGTGCCCCCGCTGCTGTTCTTGCTGCGGGAGGCAATATATCTACCCAGTGGACTGTCACAGTCATATAGTCCTGAGTCTGCCCTGCTCCACTTGTCCACATGTCCGTGGTTAAGTGGACATTGGGTACAACTGCATTTTTTAGGACACTGGTGACTCTTTTTCTGATGTCTGTGTACATTTTCGGTATCGCCTGCCTAGAGAAATGAAACCTAGATGGTATTTGGTACCGGGGACACAGTACCTCAATCAAGTCTCTAGTACCCTGTGAATTAATGGTGGATACCGGAAACACGTTTCTCACCACCCAGGCTGCCAAGGCCTGAGTTATCCACTTTGCAGTAGGATGACTGCTGTGATATTTCATCTTCCTCGCAAAGGACTGTTGGACAGTCAATTGCTTACTGGAAGTAGTACAAGTGGTCTTCCGACTTCCCCTCTGGGATGATGATCGACTCCCAGCAGCAACAACAGCAGCGCCAGCAGCAGAAGGCGTTACACTCAAGGATGCATCGGAGGAATCCCAGGCAGGAGAGGACTCGTCAGACCTGACAGTGACATGGCCTGCAGGACTATTGGCTTTCCTGTCTAAGGAGGAAATTGACACTGAGGGAGTTGGTGGTGTGGTTTGCAGGAGCTTGGTTACAAGAGGAAGGGATTTAGTGGTCAGTGGACTGCTTCCGCTGTCATCCAAAGTTTTTGAACTTGTCACTGACTTCTGATAAATGCGGTCCAGGTGACGTATAAGGGAGGATGTTCCTAGGTGGTTAACGTCCTTACCCCTACTTATTACAGCTTGACAAAGGCAACACACGTCTTAACACCAGTTGTCCGCATTTCTGTTGAAATAACTCCACACCGAAGAGGTGATTTTTTTTGTATTTTGACCAGGCATGTCAATGGCCATATTCGTCCCACGGACAACAGGTGTCTCCCCTGGTGCCTGACTTAAACAAACCACCTCACCATCAGAATCCTCCTTGTCAATTTCCTCCCCAGCGCCAGCAACACCCATATCCTCATCCTGGTGTACTTCAACAGTGACATCTTCAATTTAACTATCAGGAACTGGACTGCGGGTGCTCCTTCCAGCACTTGCAGGGGGCGTGCAAATGGTGGAAGGCGCAACCTCTTCCCGTCCAGTGTTGGGAAGGTCAGGCATCGCAACCGACACAATTGGACTCTCCTTGGGGATTTGTGATTTAGAAGAACACACAGTTCTTTGCTGTGCTTTTGCCATCTTAACTCTTTTAAGTTTTCTAGCAGGAGGATGAGTGCTTCCATCCTCATGTGAAGCTGAACCACTAGCCATGAACATAGGCCAGGCCCTCAGCCGTTCCTTGCCACTCAGTGTCGTAAATGGCACATTGGCAAGTTTACGCTTCTCCTCAGACGATTTTGATTTAGATTTTTGGGTCATTTTACTGAGCTTTATTTTTTGGGATTTTACATGCTCTCTACTATGACATTGGGCATCGACCTTGGCAGACGACGTTGATGGCATTTCATCGTCTCGGCCATGACTAGTGGCAGCAGCTTCAGCACGAGGTGGAAGTGGATCTTGATATTTCCCTATTTTACCCTCCGCATTTTTGTTCTCCATTTTTTAATGTGTGGAATTATATGCCAGTAATATATCAATAGCAATGGCCTACTACTATATATACTGCGCACAACTGAAATGCACCACAGGTATGGATAGATAGTATACTTGACGACACAGAGGTGGGTAGAGCAGTAGCCTACTGTACCGTACTGCTATATATTATATACTGGTGGTCAGCAAACTGTGCAAAACTGAAATGCACCACAGGTATGGATGGATAGTATACTTGACGACACAGAGGTAGGTACAGCAGTGGCCTACTGTACCGTACTGCTATATATTATATACTGGTGGTCAGCAAACTGTGCAAAACTGAAATGCACCACAGGTATGGATGGATAGTATACTTGATGACACAGAGGTAGGTAGAGCAGTGGCCTTCTGTACCGTACTGCTATATATTATATACTGGTGGTCAGCAAACTGTGCAAAACTGAAATTCACCAAAGGTATGGATGGATAGTATATTGACGACACAGAGGTGGTTAGAGCAGTGGACTACTGTACCGTACTGCTATATATATAGTTATACTGGTGGTCAGCAAAACTCTGCACTGTCCTCCTACTATATACTACAATGCAGCACAGATATGGAGCGTTTTTCAGGCAGTTTTTCAGGCAGAGAACATATAATACTGGTGGTCACTGGTCAGCAAAACTCTGCACTGTCATCCTACTATATAATACTGCTGGTCCCCAGTCCTCACAATAAAGCAATTAGCACACTGAGCACAGATATTTGCAGCACACTGAGCACAGATATGGAGCGTTTTTCAGGCAGAGAATGTATAATACTGGTGGTCACTGGTTAGCAAAGCTCTGCACTGTTCTCCTACTATATAATACTGCTTGTTATGAACCACAGGTAGTGGTTCATTCCTGTTTTCCATATTTTATGTTTTAAGTTGTCTTGCAGGCCAGGATTTCCCGTTGCTCTGGTTTAAGAAGATTCTTGTTTGCTGCCAGTGGTGAGTCTGTGTAATTGCAGCTTGTTCCCATGTGTTCAGCCTCACCTGTCTGTTGATTGCACCTCTCAGTTGTGCAGCAGGGCAGCTGCACGACATAATTAATTAAGACTCTGTTTTATTCTGGCTCAGTGCAATTCACAGACGCTGGTGATATTTCCTTGGTTCCAGAGTTCTTGAGTTCTGAGCTAGTCCCTGCCAGTTCCTGAGCTCCTGTCTAGCAGTGTCTGTCTAGCTGCTTTGAGTGTCGGTTCCTGTGTCGATTCCAGTGTCGATTCCAGTGTCTGATCCTGTGTCCTGAAGCGTGAAGCGTTCCTGTCCAGAAGTCCTGTGGCTTTGTCTGTGCCTGGTCGAATATCTGGCTTCTTGGTGTCCACCGGTCTGTCGTTTGGGATTCTGCCTGTCCTCCAGTTCCGAGAGTCTGTGTCGGCTACATTGGGGGTTCCTGTCCGTTTGCCAGTATTTGTACCGGTTCCGTGAGTAGCGGCTTTGCCGCGTCCGTCGGCTCAGGCCGCAGTATTCTTTGGTTATAATTTGTTTCTGGTGTTTTGCAGAGGGTTCTGCTTGTGCTGTCACCGCCGGTACACAACGGTATTGTGTCGGCGAGTGGACAGCATTTCCTTTGTTGTTCTTTTCCTTTGGCGGCGTGCCGCACATATATTTAGGTTTAGGGTTGTTAGTAGCCCCTAGCCTTCTGTTTGTTTTAGCTAGAGGTCCCCTTGTTATTATCCTGTCTCGGTTCACGCCTTGTCTCAATCTAAGACCTGGGGGCATTGGAGTTGGGCAGACCTAATCCGCCCTTCAAACGCGGCTGCCGTGGGCCCAAGAAACCATAGTCACTCAGGCGTGAACGGACCACACGGGTGAAACAATGGAGGTAGGGTGCTAGGGGCTATTTCCACACCACACCTTGTTTCAGCGTCACGTTCTGGTGCTCAGGATTCACTACGCAACATCTCCCTAGTTCTGAGCACCAGGAACCTAACATTATCACCAGCCATACAACAAAAAAGAAATAAAGCTTTTTCTTTTTTGGCCCAGCCCGGTGTTTAAAAATCCAGTCCTGTCTAGAACTCAGTGTGCAGAATCCAGTCCGGTGTTTAAAAATCCAGTCTTGTCTTGTCTAGTTTAAATATCCAGTCCAGTCTTGTCTTGTCTTGTCTAGTCTAGTCTTTTATTGTCTAGTTTAAAATCCTCCTATGCCTACTATGCAAGCCCTGCAAGCATCTCTCTCAGCCCTGAACTCTGCTTTCAGTGCTTTGAAACCTGAGCGGCTGGAAGTTTTGCAGCAATCCTTAAAGCAACTGCAAAACCTTCTGACCAAAATTTTGCTTATCTTGCCAGAAGTTATTGAGAGTTCATCTACCTCAAAAGAGACTCTTGCTCACAATATGGTGACAAGAGAATCCTCAGGTTTAATTAGAGAGAAAAAGTTTGAAAGTTTTCTGCGGCCCAGGCTCTCAGAAGAGGAGCGTCTGCGTCGCAGAAACTTAGATTTATGCCTATATTGTGGGGGTTTAGGCCACTATCTGCAGACCTGTGAGTTGCGCAAGCCAAAAGTGTGGCGACAAGTCCTGCCCTCTGGCCAAGTTTAGTCAGGATACAAGACCTACTCCTGTCTCTACTGTGGAAGAGGTACTTGTCACACAACCCACACTAAAAAGCACTCTGTCCTATAATTGGGGTCCTTGAGCTAGGGAGCCCCATTATAGATTCAGGAACCAAAGGAGAATGTTTCTCTCCTCTCTTGATTTTCCTGTGGAAGCAGAGTTGCAAACCCCTGGAGTGGTGCCCGATGCCCAGGGTCCTGGAGTGGTGCCCGATGCCCAGGGTCCTGGAGTGGTGCCCGATGCCCAGGGTCCTGGAATGGTGCCCAATGCCCAGGGTCCTGGAGCGGTGCCCGATGCCCAGGGTCCTGGAGCGGTGCCCAATTCCCAGAGTCCTGGAGCAGTGCCCGATGCCCAGAGTCCTGGACCGGTGCCTGATGTCCAGAGTCCTGGACCGGTGCCCGATGCCCAGAGTCCTGGAGCGGTGCCCGATGTCCAGAGTCCTGGAGCGGTGCCCGATGCCCAGAGTCCTGGAGCGGTACCCGATGCTCTAGGTTATAGAGGGACATCGAATATTATTGCTCAGGTGTCAATACCAGAAGGGGTCTCAGAAGCTGTTACCCCAGGTAGAGTCTTGAAAAGCGCAACTCCAGAGAAGGTGTCTAAAACCATAGTTCTAGAAGGGAACTCGAGAAGCAAAACCCCAGAAGGGATCTTTGAAGTAATATCCCCAAGTGGGGTCTCGAGAGATGCAGCCCCAAAGAAGGGTCTAGAGGTTGCTTCCCCAGGAAAGGACTCAAGAGGCATAGCGTTAGTGGAGGTTCTGAAGGTTATAGCTTCAGCAAAGGTCCCGGAAGTCATAGTCCCGGGAGAAGTTTCGATAATTATCGACTCAGAGAGGGAGGCCGACGGCTCGGTCCCAGAGAGGGAGGCCGACGGCTCGGTCCCAGAGAGGGAGGCCGACGGCTCGGTCCCAGAGAGGGAGGCCGACGGCTCGTTCCTAGAGAGGGAGGCCGACGGCTCAGTCCCAGAGAGGGAGGCCGACGGCCCGGTCCCAGTGAGGGAGGCCGACGGCCTGGTCCCAGTAAAAGAATCCGAGGTGCTGGCCCCAGCGGGGTTCCCGAAGGCCACTGCCCCAGCGGGGTTCCCGGAGGCCACTGCCCCAGCAGGGTTCCCGGAGGCCACTGCCCCAGCGGGGTTCCCGGAGGCCACTGCCCCAGCGGGGTTCCCGGAGGCCACTGCCCCGGGTGGGGTTCAGAAAGTCACTGCCCCGGCTGGGGTTCAGAAAGTCACTGCCCCGGGTGGGGTTCAGAAAGTCACTGCCCCGGGTGGGGTTCTGAAAGTCACTACCCCAGGTGGGGTTCAGAGGGCCACTGCCCCAGGTGGGGTTCCGAGGGTCACTGCCCCAGGTGGGGTTCAGAAAGTCACTGCCCCAGGTGGGGTTCAGAAAGTCTTAGCCTCGAGTAAGGTCAATAGTGACCAGGTCCTAGCAAAGCACTCTAGCCAGTCAGATGGGAAGGAAGCAGATCCTGACTCTGTTGATATCTCAACATCTATAATCTTTGATGGGGACTTAGTCCAATTTCTGGTGCTTTACAAACACTATTACACCATTTTGTTGTTTAGACCATTTCTGGGCATCACTTCAGAGAACCTTGTGCTCTATCTGATATATTCCTTTAGAGGAGAGCCTTTTGAGTGGGCAACCATCCTAATGAAAGCTGAAGATCCCATTCTTCAGGATCCCCCGGCATTCAGTGATGCAGTTATTAAGAGATATGGTTCCAAAGAAATTGGTTCAGGTTCCTCTAGGTCACCCGTCTTATCTGCTGAGAGTTCACCGTATTCTGTAAATTCGGCACAAGAGTCTCAGCCCGTTGTTTTGACTGCAGGATGCGCTTTTCTCTCTTCTTCTAATAGAAGTACTTTGCCTGAAAGTTCAGCTCCCAAGGTTAAGAAACCAATCTCTGATTTGAACCCAGCCTTGCTGGGAGGTACCATCAGTTCAGACAATGTTTGGGGAATTACCTTGGTCAGACCTCAAGAACTTTGTAAAAATAAGAAGAAAAAGAAAAAGAAATGATTATTGACTCTTGCCTTGTTAAAAAAAAAAAAAAAAAAAAAGATTTTTTTCCCCCCTTGTCTTGTGTCCAGTGGCCACCATCAAGGGGGGGGGGGGCACCGTTACAAGCTGTTGTCACAGCTTGTTTCTGTTAGACCAGTGTGTCAGGTTTTTTTTTTATCCTTTGTTTTGGAAAGTCTGAATTTTGGGGTCCTTTGACCCCTCCTCAAGGGGGGGGGGGGTAATGTTATGAGCCACGGCTGTGGCTCATTCCTGTTTTGCATTTTATGTTAATACTTTTGTTTATGTTCCCCGTGGGTGTCATGGGGTGTTTGGAGCTCACCCTTAAGGAGAGGGTACTGTTATGAACCACAGGTAGTGGTTCATTCCTGTTTTCCATATTTTATGTTTTAAGTTGTCTTGCAGGCCAGGATTTCCCGTTGCTCTGGTTTAAGAAGATTCTTGTTTGCTGCCAGTGGTGAGTCTGTGTAATTGCAGCTTGTTCCCATGTGTTCAGCCTCAACTGTCTGTTGATTACACCTCTCAGTTGTGCAGCAGGGCAGCTGCACGACATAATTAATTAAGACTCTGTTTTATTCTGGCTCAGTGCAATTCACAGACGCTGGTGATATTTCCTGGGTTCCAGAGTTCTTGAGTTCTGAGCTAGTCCCTGCCAGTTCCTGAGCTCCTGTCTAGCAGTGTCTGTCTAGCTGCTTTGAGTGTCGGTTCCTGTGTCGATTCCAGTGTCGATTCCAGTGTCTGATCCTGTGTCCTGCCGTGAAGCGTTCCTGTCCAGAAGTCCTGTGGCTTTGTCTGTGCCTGGTCGAATATCTGGCTTCTTGGTGTCCACCGGTCTGTCGTTTGGGATTCTGCCTGTCCTCCAGTTCCGAGAGTCTGTGTCAGCTACATTGGGGGTTCCTGTCCGTTTGCCAGTATTTGTACCGGTTCCGTGAGTAGCGGCTTTGCCATGTCCGTCGGCTCAGGCCGCAGTATTCTTTGGTTATAATTTGTTTCTGGTGTTTTGCAGAGTGTTCTGCTTGTGCTGTCACCGCCGGTACACAACGGTATTGTGGCGGCGAGTGGACAGCATTTCCTTTGTTGTTCTTTTCCTTTGGCGGCGTGCCGCACATATATTTAGGTTTAGGGTTGTTAGTAGCCCCTAGCCTTCTGTTTGTTTTAGCTAGAGGTCCCCTTGTTATTATCCTGTCTCAGTTCACGCCTTGTCATAATCTAAGACCTGGGGGCATCGGAGTTGGGCAGACCTAATCCGCCCTTCAAACGCGGCTGCCGTGGGCCCAAGAAACCATAGTCACTCAGGCGTGAACGGACCACACGGGTGAAACAATGGAGGTAGGGTGCTAGGGGCTATTTCCACACCACACCTTGTTTCAGCGTCACGTTCTGGTGCTCAGGACTCACTACGCAACATCTCCCTAGTTCTGAGCACCAGGAACCTAACACTGCTGGTCCCCACAATAAAGCAATTAGCACACTGAGCACAGATATTTGCAGCACACTGAGCACAGATATGGAGCGTTTTTCAGGCAGAGAACGTAGATATTTGCACTTGCAGCACACTGAGCACAGATATTTGCAGCACACTGAGCACAGATATTTGCAGCCCACTGAACATAGAAACTGAGAGGACGCCAGCCACGTCCTCTCACGATCATCTCCAATGCACGAGTGAAAAATGGTGGCGACGCGCGGCTCCTTATATAGAATACGAATCTCGCGAGAATCCGACCGCGGGATGATGACGTTCGGGCGCGCTCGGGTTAACCGAGCAAGGCGGGAGGATCCGAGTTTCTCGGACCCGTGCAAAAAAAGGTGAAGTTCGGGCGGGTTCGGATCCCGAGGATCCGAACCCGCTCATCACTAGAAAGGAGACAAAGCCGATAGACTCTTGGCATCCCGCCTCAGGACACAGCGGGCGCGGAACAATATTCTGGCAGTGCATACTGATTCTGGCGGAGTTACATATGCCCCAGATGCCATAAATAGTGTGTTTCGGGACTATTATGCTAAACTCTATAACTTAGAGTCAGCCCCCTCGGGACCGGGTCCCCCGGATGTTTTAATTTCAGAATTCCTGTGTAGGGCTGATCTCTCCCGGCTGTCTGAATTTGACTCCTTGGAGCTGAAACATAGAATTTGTCGGCAGATAAGAACCACTTGGCCCATCTAGTCTGCCCCTTTTTTTTTTTTAAATATTATTTTTATCTCTAACCTTATTTGATCCTTATTTCTTTGTAAGGATATCCTTATGTCTATCCCATGCATGTTTAAATTGCTCTACTGTCTTAGCCTCTACCACCTCTGATGGGAGGCTATTCCACTTGTCCACTACCCTTTCTGTGAAATAATTTTTCCGCAAATTTCCCCTGAACCTCCCCCCCTCCAGTCTCAGTGCATGTCCTCGTGTCCTATTGCTTCTCTTCATTTGGAGAATGTTTCCCTCCTGGACTTTGTTAAAACCCTTGATATATTTGAAAGTTTCTATCATGTCCCCCCTTTCCCTTCTATGCTCCAAACTATACATATTGAGATTTCTTAGTCTTTCTGGGTATGTTTTGTGATGTAGGCCATGCACCATTTTAGTTGCCCTCCTTTGTACAGTTTCTAATGTATTAATATCCTTTTGAAGATATGGCCTCCAGAACTGAATACAGTATTCTAGATGAGGCCGTACCAATGACCTATACAGTGGCATTATTACTTCTTTCTTTCTGCTGCTGATTCCTCTCCCAATGCAGCCAAGCATCTGACTAGCCTTCCTCATTGCCTTGTTACATTGCTTACCTGCCTTTAAGTCATCTGAAATAGTGACTCCTAGATCCCTTTCCTCCTCAGTAGTTTCCAGTATAGTGCCATTAATACTGTATTTAGCTTTAGGATTTTTGAGACCCAAGTGCATGATTTTGCATTTTTTGGCATTAAACTGTAATTGCCAGATTCTTGACCATTCCTCTAGTCTACCTAGATCCTCAATCATTTGTTTTACCCCACCTGGTGTGTCTACCCTGTTGCATACCTTTGTGTCATCTGCAAAAAGGCATACTTTCCCTTTAATGCCATTTGCAATGTCACCAATAAAGATATTAAAAAGCACTGGTCCAAGTACAGATCCCTGGGGTTCTCCACTGGTAACATTTCCCTCCTGTGAATGCACTCCATTTACCACAACTCTCTGTTTTCTATCCTTCAACCAAGATCTTATCCATTCAATAATCCTAATATCCAATCCTAAACTTTCAAGTTTATTTAGCAGTCTGTGATGTGGAACTGTGTCAAAAGCCTTACTAAAGTCTAGATAAGCTATATCCATGGCTTCACCTTTATCCATCACTTTAGTCACACAATCAAAAAAGTCAATAAGATTTGTTTGACATGATATCCCCCCAGTGAATCCATGCTGTTTGGGATCCAGTAAATTGCCGGATTTGAGATAATCTACAACTCTTTCTTTTAAGAGTGTTTCCATCAATTTCCCTACTACTGATGTAAGACTCACTGGTCTGTAGTTGTTTGCCTCTTCCTTGCTTCCACTTTTGTGCAGTGGGACTACGTTTGCTCTTTTCCAGTCCCCTGGAATTACTCCTGTAGCTAATGACTGGTTGAATAATTCTGTCAATGGTGCTACCAGCACCTCTTTAAGTTCTTTTAGTATCCTTGGATGTATCCCATCTGGCCCCATAGATTTGTCCACTTTCAGCTTTGAGAGTTCTCTTAGGACCTTCTCCTCTGTAAATGTACTTGTTTCATTTTCCTGAATATCCCTGCAACTTAACTGTGGCCCCTTCCCCTCTCTTTCAGTAGTAAATACTGAGCAAAAATAATCATTAAGATGATCTGCTATTAAATTGTCTCCTTCAACAAGACTCCCAGTGTCCGTCTTTAGTTTTATAATTCCGCCTTTTCTTTTTCTCCTTTCGCTTATATACCTAAAAATAGTTTTGCCTCCTTTACCCACTGACTGGGCCATTTTCTCCTCAGCTTGTGCCTTTGCATATCTGATTACCTTCTTTGTCTCCTTCTGTCTAACAAGATATATCTTTTTGTCTTCATTATTTTGTGTCTGCTTATATTTCCTAAAAGCCATCTTTTTTGCTCTTACAATATTTGCTACTTCTTTTGCAAACCACACTGGCTTCCTTTTCCTTGTGTTTTTCCTAACAGTTTTGATACAAATGTCTGTTGCCTTCAATATTGCACATTTTAATGTTTCCCACCTCTCCTGCACTGTTTCCAAATTCCTCCACTCTGCCAAAGAATCGCTTACACATTTTCCCATCCCTACAAAATCAGCCTTCCTAAAATCCAACACCTTTGTTTTTGTATGGGACGAGTCAGTCTCTGTCTTAATGCTGAACCATACTGCTTGATGATCACTGGATCCCAGGTTTTCACCAACTTTTACGTCTGATAATCTGTCTCCATTTGTAAGTATTAAGTCTAATATTGCATCTTTCCGAGTGGGCTCCCTCACCAATTGGTGGAGGGATGCTCCCTGAAGGGAATTTAAAATGTTCCTACTTCTAGTGGAACTAGCAACAGACACCTCCCAGTTTACATCAGGAAGATTAAAGTCTCCCATGATTATTACCTCTCCTTTTAATGATTAAAAGGATATTTCCGACGAGGAGATTGCTGCCGTCTTGAAAAATTTTAAATCTTCTAAAGCCCCGGGCCCTGATGGCTTCTCGGTTTCATATTACAAAAAAATTGGCCCCATTTTGATCCCCCACCTTAGAGTCTTGTTTAACGTGGTCCTGCATGGCGCCCCGTTTCCAAGCACTATGCTGGAGGCTAGGGTGATAGTTATCCACAAGGAGGACAGGGATCCTCAGGACTGTGCTAATTATCGGCCGATATCCCTATTGAATTTGGATATTAAACTTTATGCCAAAAATTTAGCTTCCCATCTCAACGGTGTACTCCTGAGTCTGATACACTACGACCAGGTGGGATTTATCCCTGGTCGTCAGGCCAGGGACAACACTAGGAGAGCGATTGACCTTATCCATTTGTTAAACTGCAGACACTCTCCTTCAATTATCCTCTCACTCGATGCCGAAAAGGCGTTCGATCGTATCTCGTGGCCATTCCTGTTTCAGACTCTGCAGGCATTTGGGATATCGGCTGAATTTTTAACGGGAGTCTCTGCCCTCTACTCCTCCCCCATAGCTAAGGTTCTCACTAACGGAATATTATCCTCTCCCTTCCCATTATCTAACGGAACAAGACAGGGGTGTTTGCCATGGTCATAGAACCTCTGGCTGCTATGATAAGGAACTCTGACGGAATTCGGGGAGTGAAGACGGGCTCCCAGGAGTTTAAGATTTCGCTTTTTGCAGACGACGTACTGTTGTCTTTAACCCAGCCGCAATCTTCTCTCCCCGCCTTGTATCAGATCATTGAGGAATATGGCTCCTTATTGGGCTACAAAATCAATTTTATTAAATCCGAAGCTATGTTATTACATGTTTCTGGAGATCTTAAATGCTCCCTGCAGTCCTCATATGACCTTCGTTGGCAGACCAATAAGATTAAATATCTGGGTGTCTATATTACTTCCCACTATACCTCTTTATACTCTGAAAACTTCCCGCGGCTACTTACAAAGATTAAAACAGACCTGGCTAAATGGAGGTCCCATATTATATCCTGGCTAGGTAGGATTATTGCCCTTAAAATGACAGTAATGCCACAACTCCTCTACCTTTTTCAAACTTTGCCTGTGAGGGTTCCGGAGAGGGTTCTTAGGGATGCCCATTCCTCATTTGTAAGGTTTGTTTGGAACGATAAACCCCCACGGATAGCTTTTCATGTACTTCGGCTCCCGCGCTCTGAGGGAGGTCTGGGATTCCCCGATGTTAAACTTTATTATCTGGCTAGCCATCTGAGTCAATTGGTGGCTTCTTTTGTGCCCCAAGGCTCTATTGCCTGGATTGATCTAGCAGCCCTTTCACTGGGGCTCCGCTCACTGGCTTCGCTGTGGGGTCTGGGCAGTCCGTATCAGCTCACTCTCACAAACCCTTTGTCCCTCTCTAAAATTCCATCTTTCTATCTGGTATAAATCTCTTAGGAAATACAATTTGTCTTCCCCCTACTCCCCCCTCACCCCCCTCTGGGACAACCCTGCCTTCCCCGATGGGGTTTCATCTTCTCGCTTCACATCCTGGTTTAGTGCTGGGGTTCACGTGGTATATGATCTCTCGCTCCAAGACCACTGGATGTCGTTAGATGATATCAAATGTAAGTTTTCCTCTCTCTCCCCTCCTTTTTTTGAATACTTTCAGATCCGACATTTACTTCTTTCCCTGCCTCAAGCTGACGTTTTAGGGGAACTTACCTCATTTGAATCCTTGTGTACTAAAAAACCCATCGGTGGTGGGCTAATCTCGATGATCTATACTATGTTGGTTGGAGTTTCCTCGGGGCCGCGGACGCGCCATGAGCGGGAGAGGGACCTGGGTCCCCCACCAGACGATGCCTGTTGGGAGGAGGTACGGGAGGGCATAGCTAAAAGCTCTATCTCTACCCGACTCAAGGAGACATCCTATAAATTATATTATCGGTGGTATTACACCCCGGACAAATTGTCTAGGATGTTCCCTTCTGCTACTCCTGTTTGTTGGCGGGGTTGCGGTCAGCGGGGAACTTAGTTCCATATTTGGTGGACTTGTCCACTTATAGCTCGGTTCTGGAATAAAGTACTCGATCTGTTGAAATCTCTCTCTGGCTTGGGGCTTGCACTGGACCCATGGGTATTTTTATTGGCTCGACCGTTTCCAGATCTTGACCCTCTCCTAAATAAATTGTTTTCCCATATTTTTGTGGCTGCTAAATCTTTAAATCGCTAAAAATTGGAAGGCCCCCGCTGCGCCTACTATCCCTGCCCTGTACAATTATGTTTGGTTCGTGGCCAATATGGAGAAGATTACTTATTATCTGCATGACTGTCCCCATAAATTAGAACTCGTCTGGGGTCCCTGGTTGCTTATGATGTCTCCCCCACACTGATAGGCGACATATTCCCATGTTCATCCTACTTACGTATACCTAGCCATACTATCCCTGGATCCTCCCTCCGGACGCCATCTGGCTCCTCTCAATGTTAGATAGTTATTGCCAATTGCCTGACTTATATACATGTATCTATATTGGTATGTTTATACATTATATATTGTTATCTTTGGTATACTTCCCTCCTCATGGCCTAGATCGGCCCTGCCCTTTGCATCAGTACTTGTCCTTTTCTACTTTCCCCCTGCTTCCCCCCTTCTTTTCTCTCCCTTCTGCTCCTCTTTGTTTCTCTCTCTCTCTCGTAATGGGTCCCCTCTTGTAGGACTTCTTTGTTTATCTGTACACTGAAAATTTTTTGAAAAAAAAAACTCCACGGAGACTGGTTTTTACTTTGATGTTGTACAACAGAATCTGTTTTGTATACTTTTTTTGTCTCTCCTGGTATAAATAAAGAGTTTAAAAAAAAAAAAGGTGCAATCACTTCACTTCTCCTTTCGGACCCCTGTGCTACTGCATGCGCAGATCCCTCTCCTGGTAAATTGTGTGTTATGTAGCCCATAAGATACAATGGCTATCACATTCAACAGTAGAGCAGCCCCCATAGAAAACTATGTGGGCTGCTTTTGTGTCCCAAAATATACGATTTCTCCCACAAATATTAATTGAGAAACAAGCACCATTATCTGTGCTAGCACCTAAGTGCGTCATACAGAATTGGTCTAAAGGGGAAGAAGACACAAACAGGGGGAAAACAGAAGGTCTGTGCTGGTACCTGAATGCATTGGACAGACTGGCCTAGACAGAAAACAAAATATGGACTCTACTTTCCAAGGTCACTCTTGTCCCCTTGATTGCAATTTCACTGCACTCTAACCCAGCCTCTGCAAAAAAGAATACAGCCCATGCACACTGGCAATGCTAATTAAAGCTAGAGATGAGCTACGAACATGGGGATCCAAGTCAAATCCGATTCCTGCCTTGGGTTTTCCCGCCAAGCTCGGATTTCAAATCGAATCTGAACATCATCATTCCGGTGTCAGATTCTCGCAGGTTTTGGGTTCTATATAAGGGTGCCGCGGCCGGGACTCGGCGCCATTTCACTCTCAGGCACGCTAATGTATGCTGTGCTGTACTCTGCTATATTGGCTGTGCTGTGTCCAGACTCCAAGCTGTGCTCTATTATCAGTGTGTATAGAGGAACAGTGCTGTATGCTGTGCTGTACTCTGCTATATTGGCTGTACTGTGTCCAGACTCACAAGCTGTGCTTTAAATAGTCAGTGTGTACAGGGGCATGCTGCTGTATTCTGCACTGTATTTTGATGTATCGGCTGTGCTGTGTCCATCTAAAGTGGCTGTTCACAAGCAGAACTACACTGTGTATTGTCACTGTAAGTTGCAACAAAAAAAAAAGTATTACAAATATTTTTAAAAAGTTTTTTTTTTAAAGTAATTTTTTTTTTATTATTTTATGTATGCACAACCTGTGTGCACTGTCCACCTGTGTGGTTATTATTCATGTACATAATAAAATAAAATAAAACCCCTTTGAATTGCTGCAGTGAAACTTGTGCTACGAAGTGCTAAATAAAGATATTCTTGTATTGTTTGTACCGTTTGGTGTGCTTTACCCTAGTATGCTTTGTTCAGGTGCATCTATACGCTCTGCAACTCCATGCAGTTTGAATTGAACTGTGACTCTAAAAACAAACTTGCATCCTACATATTAAATGGGGAAAGTCTAGGGGTAACAGTATTGGAAAAAGATTTGGGAGTACTCATTGATAATAGGCTTAATAACCGTATACAATGTCAAAGCGCAGTAAAAAAGGCAAGTAAGGTGCTAGCATGCATAAAACGGGGAATTGAGACAAGGGACGAGAATGTAATCCTGCAGCTGTATAAATCATTGGTACGTCCGCACCTGGAATATTGTGTTCAGTTTTGGGCACCACTGTATAAAAAAGATATCGGTGAACTTGAAAGGGTTCAAAGATGAGCTACTAAATTTATTAAAGGGCTAGAGGGACTGGGTGACGAGGAAAGGCTTACTAGTTTGAATATGTATACACTGGAAAAGAGGCGACTAAGAGGATACATTATTAATATCTTCAAATATGTAAAGGGGCATTACAAAGAGTTATCAGCTAAATTATTTATTAAAAGAACACTGATTAGGACACGTGGGGACTCGCTGAGGCTGGAGGAGAGCAAATTCCGCACGCAACGGAGGAAAGGGTTCTTCACTGTTAGGGCAATAAGGATTTGGAATTCACTGCCAGGGAAGGTAGTAATGGCGGACTCTGTAAATGCATTAAAAAAAATTATTGGATATATTTCTGCTTGAAAATGATATCCAAGGTTATAACATTTAAAATATCGACGTTGTTAATCTGGGTGTAACATGATTTATAGTTGTTAACTAGTCATAAAACATTACTTCAGTAGGTACATTATAATCAACACAACTTAATACAGGCTGAACACGATGGGCATTTTGCCTCTATTCAACCTCAATTGCTATGTTACTATGTTACTATATAGTACCAAAAGTTTGGACACAGTTTCTCATTCATTTGAATGAGAAAGTGTGTCCAAACTTTTGACTGGCACTGTATATGTAAGTTCTATTGTTTGTACTGTTTGGTTCCTTTACACTAGTGCACTTTTTTTCAAAACCCTGTGACTCCACGCAGTTTGAACTGAGCTACGAGTTCAAAAGAAAAAAATACATATGGATCTATTGTTAGTACAATTCTGTGCACTGTACCCCAGTTACCTGTGGCAATGTTTCATAGATGTGCTATAAACTGCCGTATGTTTGGCCACTGCTCTGTCGCTTAATAACAAGCCAGCACGCTGTAGCCTTTGACCTCAAGCGGATGAAAACAATATTGTGAGCTGTGAGGTTGTCAAAATTGAGTGGAAATGAGTGGCAATTGAGTGACTGTGGGAACCTATCTGAAGGTAACAAAGGATTACCCTTGGTTGCTACAGTACATTGTGCATAGCGAATAACCTTGTGGGTTACCTCCTATCAGGAGCTTGACTGTCTGTTGCCCAGATGGGTCTCATTATAATACTTAGCAAATCTGTTACCTTATCAAGGGGACCTGCGCACAGGTCTCCAAAAACTCAACAGCTTATTTAGAGCAGGGCCTCTTGCTCACAACACACACTCCCATGCTTACACAATAAGTGGGGTCACTTTCTATCTGTCCCCAGACCTAAATGCCTTCACAGTGTAGTAGTCCAAGTGCCTAATACACTCCATATATTGAACATAGACCTATTTACTCCATGGTGTTGTGTGGCCTCTACATTAGCTACTCTGGTGTATCTGTGCTCAGTGTCCTATCCTATGAGGCAAAGTGTGGAAGGTCAGAGCCTTGCGCTCTTTATGGTGGTCAACTTTTTGGATGGGTAAGGCAAAATTGCCACAATACCACAGGCCTAGTGCTTAATTAAATATGTATGTGCTACGGGTCTAGTGGCTGAATTATTTGTTCCAATCCTGACTTCCTTCTTTTGGTATTATTACCATGGAGTCTTCTCTCTCACCTGGTGTGAGTGGTGTACTGGCTGTACCCGCTGCCATTTTGTGATCTCCCATCTTTGAGTCTCTGCTGGTGACTTTGTGCAGTAGGTGGTGTGTCCGGTACTGTGCCCCCCACTGCTAGTGCTGCTAGTACTCCAGATTTGGTTGATTCCATATACCTCTTGCCTGGGTCATTCCATGTCAGTTCATCCAGGCATGACAACCACCGACTCAGATTTTTATGATACTTTGTACACTTGATTTTGCCACGTAGCTATTAACCCATGCCAAATTTTTCTGCTCTAGGCCTCACAGTTTTTGAAATATAGGGGGTCAAAGTTTAAACAAATTGCTGGGAAATGTCTCTACTGATGCATTGTTTTTTTTCTGAGGTGTATCTGGAAAAGAATTCACATCTCCGTGCCTAATCCACGTATGACTTTAAAATTTTGACCCTTTATCAATCAAAATATGGAGATTCCAGTAGAAATGTTTTATCAATATTACCTGACTCTGAGAGTTCATTAGACATTCCTTTACTTCATACTTAGTATTTTTTTTGTTGCAAAAAAAGTGGGTTCAGTTAGCATTATCAACCTAAAGCAGATGAGTTACCATGTCCCTTTTTTGTGTAAATTGAACCCTAAAATATACTTTATGGGTGTTTTGAAGATAGTGTGGTCCATCCCAGAGCCTGCCCTAACCAATATGATGCCCTAGGCAAGGTTTTGGCTGGTGCCCCCTAGCACTGAGCTAATTCTGCCTCTGACTCTGCATCCCCTTTCCCAGAACCATCACCCCTTACCCATAGCAGTCCTCATTTTGTTGCTCCTACCCCCTATATTTTAAATAGGAACAGTGCGCACATTCGGCATACAGCCCAAAAAGGGGCGTGTTCTTGCCTGGAATGGGTATGGTCACACAATAATACTACCAATTCAAATTACACCACACAGTACTGCAACTTTATTCACATTTTATCATGCGATAGTGCCCCTTATTCACGTTACATCACACAGTATTACCACTTTACCTTATATACGTTACTCCTCACAGTAGTGCCCCTTATTCACATTACACCACACAGTATTGTTCCTTATTCACATTACACCACACCATATTGCTCTTTATTCACATCAGACCACACAGTAGTGCCCTTTCTACACGTTATGCCACACAATAGAGCACCTTATACACATAATGCCACACATTAGTAATGCCTTTATACACATAATACCACACAGTAATGCCCCTTACACATATGACACACATTATTAATGTCCTTATAAACATAATGCACCTTACACATTATTCTAACCTTTATTAATGCCCTTATACACATAACGTCCCTTACACATATATGCCGCACATTATTAATGACCTTATACACATAATGACACACATAGTGCCCCTTTCACATATGCCGCACACTATTAGTGCACTTATACACATAATGACACACACAATGCCCCTTACACATATGCCGCACATTATTAATGCCCTTATACACATAATGACACAAATAATATCCCTTACACATATGCCACACACTATTCATGCCCTTATACACATGATGACACACACAGTGCCCCTTACACAGATCCCGAACACTACTGCACAACCAACCCACCCTCACACAGCACTTACATGGCCTCTAAACTGTGACCTCTGCCTCTGCTTGGATACAGATGTGTCCACATACATCTTGTCTCAATATGCCATGCAGCAGGAGATGCCTGGCATAAGTCAGCTGGCAGCTCTAGGCCAGCTCTGCTAACGTCTTGCACATTTTTTTGCCAAAAATGCATCTTATTTGCATTGCTTCGTGACTAGGATGCACAAGCAGCTTTTGCTGATGAAAATAATATGCGGCATGCTAATATTCTTTGTGCGACTGTGGCTGTATCTGCATACGTGATTTCCAGGAATACACTGTAACGTAGCATTTCGTATGCAGATACAGCCACAGTCACACACAGAATATAAGCATGCTGCATATCATTTTAATCAGCAGAAACTGCTTGTGCCCCTAGGCATTCCAAATGCCCTAGGCATTTGCCTAGTTTGCCTATACCTAGGGCCGGCTCTGGTCCATCCGGATATTCATCATGTCCTCCTTATAGCTGTGCTGGGATTATGGGACTTGTTGCTCAATTATGTTGATCATTTACCTATTGTTGTTTCAGGGGGCGTGGGATTGGGCTGCACATAAACAGTCTCACTGTATTTAAAAAAAACAAAACAGTGATAATTGTGCTGAGGGGTTCGCAGGGACAGAGCTTTCTTGCAAGCTCTGTCCATGCCTGGAAATTTGAATACACTCAAGTGATATTTCCTAAATTCACAATGCAAACTTAGGCGAAAATATCACACTGCAATCGCATTTTAAAAATGGAATGTAGTAAATATGACCCTATGTGTGGACTATGTGAAAAAGAATTCATAAGTAGCTATTTTGTTTTTGTATTCAATAATAGGCAGTACTGGCTAATTAACACTATTGTGGTTTTCCTATACGTATAGATCTAGATGGGAATCTTAACGAAAGGCCTTCAACCGCTAGTCAAGGTAAGCTCAGTCACACCATTATTATTAATAGCAGAAAGAAGTGAAGTCATGGAGAATGGAGATGTTGCAAGATATTTGAGAGTATTTTCAGCCTAAGGGCGGTATCATACTACGTGCGGTGAGTTACCTTACCGCACGGTAATAACGGGCTTTTTAGCCCAGTAATGCTATTGGCTATTCAATTACAGCGTGTTTTTACAGTGCGGTAAATCACACATTATCGGGCGATAAAACATGGGATCCGTGATAAGTTTGTGTACCCATGTGTTACCATCCGATAACGGGTCTCCTGGGGCTGGTTATTGGGGATTCTGCAGAAAAATCCCAGATAAGTGCCGGGCTATGGATCTAATAGAATAGCCCTGGGGGAATCCATTAGCTGCAGTAATTCACTGCAGCTAATATGATACCGCACTATGACTCCACTACAATAACTGTAATTCACAACCAGACCTGGCCAAGGACTAACTGTAGGCTGCTAGTTAGGTAGCACAATAATGACTTGTGTAATGTTTGCCTGTTGACGTAGAATAAAAGCAAACTGAAGCTCTCCAGCTATTGTGAACTGCAAACCCAACATGACCTCTGGCTAGTCGGGCATGTTGGTTCTTGTAGTTCACATAAGGCCGGTCCGACGCATACGCGTGGTACGCGGCCACGTTGGGCACAAGAGTGTAGAGGGCGATACTGCAGACAGTGAGTCGCAGTCACTCACTTTCTACAGCACTGCGGCCGCCCTCTGGACAACTATCTCATAAACCCACTGACTAGGCGCGCGTACGGGGATGCCACAACACACCCGCTTCGCAGGTCAATAACCCCGCCAACCCTGCCCCGCATGACGCCTGCGGCCCATTCAGCACTCACAGCGCCTCCATCCCAGTGACTGTGTGCGCAATGGGATGCAAGGACGTCTCACAGTCTCTACCACTGTGCGGCTGCCGGCCATGCTGTGTCTGTGAGGAGAGACGGAGGAGCATGGTGCTCCTCTTTGGAGTACTGGATCTGGACGAGTCAGAAAGAAACATCTCTGTGGCAGTGGCTGCCACTTAGGCAGGAATGGTGAGTGTTTCCTGCCTTTTATCTTAAACTGCGTGCAGGGAAAGAGATGGGAGAGGGGACCAAGTAGGGTGAATATATAAGTAAAAATAAACTGTGTGTGTCAGTGTGCCCCTGCTCCCTGTACAATGTGTGTGTATGTGTGTGTGTGTCAGTGTGCCCATATACAATCTGTGTGTCCGTGTGCTCCTGGTCCCTGTGTGAGAATGTGTGCATGTGTGTCAGTGTGCCCCTGGGTCCCTGTACAATGTGTCAGTGTTACCCTATCTAATATATGTATGTGTGCAATGGCATTTAAAAAAAAAAATTCTTACAGAGCTAGCGGTACGCTGCGGCGGGCCATAACAAAGCAGGAGGAGGCAGTGCTGCCGGAGTAGAGGAGGGAACCCCTCCTCTCTGATACTGTTTGACTTGCCAGACCTCCGACGGAGGGCCGGCTTGAGGGTCATTCAAGAGCCTGCCATTGCTGGAACTATGGGACTATGGGGGTCATTCCGAGTCGATCGTAGCTGTGCTAAATTTAGCACAGCTACGATCTTCTTCCCTGACATGCGGGGGGACGCCCAGCACAGGGCTAGCCCTCCCCGCATGTCAGTTCGGCCCCCCCTTGCAGAAGTGCAAAGGCATCTCACAGCGGCGACGCCTTTGCACTTCAAGAGTAGCTCCTGGCCAGCGCAGCTTTAGCGTGTTGGCCGGGAGCTACTCATCGCTCCCCGGCCCGCAGCGGCTGTGGGCCGCCCCCCCATTCGGTCCAGCCACGCCTGCATTGGCCGGACCAAACCCACGAAACGACGGCCAAATGCCGCCGTTCCACCCCCTCCCGCCCAGCGATCAACTCTGCCTGTCAATCAGGCAGAGGCGATCGTATCCCTGCTACGGCCTTCGGCCGTCTGGCATGCGCCGGCGCATGCGCAGTAGGGACCCGTTCACTCTGCTGCGTTAAAATGCAGTGAGCGAATGGGTCAGAATGACCCCCCATACTCTCCACAGCCTTCCACTGTGTCCAGAAATGAACTGCTCACTTACTGCAGGTTAGAGAAGTTCTCTCTCTCCTCTCCCCTCTCCCTCCTTCCTCTCTTGCTCCCTCTCATGTTAACAGCCCTTGTTTCTCATACGTCCTAGAGGATGCTGGGGTCACCATAGAACCATGGGGTATAGAAGGGATCCGCAGGAGACATGGGCACTTTAAGACTTTGAAAGGGTGTGAACTGGCTCCTCCCTCTATGCCCCTCCTCCAGACTCCAGTTTTAGAATTGTGCCCAGTGAGACTGGACGCACTACAGGGAGCTCTACTGAGTTTCTCTGAAAAATACTTTTGTTAGGTTTTTTATGTTCAGGGAGGCTGCTGGCAACAGTCTCCCTGCTTCGTGGGACTTAGGGGAGAGAAGTATGACCCACTTCCAGTGAGTTCAAGGGCTCTGCTTCTGGCTACAGGACACCATTAGCTACTGAGGTACTGATCACTAGGTACGCCTAGATGCTCACTCCCGCAGCCGGCCGTCACCCCCTTACAGAGCCAGAAGTCAGAAGACAGGTGAGTAACAAGAAAAGAAGGCTTCTTCTTCAGTGACAGCATTTTCTGAGGTACAGCGCAGCGGGCAGACGCTGCGCGCCAAGCTTCCACACACAGCACTACAGGGTGCAGGGCGGGGGGGCGCCCTGGGCAGCTAAAAAACATCCTCATTATTCCACTGGCAAGAGGGGACATTAGTGCCACAGCACTGTCCTAACCCCCGCCAGTATAAATATTAGAAAAAGCGGGACAGAAGCGCGCCATTAATGGGGCGGGGCTTCTTCCTCACAGCTCACGGCGCCATTTCCTCTCCGCAAGCTGCAGAGACGTCGGTCCTCCTCACACTGACAAGTACCAGGGGTGCAAAACGGGCGGAGGCATGTCAATTGGTGCAATATATGTGATAGTAAAAGCGCTATAGGTCTGAGGCAGTTTCTTGGTGATTTTAGACCCGTTGATTTAGCGCTGGGTTGTGAGCTGGCAAATCCCCTCTGTGTCTCTCTGACAGACTTTACTGTGGGTCTGTCCTCTATATGCCCGGTGTGTCTGTGGGTGTTTGGTGCACGTGTGTCGACATGTCTGAGGCTGAAGGCTCTTCCCAGGAGGAGGCTGTATTAGGGACACAAACGGCTGCGGGCGTGATCCTGTCGGCACCGCCGACGCCTGATTGGGTAAATGTGTTGAACGCCTTGAATGCTAATGTGGCTCTTATTAGTAAGAGGCTAGATAAGTCTGAGTCTCAGACCCAGGCATGGAAGAAATCTGTGGAAGATATGTTATTGCAAAGTCAGGTCCCCTCAGGGTCACAAAAACGTACGTTGGCCCAGTTGGCAGACACTGTTACCGACACGGACTCTGATTCCAGTGTCGACTATAGCGATTCCAGATTAGATTCAAACTTGGCAAAAAAGCATTTAGTACATGATTGTGGCGGTTAAAGAGGTGTTACATATCACTGAGGACCCGGCTGTCCCTGATAAAAGGGTCTGTATGTATAAGGAAAGGAAACCTGAGATAACGTTTCCTCCCTCTCATGAACTGAACACGCTATTTGAAAAAGTCTGGGAAGGTCTTGACAGAAAGTTTCAGATTCCCAAAAGAATTACGGTAGCTTTTCCGTTTCCCTCGGTGGATAGGGAAAAGTGGGAGTCACCCCCCACTGTGGACAAGGCCCTGTCACGTTTCTCTAAAAAGGTGGCTCTCCCGTCACCTGACACGGCGGCCCTTAAGGATCCTGCGGATCGTAAACAAGAAACTAAGTTAAAGTCCATTTATGCGACCACAGGTACGCTACTCAAACCTGTCATTGCGTCTGCGTGGGTAAGTAGTGCTATCGAAAAGCGGGCAGACAACTTGTCTTCTGAAATAGATACCCTAGATTGGGATAGCATTCTCTTGACGCTGGGTTATATCAAGGACGCTGCAGCATACCTTAAGGAAGCTGCGAGAGATATTGGTCTTTTGGGATCAAAGGCCAATGCCATAGCAGTCTCAGCTAGGCGAGCATTGTGGATTCACCAATGGAATGCTGATGCTGATTCCAAGAAAAGTATGGAATCTCTACCATATAAAGGTAAGGCCTTATTTGGCGACGGCCTTGATGATTTGGTATCTACAGCAACCGTGGGTAAGTCATCCTTTTTGCCTTATGTTCCTCCACAACAAAAGAAAATGTACCACTATCAGATGCAGTCCTTTCGGCCCAATAAATACAGAAAGGGCCGAGGTTCTTCCTTCCTTGCTACTAGAGGAAGGGGAAGAGGTAAACGATCACCAGCCTTGTCAGGCTCCCAGGAGCAGAAGTCCTCCCAGGCTTCTGCCAATTTCACCGCATGACGTTGGGGCTCCTATGCGGGAGTCAGCACCGGTGGGGGCACGTCTCAAACTCTTCAGTCAGTTTTGGCTTTGTTCGGTCCTAGACCCATGGGATTTACAAATAGTATCCCAAGGGTACAAGCTGGAGTTTCAAGACGTTCCCCCTTGTCGTTTTTTCAAATCGGCCTTACCAGCTTCTCTTCCGGACAGGGAGGTAGTTTGCGACACAATACAAAAGTTGTGTCAAAATCTAGTTATTGTCAGCGTTCCCCAGTCAAAACAGGGAGAAGGTTTTTAGTCGAGCTTGTTTGTGGTCCCGAAGCCGGACGGCTCGGTCAGACCAATCCTAAACCTGAAATCCCTAAATTTCTACCTAAAGAAATTCAAATTCAAGATGGAGTCTCTCCGAGCAGTGATCTCCAGTCTGGAGGAAGGGGATTTTATGGTGTCGGTGGACATAAAGGATGCCTACTTACATGTTCCCATTTATCCTCCGCATCAGGCTTACCTGAGGTTTGCAATTCAGGATTATCATTACCAATTTCAAACGTTGCCATTTGGTCTGTCCACGGCTCCGAGGATTTTCACCAAAGTGATGGCGGAGATGATGGTTCTCCTTCGCAAGCAAGGAGTCACGATTATCCCATACTTGGACGATCTCCTGATAAAGGCGAGATCCAGGGACCAGTTGGTGCAAAACGTTGCACTCTCCTTGACAATTCTTCAGCAACATGGTTGGCTCCTAAACTTGCCAAAATCACAGTTGATTCCGACGACGCGGTTGTCGTTTTTGGGAATGATATTGGACACAGAACTACAGAGAGTCTTTCTTCCAGTGGAAAAGGCTCTGGAACTTCAGAGTCTGGTCAAACAAATTCTGAAACCAGCAAGAGTGTCAATCCATCAATACATTCGGTTGCTGGGGAAGATGGTTGCGGCCTACGAGGCCATTCAGTTTCGCAGGTTCCATGCCAGAGTGTTCCAGTGGGACCTGTTGGACAAGTAGTCCGGGTCCCACCTACACATGCACCGGAGGATAATCCTGTCTTCCAAGACCAAGGTATCACTCCTGTGGTGGCTGCACAGCTCTCACCTCCTAGAGGGGAGCAGGTTCGGGATACAGGACTGGATCCTAGTGACTACGGATGCAAGCCTCCGAGGCTGGAGGGCAGTCACAATGGGAGAAAACATCCAAGGAAGATGGTCAAGTCAGGAAACTTGTCTCCACATAAATGTTCTGGAGTTAAGGGCCATTTACAATGGCCTTCTGCAAGCGGAACATCTTCTTCGAGATCTGCCTGTACTGATCCAGTCGGACAATGTATCAGCAGTAGCGTACATAAACCATCAGGGCGGAACGAAAAGCAGAGCGGCAATGGCAGAAGCCACAAGGATTTTCCGTTGGGCGGAAAAGCATACAAGCGCTCTGTCAGCGATCTTCATTCCAGGAGTGGACAACTGGGAAGCAGACTTCCTCAGCAGACACGATCTCCATCCAGGAGAGTGGGGCCTCCACCAAGAAGTCTTCGCAGAGGTGACAGGTCGTTGGAGAGTTCCTCAAGTAGACATGATGGCATCTCGTCTCAACAAGAAGCTATAGAGATATTGTTCCAGGTCAAGGGACCCTCAAGCAATTGCAGTGGATGCTCTGGTGACACCGTGGGTGTTTCAGTCGATGTATGCATTCCCTCCACTTCCTCTCATTCCAAAAGTTCTAAAGATCATAAGAAGAACAAGGATCCGGGCGATCCTCATCGTCCCAGACTGGCCAAGGAGGGCTTGGTATCCAGATCTTCAGGAATTACTCATAGGAGATCCCTGGCCTCTTCCTCTGCGCGAGGACCTGTTACAACAGGGGCCGTGCATGTATCAGTACTTACCGTGGCTACGTTTGATGGCATGGCAGTTGAGCGCAAAATCCCAGCCCGTAAGGGTATTCTCAGTAAACATTACCACCATATTTGGAGGAAATATGTTTCTTGGTGTGAATCCAAGGGGGCTCTTACAGAAGAGTTTCGGCTAGGACGTTTTCTCCATTTTCTACAAGCAGGTGTGGATGCGGGCCTAAAATTGGGCTCAGTTAAGGTACAGATTTCAGCCTTATCGGTTTTCTTTCAGAAACAATTGGCCTCCCTTCCAGAAGTTCAGACTTTCGTGAAAGGCGTGTTGCACATCCAACCTCCATTTGTGCCTCCAGTGGCACCATGGGATCTTAATGTGATGTTGCAGTTCCTTCAATCACATTGGTTTGAACCTTTACGGAAGGTGGAGTTGAAATTCCTCACTTGGAAAGTGGTCATCCTGTTGGCCTTGGCATCTGCAAGGCGGGTGTCTGAGTTAGCGGCCTTGTCTCACAAGAGCCCTTATTTGATCTTCCATGAAGATAGAGCTAAATTGAGGACACGTCAACAATTTCTACCGAAGGTGGTTTCCTCTTTCCACATGAACCAACCTATTGTGGTGCCTGTGGCTACTGACGCCTTCGCTGAGTCAAAATCTCTGGATGTGGTCAGAGCTTTGAAGATTTATGTCACCAGAACAGCTCAGATTAGGAAAACAGAGGCTCTGTTTGTCCTGTATGCTCCCAACAAGGTTGGGTGTCCTGCTTCCAAGCAGACCATTGCACTCTAGATCTGTAACACGATCGGTGAAGGCCCATTCTACTAGAAAGGTCGAATCATCCTGGGCGGCTGCCCGGGGGGTCTCGGCATTGCAACTTTGCCGAGCAGCTACTTGGTCGGGGTCAAACAAATTTGCAAAGTTCTACAAGTTTGACACCTTGGCCGATGAAGACCTTAAGTTCGGTCAATCGGTGCTGCAGAGTCATCCGCACTCTCCCGCCCGTTCTAGAGCTTTGGTATAACCCCATGGTTCTATGGTGACCCCAGCATCCTCTAGGACGTATGAGAAAATAGGATTTTAATACCTACCGGTAAATCCTTTTCTCCAAGTCCCTAGAGGATGCTGGGCGCCCGTCCCGGTGCGTACTCTATCTGCAGTTATTAGTTGTGGTTACACACATGTTGTGTTACGTTTATTGTCAGCATGTTGCTGCAATTGTTCATGCCGTTGACTTGTGTTTTGTTGAATGCCGCGTTGTGCGGCATGCTTGAGGTGTGAGCTGGTATGAATCTCACCTTAGTTTAACAATAAATCCTTCCTCGAAATGTCCGTCTCCCTGGGCACAGTTCCTATAACTGGAGTCTGGAGGAGGGGCATGGAGGGAGGAGCCAGTTCACACCCTTTCAAAGTCTTAAAGTGCCCATGTCTCCTGTGGATCCCATCTATACCCCATGGTTCTATGGTGACCCCAGCATCCTCTACGGACTAAGAGAAAAGGATTTACCGGTAGGTATTAAAATCCTATTTTTTTTTTCTGCGTGTCTCTCCCACTAATACTTTCACTTCATGTCCCAGTGAGCCCTTTCAACCCAATTGACCCCCTTTACTCCCTCGTACAGGGACCTCAGATAACCTCTCCCTGTCACCCTCTGCCTCTCCCTGTCACACTTGGCTTGTGACCTTTCTTCCCATCACACTATGCCTCTCCCTGTCCTCCTCTCCCAGTCTCCCTTGGCTTGTCGCCCCCTCCCCGTCACCTTCTGCCCCTCCCTGCTAACCACCGCTTATCACCTTCTCACTTTAGCACCCTACCTTTTCCTTTCACTCACTGTCCATCACCCTCAGCCTCTCCCTATTACCAACTTCTCCCTGTCACCCATTCCCGGTTACCATCTCCCTGTCACCCACTGTTTCTCCGTCACACCCTGCATACTACTGTGTGGTGTAATATGAATAACGGACGTTACTCTGTGGTATAATGTGACTAACAGACAC
This sequence comes from Pseudophryne corroboree, assembly GCF_028390025.1. Classification (NCBI taxonomy): domain Eukaryota; kingdom Metazoa; phylum Chordata; class Amphibia; order Anura; family Myobatrachidae; genus Pseudophryne; species Pseudophryne corroboree. The sequence goes on along the minus strand of NC_086445.1, from coordinate 223,965,760 downwards.
TACTGTTCGAATTAGTGTGAATTGGTACTATTCTGTGGCTATGCCTCATCCCCATGAAACCAGGCCCCTAAATATTCCACTCAGGGGCGCCAAATTATATATTCGCTTACCAAAAAAATTAGGCTCGGGCCGGCCCTGAGTTCACAAGAACTAGTGAGTGACGGTGAGTTTTTTTTATGTCTATTCTTATAGTTGTTATAAACCTCCTAATGATCATGTGTGGACCCCTTATTCAAAAGTAAAGCATTCAGTACCTTTAATACCAAGAAATAATGACACGGAGACTTGAATTTGGCAGAAAATTGTTAGCTATTTATTGTACCCTAACCATTAGAAAAACTGTAAAATGAAAATTTTAGTTAACATGCCGATTCAGCCGGCATATGGTGGCAGAAAAAAGAACGGCTATATTCAACTGACGATAACCTCAAAACATTAAATTTCCAAACTATCCTAATTTTAACACAAACTATAAAATAGGTAATAGGTGCCCGACTCAGACCCCCACGGTGACTACCCACCCTGATGGGTGATGACGCTGCCCCCGGACGGGTGGTCAAGCGGCCTTAAAAGTCAATGGAGGTGAGTGCACCTAAACCACACCAAACTGTAAATCACTGCAACTAACAAGACAAACTACACCTGCCGTTCTTTTCCGCCAACAGCGAAAGACTCTCCTCAGAGTCTTCGCACCGCCACCATACCCTCAACCTAACTCCTGCAACACGAGAAACAGATCCTCCAGGAAAAGCATCATCCCCTCATTGGACAGATGCACACCACTGTCACGAAACCGAATCCTAGGGTGGCGAACCACTTTGCCTCTGTGGGTCAACACCCACTTCGCCACCGCCCCATTCACCTTTTGCCTGGCCTCATCAATCAGGCGACCGTCCGCCAAACCTCGCCAACTCAACCTTGGCACCATCATAGAAAACACCAAGACACAATTGGTCCACGCTGCGGCCACACTGGCCAGATCCTTCATCATGGCCCACCGCAGCTCCAAAGATGTCCTCTTCCCCAGGTCGTTGCCACCTAAATGGACAACCAGCACCCAGGGATCCCATGCTCGCTGACCTGACTGACCAATCTACTCTTCAGATCTTTCCACATCATCCCCCGCCAACCAAGCCAACGAACGCCATGAGCCCTAGTAAACATCTGTGCCCCCTCCGAGGCCAAAAACCTGGCTGCCCAGTACACATAAGAGTGGCCAACCACCCAGATTGCCAAATCATCTTCTACCCAACCCGAAGAGAAGGAAAGGGGTAAAAAAATCGGTTAATAAGAATCTAAAGCAGAGTTTATTAAACGCATTAACCTGAAGGATCTGGCAAAAGAAAAAAATGGGGTTTTCGTGTCTTGCAGAAGTAACGGCCTAGCCGATCTGCACAATCTTCCAGCCAATTGAAGCAGAACATAAACACACAATGGGAAAAATCAAAATAATATATGGAAAATAAACGGGGGGGGGGGGGGGGGAAGGTATAACATGGGAAAAACATGTAAGAACTCAGCTGGAGGTGAAAGCGTAAAAACCTGCTGAGGTACTTTGATTTGAACTGATCCACCAAATTGTAGATTAGAATTCAGTCCGTCAAGTCAGGCAAAAAAATCGCAAAAGAACTCCAGACCCCCGCTGCCAGCAGCGGCGAGTGGCTAATCTCTGAGTAGGATAAACAGGGGAGACAAACGGACACACAACACAAGGACGTACTAAACTTTACAACATGACTTATACAACTACAAATAAACAGAACCGTTAGTCAAACAAACAAATCATGCAACGGGGCGAATATATCGTCTGTAACTCGATGACTTCCATCGCCCCACTGCCTGGATTTCCGCCACGGAAAGCCCTGCTGACGCAGCCGACGTCGCAGCCCCGATGCGGAAGGAATGCGTCCCGAAAGCAGCGGGTGGAAGGCCCAAGCTCGCCAGACAGCGACCCAGCATCCAACGAAACTGATATTTCGTCAAGGGCAGACCGTCATAATGCAGCAACCACGACCCCCGCCCACCGGGCCGAACTGCCGCATATTTCGATGCCAACCTCACCGGGCAAATGCTCTCCTCCAGCGACGAAACCAAGGTGACCCATCGACCTCTACGTACTTGGTCCGTCTTAGAGCGACGCAATCTGCACAGCAAGGACCTCTCACCCACCACCACGTCCTCGAGAAGCATGCGCGAATCCACCCGTTTAGATGGCGCTACAAGCTCCAAAATCCGAAAGGCTCCGTGGTAAGCCATGGAGAACGCCAACCGGAACAGAAGCGATTCAAAAATAGACGAAGCGATACCGCCAACCGCCTTGATGACAGCCGGTAGCAAGGCCGCATCAATGGGCCGCCACGCCTATCAGGCGGCGTTGGCGCCACGCGTGCCCACCCCTTCATTGCCTTAAGCAGAAGCCCGCTCTTTGTCACGTCAGAGACACCCTTGATTTTATTAAAGAACGAAATACCAGCTAAGTACCGGGACACCACCGCTCTGGTCCTACCCGTAACAAACAGCTGCCAAATAAAAGAAAGCATCATCCGATGCCCGCTCTTACCTTGTTGACTTCGTCCTCGGACAAACTCCTCCCACTCGCTCCAAGCTTGTCCGTAAGCCTTGAGCGTGTTCGGAGCCGCTGACCGCATCGCTAGACCCTCCAGTCCGGCCCGATCACCTGCCAGACATAACCGGGACATTGAAACCCTCGTTCATCGGCCTCTGGTGCCAACAAACGAAATCTCTCCCACTGACTTTGTGACAATGCGTCGGCAATTCCGTTCTCCAGACCAGGCACATGCTGCGCGCGGAACCACACATTCCTATGCAAGCATGTCAGCAGCAACGGTCCAAGCACCCTCAGGACCACCAGCGACTTCGCCCTCTGGTTATTGATCGCATGCACCATGCCCAGATTGTCACATCTAAACAAGATGCTGCGATGAGCCAGACGATCGCCCCAAACCTCCAGCGCCACCATAATGGGGAAAAGCTCCAGTAGCAAAAGGTCCTTAGTTAAACCCTCGCGATGCCATTCCTCCGGCCACGAAGCCACGCCCCAAGATCCCTCAAGGTAGCAACCGAACCCAGAGGAACCCGCCGCGTCGGTAAACAGCTGCAGCCGAGCGCTGTCGACCGTTGGGGCCTGCCAGATACGCACCCCGTTGAAGTCCCCCAGGAACGAGGCCCATACGGCCAAATCCCTCTTAATCTCGGAGGACAAGCAGATGAAATGATGTGGCCTGGCACACCCCGCCGTCGCCCTCTCCAGCTTCCGGCAGAAAACCCTGCCCATCGGGATTACCCGACAAGCAAAGGTCAAAAGGCCCAGCAAGGACTGCGCCTGCCGCAGCGTGACTTTGCGCGACCTTACGAACTGGCATATAGCTTCTCGGAGCTTCGCAACCTTGGCCTGAGGCAGGCGACATGACCCCGCTACCGTGTCGATTTCGATGCCCAAGAATGATAGACAGGAAACCGGCCCCTCCGTTTTATCTTCGGCCACAGGAACGCCAAAGTGAAAAAACAGAGTTCGGATGCTGAACAGCAAGTCGCCGCAGCGTGGCAAATTCGCCGGACCCACACACAGGAAGTCATCGAGGTAATGTGCGACTCCATGACCCCCTGACGAAGACTCCACGCACCAATGTAAAAATGTGCGAAAACGTTCAAAAAACGAGCAGAAAACGGAACATCCCATCGGCAAACATTTGTCGATGAAATACTCCGCTCCGATCCGAAAACCCATAAAACGGAATGAGCCCGGATGCAACGGTAGCAACCGAAACGCGGATTCCACATCGATCTTAGCCATCAGGGCCCCAGGGCCGTAACTACGGACCAACTCTAGCGCCTCATCAAACGACTGGTACACCACCGAGCAATGAGCCGGTGGTATCGCGTCGTTGACCGACGACCCCGACGGGTAAGAAAGATGCTGAATGAGCCGAAAAGCACCTGGAGTCTTCTTGGGAACTACCCCCACTGGGGAGATGACCAAGTTATCCACCGGGGGTGAGCTAAACGGTCCCTCCATCCTACCCAGCCGTAACTCCTTATCAACTTTCTCTCGCAGAACCGACGGCAAGGCGCGAGCAGACTGGAGGTTCCGGTGAGCCCGGACCGAAACCTCGCTCACAACAGGCAAGCGAAAACCAAACTGAAAACCCTGAAACAAAAACTGAGCGTCTGCACTATTTGGATACCACTCCAACCATTTGGCCATTGCATCCAAATTAATTGGCGTTGGTGCCCTGCGGAGCGCTCCCGCTCGCGCCGGTCTTGTGTAACTTTGCTTACCCCGCGCACCCTGACGACTGCCTTTAAAACAGGTAGAGGCTGGGTGGGAGCCGCCACATTGCAAGCACAAATGTCAAAACCGACACTGCTTGCCGAAGGAACAGGACGCATTGTTAAATGCGAAGCACTTCCCTTTCGCTGCGGCCTGCCCCTCCCACGGACGGCCAATCTACCTGTCTTGCACGATCCGCCGTCCCCGCCGGTCCCTTGGGCGGACGACCCTGCGCGGTGCCCGTCCGCCCCCGGGTTCCGGGGCTCCCTAGCGGGTTGAGAAGTCCGGGTGACCTGGAGCCAGACTTCCACGTCCTTGCAACCAAAGTCAATCACCTGCAAGCAGTCCTGTTTCTCCCGGAATTTCTCGTCATACATCCGCCATTCGATGTCTGACGATGTGTGCTGCATATCGTGTATTAAGTGCAGGTACCTAATGACGTTCATATGTTCGTCAGGCCTATCTTCTAGGTAACAAGCCGCAAGGACGCAAAAACCGGCCAGCCAGTTGTCGAAGGTACGGAAAGCCTCAGCCCCGATGCCCTTCTTAGCTGTCGCTGATTTATAGTCCTTCTTTGCGTCCTTCGTCAGGACGAACATAACAACATAATCGCCCCTGCAGATCTTCCTACGGCAGCTATCCTGCAACCCCCGCAGCACGGCCGTGTAATCGCAGTGGACTACCCCAGGCAAATCGCGGCGCTTCTTGGCCCTGCGAGCGGCCTTGCTAAGCCGCTTACGTCTCTTTCGCCTCTCCTGCTGCCCCGCCGCCCTCTTGGCGTATTTTGTTGCGCGCTTTTTCGCCCTAGTTGTGCTACTGACTTCGGACGCCGGCGACGACAGGGAAGAAGAAGAGGAAGAACTGAGAGAACTGGAGCGCGTGCTGGAGCCCGACGACGACTGCTCAACCTCACCTGATGCTGTCGACTGCTCGGACTAGGAATCCTCCGGTGTGGAAACTGCGAAATCCTCTTCGTCGCTCCCAACCATCTCAACTTCACCGCGATCACCTGAAGAAGAAGATGGAGCAAAGGACCCAGAAACCAATCGGGGCGCATGCCTAGCACTCCGGGGCGAAGGCGTCCCCACCTTGCGCCCTCGCTCATCCCGCACGGGACGGCGTCCTAGCTGCGCCGCGGCTGCCCCCAGATCACGGCAAGCGCGTGCAATTCGCTGAGCGCCGACCACGGCCGCGCACCGGACACGCTCGCTACCGCCCGCGTGCCGGAACGCCTTGCCGCCCCCGGGGATGTGGCCAGCGAGCCCAATGCCGCCACCACCGTTGACAGGGCCGACGCCAACTCTCCGGAGGGGTCCTGACCTCCCCAAAAATCACTGCCGGCACCCGCGGGAGCCCCCGCAGATGCCGGTGCGCGCCTCCCTGCCCGGCGCCCGGCAGGCGCCAACAGGGGGCCCGATGTCCGAAGCACCGACTGGCCCGCTGGGGAACCGGTGGCGCCCCTGACCACAAGCGGCGCGGTCCCCCACCAGTCTCTGCTCCCAACTTGTGCGTGCCGTCCGTCGCAAGCGCTGCTCCCGCCGCTATCGGCCCCCCGCGCGCGCCCTCCCCCTACAGGCCGGAGCTCCCTCCGCCCGCAGGGAGGGCGCCTCGGCGGGACTCCATGCTGCCCTGCTCGCCCCCGTTACGTCCCCCCCGCCGCCGCTCCCCGCCGGACTCCGGCTGCAAGGGAGGCAGCAGGGGAGATGAGGACACCAGTGGCGCCGCTGCGTGCACACGTGCGCGAACGGCGCCACCTGTTGAGAGCGCGGGCGTACGCGCACCCGCGTGGCCCGCTGCTTCCCGCCACTAACCCTCCGCTACTGTGCCCCGCTGAGAGGACCGTCGGACGAGACCCCGCGACAGGCCTCGTCCGACTCGCCACCGCCGCATGGGACATGGGAGACGAAACGGCAGCCTCCGTCGGCCGCCCAACTTGGCGTGCATGCGTGCGCCCGCGGGCGCCCGAACGCAGCACCGGAGCCGCCAACACTGCACCCGGAGGTGAGGGCCGATGCCCGGCCACCTCCGGGCGTCCTGCCTGTGCCCCCAGCCCTCCCCGCTGCCCGCGCCCGGACGGTAAGACCGGACCGGAAACCAGCGGCATGGAGGACCGAGTCTGCCGCGCCCCATCCGCACCGGCGCCCGCGTCGGCCCCGGAAGACGGGTAGCCGGCAGCTGGGCCAGCTAGCCCATCCTCAGGCCCAGACCCACCGCCTGATGAGCGGTAGCGAGCTGTGGTCCCGGCGGCACGGCGAGGGCGAGAGGCGGCCATCCCAAGCAGATTGTGAATTGAAGGGGAGTGGCAAGAAACACAAAGCAATGCAAAGCTAGCAAAACAAGCTAAAAAGTCTAGTGACTCTGCAATGCAGCACTCACCAGAGGCAATTCAGCAGCAAGAGAGACCAAGCTGGTCTAGCAGTCTCTATATATACTGAACCCTCCCCTCTCTACCATGGGCTGTACTTTTCCTCACAGTTAGGTCCACCCCTCACAGGAGGTTTAACTCTCTCTATTCCTATGCGGTCATTTCGCTCTCCTTCTTTTCCCTCAAGAAAGCCCTGTCTTCTTTTTTCTGAGTAAGATTAACCGATATATCAAGGCTGCTATTGAGCTGTATTTATTTGGTCAAATATGAGACTACATATATCAATGTGACAGATTTAATAAGTAGCTGTTCTTTTGGTATTCAGTGATAACCAGTACTGACTAATTATAATTAACACTAATGTTGCTTTCCTTTTTTTAATTTCAACACATGTAGATAAAGATGGAGATAATAACAAAATCCTTCCAACCTCTACTCAAGGTAAGGCCTCTCAAATCCTTTTTGTTAACTTCAAAAGGTGCAATCACTTCACTTCTCCTTTCGGACCCCTGTGCTACTGAATGCGCAGATCCCAATCCTGCAGGGACGGCCCAAGCTTATTTTTTTTATTAACCAAAAATCTATTTTGGCGCCCCTTGATGGGATAAAAGGGGTGTGGTCTTACAAGAAAGGGGTGTGGCTACACAATTGTACCTCCCGTGGTACAGGGTGATAGTGGGTGACAGGGAGATAATAGGGTGGGTGACTGAGGCAGGGGTGACAGGGAGATAGTGGATGACTGATGTCCCCAGTGCAGATACACATATCCCCACAGTGCCAAATATGCCCCCAGTGAATATACACATATCCCCACAGTGCCAGATATGCCCCCAGTGCAGATACATATGTCCCCACAGTGCCAGATATGCCCCCAGTGCAGATACACATATCCACACAGTGCCAGCTATGCCCCCAGTGCAGATACACATGCCTCCACAGTGCCCAATATGCCCCCAGTGCAGATACACATGCCCCCACAGTGCCAGATATGCCCCCAGTGCTGCTACACATGCTCCCACAGTGCCAGATATGCCCCCCAGTGCTGATACACATGCCCCCACAGTGCCTCCCACAGCGCCAGATAAGCCCCCAGTGCTGGTACATGCCCCCACAGTGCCTCCCACAGCGCCAGATATGCCCCCAGTGCTGATACATGTCCCCACAGTGCCTCCCACAGCGCCATATATGCCCCCAGTGCTGATACATGTCCCCACAGTGCCCCCCCCTGAATAAAAAAGTGCTGCTCACCTGCTGCTATGAGGGGAGGAGAGCGCATTGTGCGCCTATCCTACCACTCCGTCTTCAGTGGCGGTGTCTATCTAAAATTCGCCGCCGGCCCGTGAGCCAATCAGAGCTCGCGGTCCGGCAGCCAATCAGGAGCCTCAGCTGCCGGTCCGCGAGATCTGATTGGCTCACGGCCAGCGCAGAATTTCAGATAGACACCGCCGCTGGAGACGTCAGTGCGCGCCGGGCAGCGGTGGCCGGGAGCGGATCGAGCCGCTTGCTGGCACCACTGCGTAGCCCGCGTATGCATCGGGCCGGGCCTGCTCTCCTGGTAAATTGTGTGTTATGTAGCCCATAAGATACAATGGCTATCACATTCAACAGTAGAGCAGCCCCCCTATGTAGACTGGTTTTGTGTCCCAAAATATACGATTTCTCCCACAAATATTAATTGAGAAACAAGCGCCATTATCTGTGCTAGCACCTAAGTGCGTCATATGGAATTGGTCTAAAGGGGAAGAAGACACAACCAGGGGGAACACAGAAGGTCTATGCTGATACCTGAATGCATTGGACAGACTGGCCTAGACAGAAAACAAAATATGGACTCAATTTCACTGCACTCTAACCCAGCCTCTGCAAAAAAGAAAAAAGAACACAGCCCATGCACACTGGCAATGCTAATTAAAGCTAGAGATGAGCTCCGAACATGGGGATCCAAGTCAAATCCGATTCCTGGCTTGGGTTTTCCCGCCAAGGTCGGACTTCAATTCGAATCTGAACATCATCATTCCGGTGTCAGATTCTTGCAGGTTTTGGGTTCTATATATAGGTGCCGCGGTCGAAACTCGGCGCCATTTCATTCTCAGGCACGCTAATGTATGCTGTGCTGTACTCTGCTATATTGGCTGTGCTGTGTCCAGACTTCAAGCTGTGCTCTATTATCAGTGTGTATAGAGGAACAGTGCTGTATGCTGTGCTGTACTCTGCTGTACTGTGTCCAGACTCACAAGCTGTGCTTTAAATAGTCAGTGTGTACAGGGGCATGCTGCTGTATTCTGCACTGTATTTTGCTGTATAGGCTGTGCTGTGTCCATCTAAAGTGGCTGTTCACAAGCAGAACTACACTGTGTATTCTCACTGTAAGTCGCAAAAAAATAATAATAATATAAAGTAAAAAAATGTATTATTTAATGTATGCACAACCTGTGTGCACTGTCCACCTGTGTGGTTATTATTCATGTACATAATAAAATAAAATAAAACCCCTTTGAATTGCTGCAGTGAAACTTGTGCTACGAAGTGCTAAATAAAGATATTCTTGTATTGTTTGTACCGTTTGGTGCGCTTTACCCTAGTATGCTTTGTTCAGGTGCATCTATAAGCTCTGCAACTCCATGCAGTTTGAATTGAACCGTGACTCTAAAAACAAACTTGCATCCTACATATTAAATGGGGAAAGTCTAGGGTTAACAGTATTGGAAAAAGATTTGGGAGTACTCATTGATAATAGGCTTAATAACTGTACACAATGTCAAAGCGCAGTAAAAAAGGCAAGTAAGGTGCTAGCATGCATAAAACGGGGAATTGAGACAAGGGACGAGAATGTAATCCTGCAGCTGTACAAATCATTAGTACGTCCGCACCTGGAATATTGTGTTCAGTTTTGGGCACCAGTGTATACAAAAGATATCGGTGAACTCGGAAGGGTTCAAAGACGAGCTACGAAATTGATTAAAGGGCTAGAGGGACTGGATTATGAGGAAAGGCTTACTAGGTTGAATATGTATACACTGGAAAAGAGGCGTCTAAGAGGAGACATTATTAATATCTTCAAATATGTAAAGGGGCATTAGAAAGAGTTATCAGAGAAATTATTTATTAAAAGAACATTGTTTAGGACATGTGGGCACTCGCTAAGGCTGGAGGAGAGAAAATTCTGTATGCAATGGAGGAAAGGGTTCTTCACTGTTAGGGCAATAAGGATTTGGAATTCACTGCCAGGGAAGGTAGTAATGGTGGACTCTGTAAATGCATTTAAAAAAGGATTGTATAAATTTCTGATTGAAAATGATATCCAAGGTTATAAAATTTAAAATATTGACGTTGTTAATCTTGGTGTAACATGATTTATAGTTGTTAACTAGTCATAAAACATTACTTCAGCAGGTACATTATAATCAACACAACTTAAAACAGGTTGAACATGATGGGCATTTTGCCTCTATTCAACCTCAATTACTATGTTACTATATAGTACCAGTCAAAAGTTTGGACACACTTTCTCATTCACTTGAATGAGAAAGTGTGTCCAAACTTTTGACTGGTACGGTATATGTAAGTTCTATTGTTTGTACTGTTTGGTGCCTTTACTCTAGTGCACTTTTTTTCAAAACCCTGTGACTCCACGCAGTTTGAACCGAGCTGCCAGTTCAAAAGAAAAAAAAGAAAAAAACACATATGGATCTATTGTTAGTACAATTTTGTGCACTGTACGCCAGTTACCTGTGGCAATGTTTCATAGATGTGCTATAAACTGCCGTGTGTTTGTGCCACTGCTCTGTCACTTAATAACAAGCCAGCATGCTGCAGCCTTTAACCTCAAGCGGATGAAAACAATATTGTGAGCTGTGAGGTGGTCAAAATTGAGTGGAAATGAGTGGCAATTGAGTGACTGTGGGAACCTATCTGAAGGTAACAAAGGATTACCCCTGGTTGCTACAGTACATTGTGCATAGCGAATAACCTTGTGGGTTTCCTCCTTTCAGGAGCTTGACTGTTTGTTGCCCCGATGGGTCTCATTATAATACTTAGCAAATCTGTTACCTTATCAAGGGGACCTGCGCACAGGTCTCCAAAAACTCAACAGCTTATTTAGAGCAGGGCCTCATGCTCACAACACACACTCCCATGCTTACACAATAAGTGTGGTCACTTTCTATCTGTCCCCAGACCTAAATGCCTTCACAGTGTAGTAGTCCAAGTGCCTAATACACTCCATATATTGAACATAGACCTATTTACTCCATGGTGTTGTGTGGCCTCTACATTAGCTACTCTGGTGTATCTGTGCTCAGTGCCCTATCCTATGAGGCAAAGCGTGGAAGGTCAGAGCCTTGCGCTCTTTATGGTGATCAACTTTTTGGATGGGCAGGGCAAAATTGCCACAGTACCACAGGCCTAGTGCTTAATTAAATATGTATGTGCTACGGGCCTAGTGGCTGAATTATTTGTTCCAATCCTGACTTCCTTCTTTTGGTATTATTACCATGGAGTCTTCTCTCTCACCTCCTCTCTCTTCAGTCTTCCTTCCAGCAGCTCTTTCTTTTTTTCATTCCAGTGTCTTCTTTCTTCTATCTTTGGGAGCTCCTCTCAGATCCCTATCTGCAAGACAAACTGCTTCTGCCTGACTTACACTGATTAATTTGACCCTCACAGGTGCCTGTATTGCTGGTGCGAGTGGTGTACTGGCTGTACCCGCTGCCATTTTGTGATCTCCCATCTTTGAGTCTCTGCTGGTGACTTTGTGCAGTAGGTGCTGTGTCCGGTACTGTTCCCCCCACTGCTAGTGCTGCTAGTACTCCAGATTTGGTTGATTCCACATACCTCCTGCCTCGGTCATTTCATGTCAGTTCATCCAGGCATGACACCCACCGACTCAGATTTTCATGATACTTTGTACACTTGATTTTACCACGTAGCTATTAACCCATGCCAAATTTTTCTGCTCTAGGCCTCAAAGTTTAAAAAAAATTGCTGGGAATTGCCTCTACTGATGCTTTGTTTTTTTTCTGATGTGAAAAGAAATCACATCTCAGTGCCTAATCCACGTATGACTTTGACATTTTGACCCTTTATCAATCAAAATATGGAGATTCCAGTAAAAATGTTTTATCAATATTACCTGACTCTGAGAGTTCATTAGACATTCCTTTACTTCATACTTAGTATTTTTTTTGTTGCAAAAAAAAAAAGTGGGTTCAGTTAGCATTATCAACCTAAGGCAGATGAGTTACCATGTCCCTTTTTTGTGTAAATTGAACCCTAAAATATACTTTATGGGTGTTTTGAAGATAGTGTGGTCCATCCGGATATTCATCATGTCCTCCTTTTAGCTGTGCTGGGATTATGGGATTTGTTGCTCAATTATGTTGATCATTTACCTATTGTTGTTTCGGGGGGCGTGGGATTGGGCTGCACATAAACATTCTCACTGTATTTAAAAAAAAACAAACAGTGATAATTGTGCTGAGGGGTTCGCAGGGACAGAGCTTTCTTGCAAGCTCTGTCCATGCCTGGAAATTTGAATACACTCAAGTGATACACAATGCAAACTAAGGCGAAAATATCACACTGCAATCGCATTTTAAAAATGGAATGTAGTAAATATGACCCTATGTGTGGACTATGTGAAAGACTTCATAAGTAGCTATTTTGTTTTTGTATTCAATAATAGGCAGTACTGGCTAATTAACACTATTGTGGTTTTCCTATACGTATAGATCAAGATGGGATTCTAAACAAAAAGCTCTCATCCACTAGTCAAGGTAAGCTCAGTCACACCCTTATTATTAATAGCAGAAAGAAGTGAGGTCATGGAGAATGGAATCTATGAGATGCTGCAAGATATTTGAGAGTATTTTCAGCCTAAGGGCGGTATCATACTACGTGCGGTGAGTTACCTTACCGCACGGTAATGACGGGTTTTTTAGCCCAGTAATGCTATTGGGCTATTCAATTACAGCGTGTTTTTACAGTGCGGTAAATCACACATTATCGGGCGATAAAACATGGGATCCGTGATAAGTTTGTGTACCCATGTGTTACCGTCCGATAACGGGTCTCGTGGGGCTGGTTATTGGGGATTCTGCAGAAAAATCCCATATAAGTGACGGGCTATGGATCTAATAGAATAGCCCTGGGGGAATCCATTAGCTGCAGTAATTCACCGCAGCTAATATGATACCGCACTATGACTCCACTACAATAACTGTAATTCACAACCAGACCTGGCCAAGGACTAGCTGTAGGCTGCTAGATAGGTAGCACAATAATGACTTGTGTAATGTTTGCCTGTTGCCGTAGAATAAAAGCAAGCTGAAGCCCTCCAGCTATTGTGAACTGCAAACCCAACATGACCTCTGGCTAGTCGGGCATGTTGGATCTTGTAGTTCACAAGAACTAGTGAGCGACAGTGAGTTTTTTTTATGTCTATTCTTAGAGTTGTTATTCTTTTCATTCAAGAAAGCCCTGTCTTCTTTTTTCTGAGATTAACCGATATATCAAGGCTGCTATTGAGCTGTATTTATTTTCTCAAATATAAGACTACATATATCAATGTGACAGATTTAATAAGTAGCTGTTCTTTTGGTATTCAGTGATCACCAGTACTGACTAATTATAATTAACACTAATGTTGCTTTCCTTTTTTTAATTGCAACACATGTAGATAAAGATGGAGATAATAGCAAAATCTTTCCAACCTCTACTCAAGGTAAGGCCACTCAAATCCTTTTTGTTAACTTCAAAAGGTGCAATCACTTCACTTCTCCTTTCGGACCCCTGTGCTACTGCATGCGCAGATCCCTCTCCTGGTAAATTGTGTGTTATGTAGCCCATAGGATACAATGGCTATCACATTCAAAAGTAGAGCAGCCCCCATAGAAAACTATGTGGGCTGCTTTTGTGTCCCAAAATATATGATTTCTCCCACAAATATTAATTGAGAAACAAGCACCATTATCTGTGCTAGCACCTAAGTGCGTCATACAGAATTGGTCTAAAGGGGAAGAAGACACAAACAGGGGGAAAACAGAAGGTCTGTGCTGGTACCTGAATGCATTGGACAGACTGGCCTAGACAGAAAACAAAATATGGACTCTACTTTCCAAGGTCACTCTTGTCCCCTTGATTGCAATTTCACTGCACTCTAACCCAGCCTCTGCAAAAAAGAACACAGCCCATGCACACTGGCAATGCTAATTAAAGCTAGAGATGAACTCCGAACATGGGGATCCAAGTCAAATCCGATTCCTGGCTTGGGTTTTCCCGCCAAGCTCGGATTTCAATTCGAATCTGAACATCATCATTCCAGTGTCAGATTCTCGCAGGTTTTGGGTTCTATATAAGGGTGCAGCGGTCGAGACTCGGCGCCATTTCACTCTCAGGCACGCTAATGTATGCTGTGCTGTACTCTGCTATATTGGCTGTGCTGTGTCCAGATTCCAAGCTGTGCTCTATTATCAGTGTGTATAGAGGAACAGTGCTGTATGCTGTGCTGTACTCTGCTGTATTGGCTGTACTGTGTCCAGACTCACAATCTGTGCTTTAAATAGTGTGTGTGTGCAGGGGCATGCTGCTGTATTCTGCACTGTATTTTGCTGTATCGGCTGTGCTGTGTTCATCTAAAGTGGCTGTTCACAAGCAGAACCACACTGTTTATTGTCACTGTAAGTTGTAAAAAAAAATAATATAAAAACATTTTTTCTCTATCGTCCTAGTGGATGCTGGGGTTCCTGAAAGGACCATGGGGAATAGCGGCTCCGCAGGAGACAGGGCACAAAAAGTAAAGCTTTAGGATCAGGTGGTGTGCACTGGCTCCTCCCCCTATGACCCTCCTCCAAGCCTCAGTTAGATTTTTGTGCCCGGCCGAGAAGGGTGCAATCTAGGTGGCTCTCCTAAAGAGCTGCTTAGAAAAGTTTAGCTTAGGTTTTTTATTTTACAGTGAGTCCTGCTGGCAACAGGATCACTGCAACGAGGGACTTAGGGGAGAAGAAGTGAACTCACCTGCGTGCAGGATGGATTGGCTTCTTTGGCTACTGGACATTAGCTCCAGAGGGACGATCACAGGTACAGCCTGGATGGTCACCGGAGCCTCGCCGCCGGCCCCCTTGCAGATGCTGAAACAAGAAGAAGGTCCAGAATCGGCGGCATGAAGACTCCTCAGTCTTCTTAAGGTAGCGCACAGCACTGCAGCTGTGCGCCATTTCCTCTCAGCACACTTCACACGGCAGTCACTGAGGGTGCAGGGCGCTGGAAGGGGGGCGCCCTGGGAGGCAATGAAAACCTATTTTTGGCTAAAAATACCTCACATATAGCCTCCGGGGGCTATATGGAGATATTTAACCCCTGCCAGAATCCGTTAAGAGCGGGAGACGAGGCCGCCGAAAAAGGGGCGGGGCCTATCTCCTCAGCACACAGCGCCATTTTCCCTCACAGAAAGGCTGGAGGGAAGGCTCCCAGGCTCTCCCCTGCACTGCACTACAGAAACAGGGTTAAAACAGAGAGGGGGGGCACTAATTTGGCGTTAGAAATATATAAAAAAGATGCTATAAGGGAAAACACTTATATAAGGTTGTCCCTATATAATTATAGCGTTTTTTGGTGTGTGCTGGCAAACTCTCCCTCTGTCTCTCCAAAGGGCTAGTAGGTCCTGTCCTCTATCAGAGCATTCCCTGTGTGTGTGCTGTGTGTCGGTACGTGTGTGTCGACATGTATGAGGACGATGTTGGTGAGGAGGCGGAGCAATTGCCTGTAATGGTGATGTCACTCTCTAGGGAGTCGACACCGGAATGGATGGCTTATTTAGGGAATTACGTGATAATGTCAACACGCGGCAAGGTCGGTTGACGACATGAGACGGCCGACAAACAATTAGTACCGGTCCAGACGTCTCAAAAACACCGTCAGGGGTTTTAAAACGCCCGTTTACTTTAGTCGGTCGACACAGACACAGACAGGGACACTGAATCCAGTGTCGACGGTGAATAAACAAACGTATTCCTTATTAGGGCCACACGTTAAGGGCAATGAAGGAGGTGTTACATATTTCTGATACTACAAGTACCACAAAAGAGGGTATTATGTGGGATGTGAAAAAACTACCGTAGTTTTTCCTGAATCAGATAAATTAAATGAAGTGTGTGATGATGCGTGGGTTCCCCCCGATAGAAAATATGGGCGGTATACCCTTTCCCGCCAGAAGTTAGGGCGCGTTGGGAAACACCCCTTAGGGTGGATAAGGCGCTCACATGCTTATCAGAACAAGTGGCGGTACCGTCTATAGATAGGGCCGTCCTCAAGGAGCCAGCTGACAGGAGGCTGGAAAATATCATAAAAAGTATATACACACATACTGGTGTTATACTACGACCAGCGATCGCCTCAGCCTGGATGTGCAGAGCTGGGGTGGCTTGGTCGGATTCCCTGACTAAAAATATTGATACCCTTGACAGGGACAGTATTTTATTGACTATATTGCATCAAGAGTAAGTGCGATGTCCATATCTGCCAAAAGATGTTTATGGACACGACAGTGGTCAGGTGATGCAGATTCCAAACGGCACAAAGGTGTATTGCCGTATAAAGGAAGAGGAGTTATTTGGGGTCGGTCCATCGGACCTGGTGGCCACGGCAACTGCTGGAAAATCCACCGTTTTTTACCCTAAGTCACATCTCTGCAGAAAAAGACACCGTCTTTTCAGCTTCAGTCCTTTCGTCCCTATAAGAGTCATATCTGCCCAGGGATAGAGGAAAGGGAAGAAGACTGCAGCAGGCAGCCCATTCCCAGGAACAGAAGCGTTCCACCGCTTCTGACAAGCTCTCAGCATGACGCTGAGACCGTACAGGACCCCTGGATCCTACAAGTAGTATTCCAGGGGTACAGATTGGAATGTCGAGACGTTTCCCCTGCGCAGGCTCCTGAAGTCTGCTTTACCAAGGTCTCCCTCCGACAAGGAGGCAGTATGGGAAACAATTCACGAGCTGTATTCCCAGCAGGTGATAATTAAATTACCCCTCCTACAACAAGAAAAGGGGTATTATTCCACACTATATTGTGGTACTGAAGCCAGAAGGCTAGGTGAGACCTATTCTAAATCTAAAAAAATTTGAACACTTACAAAGGTTCAAATCAAGATGGAGTCACTCAGAGCAGTGATAACGAACCGGGAAGAAGGGGACTATATGGTGTCCCGAGACATCAGGGATGCTTACCTCCATGTCCCAAATTTGCCCTTATCACTAAGGGTACCTCAGGTTCGTGGTACAGAACTGTCACTATCAGTTTCAGACGCTGCCGTTTGGATTGTCCACGGCACCCCGGGTCTTTACCAAGGTAATGGCCGAAATGATGGTTCTTCTTCGAAGAAAAGGCGTCTTAATTATCCCTTACTTGGACGATCTCCTGATAAGGGCAAAGTCCAGGGAACAGTTGGAGGTCGGAGTAGCACTATCTCGGATACTGTTACAACAGCAGGGGTGGATTCTAAATATTCCAAAATCGCAGCTGATCCCGACAACAAGTCTCCTGTGCTTAGGGATGATTCTGGTGTTTCTCCCGGAAGAGAAAGCCAGGGAGTTATCCGAGCTAGTCAGGAACCTCCTAAAATCAGTGCATCATTGCACAAGGGCCATGGTAAAAAAATGGTGACTTCCTTCGAAGCAATTCCAGTCGGCAGATTTCATGCAAGAACTTTTCAGTGGAATCTGCTGGACAAATGGTCCGGATCGCATCTTCAGATGCATCAGCGGATAACCCTATATCCAAGGACAAGGGTGTCTCTCCTGTGGTGGTTACAGAGTGCTCATCTTCTAGAGGGCCGCAGATTCGGCATTCAGTTTTGGATGTTGGTGACCACGGAGGCCAGCCCGAGAGGCTGGGGAGCAGTCACACAAGGAAAAAATTTCCAGGGAGTGTGATCAAGTCTGGAGACTTTTCTCCACATAAATATAGCTAAGGGTAAATTTATAATGCTCTAAGCTTAGCAAGACCTCTGCTTCAAGGTCAGCCGGTATTGATCCAGTGGGATAAAACATCACGGCAGTCGCCCACGTAAATAGACAGGGCGGCACAAGAAGCAGGAGGGCAGTGGCAAAAACTGCAAGGACTTTTCGCTGGGCGGAAAATCATGTGATAGCACTGTCAGCAGTGTTTCATTCCGGGAATGGAAACTGGGAAGCAGACTTCCTCAGTAGGCACGACCTCCACCCGGCAGAGTGGGAACTTCATGGGGAAGTTTTCCACATGATTGTAAACCGTTGGGAATTACCAAAGGTGGACATGATGGCGTCCCGTCTGAACAAAAAACGGGACAGGTATTGCGCCAGGTTAAGAGACCCTCAGGCAATAGCTGTGGACGTTCTGGTAACACCGTGGGTGTACCAGTCGGTGTATGTGTTCCATCCTCTGCTTTTCATACCTAAGGTACTGAGAATTATAAGACGTAGAGGAGTAAGAACTATACTCATGGCTCCGGATTGGCCAAGAAGGACTTGGTACCCGGAACTTCAAGAGATGCTCACAGAGGACTTATGGCCTCTGCCGCTAAGAAGGGACTTGTTTCAGCAAGTACCATGTCTGTTCCAAGACTTACCGCAGCTGCGTTTGACGGCATGGCGGTGGAACGCCGGATCCTAAGGGAAAAGGCATTCAGGAAGAGGTCATTCCTACCCTGGTCAAAGCCAGAAAGGAGGTGACCGCACAACATTATCACCACATGTGGCGAAAATATGTTGCGTGGTGTGAGGCCAGGAAGGCCCCACGAAGAAATTTCAACTCGGTCGATTCCTGCATTTCCTGCAAAACAGGAGTGTCTATGGGCCTCAAATTGGGGTCCATTAAGGTTCAAATTTCGGCCCTGTCGATTTTTCTTCCAGAAAGAATTGGCTTCAGTTCCTGAAGTCCAGAAGTTTGTCAAGGGAGTATTGCATATACAACCCCCTTTTGTGCCTCCAGTGGCACTGTGGGATCTCAACGTAGTTCTGGGATTCCTCAAAACACATTGGTTTAAAACCAGTCAAATCTGTGGATTTGAAGCATCTCACATGAAAAGTGAACATGCTCTTGGACCTGGCCTGGACCAGGCGAGTGTCAAATTGGTGGTTTTTTTCTCAAAAAAGCCCATATCTGTTTGTCCATTCGGACAGGGCAGAGCTGCGGACTCGTCCCCAGTTCTCTCCCTAAGGTGGTGTCAGTGTTTCACCTGAACCAGCTTATTGTGGTGTCTTGCGCCTACTAGGGACTTGGAGGACTCCAAGTTGCTAGATATGGTCAGGGCCCTGAAAATATAGGTTCCAGGACGGCTGGAGTCAGGAAAACTGACTTGCTGTTATCCTGTATGCACCCAACAAACTGGGTGCTCTTGCTTCTAAGCAGACTTTTGCTAGTTGGATGTGTAATACAATTTAGCTTGCACATTCTGTGGCAGGCCTGCCACAGCCAAAATATGTAAATGCCCATTCCACAAGGAAGGTGGGCTCATCTTGGGCGGCTGCCCGAGGGGTCTCGGCTTTACAACTTTGCCGAGCGGCTATTTAGTCAGGGGCAAACACGTTTGTAAAATCCTACAAATTTGATAACCTGGCTAAGGAGGACCTGAAGTTCTCTCATTCGGTGCTGCAGAGTCATCCGCACTCTCCCGCCCGTTTGGGAGCTTTGGTATAATCCCCATGGTCCTTTCAGGAACCCCAGCATCCACTAGGACGATAGAGAAAATAAGAATTTACTTAC
Source organism: Pseudophryne corroboree (assembly GCF_028390025.1). Taxonomy (NCBI): domain Eukaryota; kingdom Metazoa; phylum Chordata; class Amphibia; order Anura; family Myobatrachidae; genus Pseudophryne; species Pseudophryne corroboree. The sequence continues at coordinate 223,946,371 of NC_086445.1, read as the reverse complement.
CGATAATTCTATTTCTCGGAGTCCGTAGTGGATGCTGGGCGCCCATCCCAAGTGCGGATTATCTGCAATACTTGTACATAGTTACAAAAATCGGGTTATTATTGTTGTGAGCCATCTTTCAGAGGCTCCGCTGTTATCATACTGTTAACTGGGTTCAGATCACAGGTTGTACAGTGTGATTGGTGTGGCTGGTATGAGTCTTACCCGGGATTCATAAATCCTTCCTTATTGTGTACGCTCGTCCGGGCACAGTATCCTAACTGAGGCTTGGAGGAGGGTCATAGGGGGAGGAGCCAGTGCGCACCACCTGATCCTAAAGCTTTACTTTTTGTGCCCTGTCTCCTGCGGAGCCGCTATTCCCCATGGTCCTTTCAGGAACCCCAGCATCCACTACGGACTCCGAGAAATAGAATTATCGGTAAGTAAATTCTTATTTTTAAAAAAAGTTTTTTTCTTTTTTGGGTTTTTTTTTTTTTAAAGTAAAAAAATGTATTATTTAATGTATGCACAACCTGTGTGCACTGTCCACCTGTGTGGTTATTATTCATGTACATAATAAAATAAAATAAAACCCCTTTGAATTGCTGCAGTAAAACTTGTGCTACGAAGTGCTAAATAAAGATATTCTTGTATTGTTTGTACCGTTTGGTGCGCTTTACCCTAATATGCTTTCAGGGCCGGCTCCAGGCATGTTCGACTAGAGCGGCCGCGTGGGGAGCCACCCTTAATGGGCGCCGCACGCTGGCGCCACCATAGTCGTACCTGGAGCCGGCCCTGTACACTGCAGCTCTCCTCGCGGTCCCCTTTGACTGTGTGTGGCTGTGTGCGCTGCGCAGCGCCGGCATCTGACGTCAGACGCCGGCGCCACGCAGCGCGCATGGAGCGCTCGAGCGGCCGGGAACAGACAGTCGGTGCCCTCAGACGGCAGCACTTCCCCTCCCAGCGCCGCCGCAGGTATTGTGGGGATCATCGGGCACTGTGTGGGGGCATATCTGTCACTGTGGGGTCATATCTGCACTGTGGGGGTACTGGCACTGTGTGTGGGGGCATATCTGGCACTGTGGGGTCATCTGCACTGTGGGGGCACTGGCACTGTGTGGGGTCATATCTGCACTGTGGGGGTCATATCTGCACTGTGGGGTCATATCTGCACTGTGGGGGCACTGGCACTGTGTGGGGGCATATCTGTCACTGTGGGGTCATCAGCACTGTGGGGGCACTGGCACTGTGTGGGGGCATATCTGTCACTGTGGGGTCATATCTGCACTGTGGGGTCATATCTGCACTGTGGGGTCATCTGCACTGTGGGGGCACTGGCACTGTGTGGGGTCATATCTGCACTGTGGGGGCACTGGCACTGTGTGGGGGCATATCTGTCACTGTGGGGTCATATCTGCACTGTGGGGGCATTTATGTATCTGGCACTGTGGGGGCATTTATGTATCTGGCACTGTGGGGGCATTTATTTATCTGGCACTGGGGGCATTTATGTATCTGGCACTGTGGGGGCATATCTGCACTGTGGGGGCATATCTGGCACTGTGGGGGCATATCTGGCACTGTTGGGGCATATCTGGAACTGTGGGGGCATTTCTGTATCTGGCACTGTGGGGGCATTTCTGGCACTGTGGGGGCATTTCTGGCACACTGGGGGCATTTCTGGCACTGTGGGGGCATTTCTGGCACTGTAGGGGCATATCTGGCACTGTGGGGGCATTTCTGTTTCTGGCACTGTGGGGGCATTTCTGGCACACTGGGGGCATATCTGGCACTGTGGGGGCATATCTGGCACTGTGGGGGCATATCTGGCACTGTAGGGGCATATCTGGCACTGTGGGGGCATTTCTGTATCTGGCACTGTGGGGGCATTTCTGGCACTGTGGGGGCATTTCTGGCACACTGGGGGCATTTCTGGCACTGTGGGGGCATATCTGGCACTGTGGGGGCATTTACCTGCACTGTGGGGGCATTTATCTGCACTGTGGGGGCATTTATCTGGCACTGTGGGGGCGGGTGGTCTTCTGTTTGCCGGCGGTCGGGCTCCCGGCGCTCAGTATACCGGCGCCGGGAGCCCGACAGCCGGCATACCGACACTTATTTTCCCTCGTGGGGGTCCACGACCCCCATAGAGGGAGAATAAAATAGTGTGGCGCGCGTAGCGCACCACCGTGCCCGTAGCGTGGCGAGCGCAGCGAGCCCGCAAGGGGCTCATTTGCGCTCGCCAAGCTGTCGGTAAGCCGGCGGTCGGGCTCCCGGCGCCGGGATGCTGGTCGCCGGGAGCCCGATAGCCGGCCTGCCGTAGTGAACCCGTGGGGGCATATCTGGCAGTGTGGGGGCATTTCTGTATCTGGCACTGTAGGGGCATTTATGTATCTGGAACTGTGGGGACATATCTGGCACTGTGGGGGCATTTATGCATCTGGCACTGTGGGGGCATTTATGCATCTGGCACTGTGGGGGCATTTATGGCACTGTGGGGGCATTTCTGTATCTGACACTGCTGGGGGGCATGTCATGTGTAGCTGGCACGGCTGGGGAGCATATCATGTAGTGTTCCCGCTAGGCGTCTGTGGCTAGGCAATGAGTCTCAGTGCTCTGCCTGGCGCAAAGTGTCTAACGTGCTCTACCTGGCGCAAAGTGTCTAACGTGCTCTGCCTGGCGCAAAGTGTCTAACGTGCTCTGCCTGGCGCAAAGTGTCTAACGTGCTCTGCCTGGCGCAAAGTGTCTAACGTGCTCTGCCTGGCGCAAAGTGTCTAGGAGGTTCTACCTGGTGCAGTGTGTATTAACTGCACTACTGTGTGGTGTAATGCGAATTGCCACTATTATGTGGCCACGCACCTTTCCCACGAAGCAACGCCCCTAATTTTTTGCTGCGCGCCTTCGCCGCGCACTGTCCATGCTTTACCATATAGGTAGATGAGCACCAAGCATTACAGTATGTACATCATTTTGCCCTCCTAACTTAAAAATGTGCCCTCCCTGTGATCAGCACCCTGCCCTAAAAAGTGAACACTATCATGTGTAGCTGGCACTGCTGGGGGGCATATTGTGTGTAGCTGGCACTGCTGGGGGGCATGTCATGTCTATCTGGCACTGCACATTGTGTATCTGACACTATACTGGAGACATTGTGTGTAAGGAACACTACAGTGGCTGTTACGTGTAAGGCTGCTAATTGTGTGCGTAGAGGGTGTGTGAAAATAAATTTATTTATAGTCTAATAATATGAAGTTATGAGACCACGCCACTTTTCCAGAGGCCACACCCACTTTTCCTGGAGCGCGCGCGCCTTAGGCGTGCGCATAGGGGAAGTGGGGGGGGGGCGCTTTTACATATTCTCGCTCAGGGTACTAGTAGGCCTGGAGCCGGCCCTGTAAGCTTTGTTCAGTTGCATCTATAAGCTCTGCAACTCCATGCAGTTTGAATTGAACTGTGACTCAAAACAAACTTGCATCCTACATATTAAGTGGGGAAAGTCTAGGGTTAACAGTATTGGAAAAAGATTTGGGAGTACTCATTGATAATAGGCTTAATAACCGTATACAATGTCAAAGCGCAGTAAAAAAGGCAAGTAAGGTGCTAGCATGCATAAAACGGGGAATTGACACAAGGGACGAGGATGTAATCCTGCAGCTGTATAAATCATTGGTACGTCCGCACCTGGAATATTGTGTTCAGTTTTGGGCACCAGTGTATACAAAAGATATCGGTGAACTCGAAAGGGTTCAAAGACGAGTGTTACGCACACCAGTGCTAACAGGAGTATACCGGTGTATGAACAGAGAGGGAAGCGAAGCAAACTAACTCACAGACAGGATAACATAACATACACAGGAGGTGATGGAATAACTAATAAACACAAAGTGAACGGAGAAGCCCAAAGGCTCAGGAATTGGGTGTCTCCCTAGTGTCAGGAATGCTCAGATGGAATAGAGCGGACAATGAAACGAGGTGTAGTGATTTAACATGTGGAGCACCTGAAATGATGTTGCTAAGAGCAACAGAAAAAACCCCAAAGGGTTACCAACGGGTGTGGGAATAAACTCCTTGGTCAGAGATAGAAATATAGACACAAGGAGAGTATCCACAATCCTAACCCCCACTTGCAGGGCACAGGTTCAGCTTACTGCCACTAAACTGACACCTGGACGCCCTGCACAGTGAGGGAGGATTAAGCAAGCAGGTCTGAGAGTACAGCCGCAAACCTACTGGGTTCACAGAATAGCAAAAGAACCCCAGCAGGTCAAACAACTGACTCCAGTCTTACTGCTAGGTCCGGATTGGCAGAATGAAGTACCGAATCCCAAGGCCTATTCGCAGTAAGCAACAAGTAAATACAAAGTCACACAGTACTAGCTAACTCTCTGGAGCTGACTAACAAACAAAGATTCAGCAGCATTTGCCTAGCCTGAGAGGATGGTTTATATAGCAGGTGCTATCCACGCCCCACTCAGACCTCACAGACTGTGAGCACAAAACCAGCGCCGGATTCCCTGCCGTGCACAGAGCCTGTAACCACTACACAGTAAAAACCCGGACCGGAGTATCAGCTGCGCTCAGGTTACTTCGCTAACACTTGCCTCCCGGTTGCCATGGCGACGTGGCAGCACAGAGCAGGAGATCCTAACAACGAGCTACAAAATTGATTAAAGGGCTAGAGGGACTGGATTACGAGGAAAGGCTTACTAGGTTGAATATGTATACACTGGAAAAGAGGCGTCTAAGAGGAGACATTATTAATATCTTCAAATATGTAAAGGGGCATTAGAAAGAGTTATCAGAGAAATTATTTATTAAAAGAACACTGTTTAGGACATGTGGGTACTCGCTAAGGCTGGAGGAGAGAAAATTCTGTATGCAATGGAGGAAAGGGTTCTTCACTGTTAGGGCAATAAGGATTTGGAATTCACTGCCAGGGAAGGTAGTAATGGTGGACTCTGTAAATGCATTTAAAAAAGGATTGTATAAATTTCTGATTGAAAATGATATCCAAGGTTATAAAATTTAAAATATTGATGTTGTTAATCTCGGTGTAACATGATTTATAGTTGTTAACTAGTCATAAAACATTACTTCAGCAGGTACATTATAATCAACATAACTTAAAACAGGTTGAACATGATGGGCATTTTGCCTCTATTCAACCTCAATTACTATGTTACTATATAGTACCAGTCAAAAGTTTGGACACACTTTCTCATTCATTTGAATGAGAAAGTGTGTCCAAACTTTTGACTGGTACGGTATATGTAAGTTCTATTGTTTGTACTGTTTGGTGCCTTTACTCTAGTGCACTTTTTTTCAAAACCCTGTGACTCCACGCAGTTTGAACCGAGCTGCCAGTTCAAAAGAAAAAAAAGAAAAAAACACATATGGATCTATTGTTAGTACAATTTTGTGCACTGTACGCCAGTTACCTGTGGCAATGGTTCATAGATGTGCTATAAACTGCCGTGTGTTTGTGCCACTGCTCTGTCACTTAATAACAAGCCAGCATGTTGCAGCCTTTAACCTCAAGCAGATGAAAACAATATTGTGAGCTGTGAGGTGGTCAAAATTGAGTGGAAATGAGTGGCAATTGAGTGACTGTGGGAACCTATCTGAAGGTAACAAAGGATTACCCCTGGTTGCTACAGTACATTGTGCATAGCGAATAACCTTGTGGGTTTCCTCCTATCAGGAGCTTGACTGTTTGTTGCCCAGATGGGTCTCATTATAATACTTAGCAAATCTGTTACCTTATCAAGGGGACCTGCGCACAGGTCTCCAAAAACTCAACAGCTTATTTAGAGCAGGGCCTCATGCTCACAACACACACTCCCATGCTTACACAATAAGTGTGGTCACTTTCTATCTGTCCCCAGACCTAAATGCCTTCACAGTGTAGTAGTCCTAGTGCTTAATACACTCCATATATTGAACATAGACCTATTTACTCCATGGTGTTGTGTGTAGAGATGAGCGGGTTCAGTTCCTCGGAATCCGAACCCCCCCGAACTTCAGCCTTTTTACACGGGTCCGAGGCAGACTCGGATCTTCCCGCCTTGCTCGGCTAACCCGAGCGCGCCCGAACGTCATCATCCCGCTGTCGGATTCTCGCGAGGCTCGTATTCTATCGCGAGACTCGGATTCTATATAAGGAGCTGCGCGTCGCCGCCATTTTCACACGTGCATTGAGATTGATAGGGAGAGGACGTGGCTGGCGTCCTCTCCGTTTATAGTTACTGTTAGTAGTTAGTTGATCTGATTGCTGCTTAGCTTATTGTGGGGAGGATTGGGGAGAGCTGTTAGGAGGAGTACAGTCAGTGCAGAGTTTTGCTAGTTTTTTTTTAAACGTTCTCTGCCTGAAAAAAACGCTCCATACCATATCTGTGCTCAGCCTCAGTGTGCTGCATGATATATCTATGTATATCTGACTGTGCTGAGTGCTCACTGCTCACACAGCTGAATTGTAGGGGAGACTGGGGTGCAGTTATAGCAGGAATACAGTGCACACTTTTGCTGCCAGTGTGACTGACCAGTGACCACCAGTATATTGTCTGCCTGAAAAAGTTAAACACTCCTGTGGTGTTTTTTTATTTTATTCTATAAACGCATTCTGCTGACAGTGTCCAGCAGGTCCGTCATTCATTATATTATATAAATATTTACCTGCAGTAGTGTTAGATTTTTTTTGTTCATCTCTATCATCTTTATCATCTCTATATTAGCAGACGCAGTACGGTAGTCCACGGCTGTGGCTACCTCTGTGTCGTCAGTGCTCGTCCATAATTGTATACCTACCTGTGGTGGGGATTTTTTTTCTATCTTCTTCATACTAGTAGTTTAGGAGTCTGCTGACAGTGTCCAGCAGGTCCGTCATTATATTATATATATACCTGCAGTAGTGATATATATATTTTTTATATCATTATCATCTCTATACTAGCAGACGCAGTATGGTAGTCCACGGCTGTAGCTACCTCTGTGTCGTCAGTGCTCGTCTATAATTGTATACCTACCTGTGGTGGGGTTTTTTTTTCTATCTTCTTCATACTAGTAGTTTAGGAGTCTGCTGACAGTGTCCAGCAGGTCCGTCATTATATTATATATATACCTGCAGTAGTGATATATATATATTTTTTATATCATTATCATCTCTATACTAGCAGACGCAGTACGGTAGTCCACGGCTGTAGCTACCTTTGTGTCGTCAGTGCTCGTCCATAATTGTAAACCTACCTGTGGTGGGTTTTTTTTTCTATCTTCTTCATACTAGTAGTTTAGGAGTCTGCTGACAGTGTCCAGCAGGTCCGTCATTATATTATATATATAACTGCAGTAGTGATATATTTATATATTTTATATCATTATCATCTCTATACTAGCAGACGCAATACGGTAGTCCACGGCTTTAGCTACCTCTGTGTCGTCAGTGCTCGTCCATAATTGTATACCTACCTGTGGTGGGGTTTTTTTTTCTATCTTCTTCATACTAGTAGTTTAGGAGTCTGCTGACAGTGTCCAGCAGGTCCGTCATTATATTATATATACCTGCAGTAGTGATATATATATATTTTTTACATCATTATCATCTCTATACTAGCAGACGCAGTACGGTAGTCCACGGCTGTAGCTACCTCTGTGTCGTCAGTGCTCATCCATAATTGTATACCTACCTGTGGTGGATTTTTTTTTTCTATCTTCTTCATACTAGTAGTTTAGGAGTCTGCTGACAGTGTCCAGCAGGTCCGTCATTATATTATATATATACCTGCAGTAGTGATATATATATATTTTTTATATCATTATCATCTCTATACTAGCAGACGCAGTACGGTAGTCCACGGCTGTAGCTACCTCTGTGTCGTCAGTGCTCGTCCATAATTGTATACCTACCTGTGGTGGTTTTTTTTTTCTATCTTCTTCATACTAGTAGTTTAGGAGTCTGCTGACAGTGTCCAGCAGGTCCGTCATTATATTATATATACCTGCAGTAGTGATATATATATATTTTTTATATCATTATCATCTCTATACTAGCAGACGCAGTACGGTAGTCCACGGCTGTAGCTACCTCTGTGTCGTCAGTGCTCGTCCATAATTGTATACCTACCTGTGGTGGGTTTTTTTTTTTTCTATCTTCTTCATACTAGTAGTTTAGGAGTCTGCTGACAGTGTCCAGCAGGTCCGTCATTATATTATATATACCTGCAGTAGTTATATATATATATTTTTTATATCATTATCATCTCTATACTAGCAGACGCAGTACGGTAGTCCACGGCTGTAGCTACCTCTGTGTCGTCAGTCACTCGTCATCCATAAGTATACTAGTATCCATCCATCTCCATTGTTTACCTGAGGTGCCTTTTAGTTGTGCGTATTAAAATATGGAGAACAAAAATGTTGAGGTTCCAAAAATAGGGAAAGATCAAGATCCACTTCCACCTCGTGCTGAAGCTGCTGCCACTAGTCATGGCCGAGACGATGAAATTCCATCAACGTCGTCTGCCAAGGCCGATGCCCAATGTCATAGTACAGAGCATGTAAAATCCAAAACACAAAAGATCAGTAAAAAAAGGACTCAAAAATCTAAATTCAAATCGTCGGAGGAGAAGCGTAAACTTGCCAATATGCCATTTACCACACGGAGTGGCAAGGAACGGCTGAGGCCCTGGCCTATGTTCATGGCTAGTGGTTCAGCTTCACATGAGGATGGAAGCACTCAGCCTCTCGCTAGAAAAATGAAAAGACTTAAGCTGGCAAAAGCACAGCAAAGAACTGTGCGTTCTTCGAAATCACAAATCCACAAGGAGAGTCCAATTGTGTCGGTTGCGATGCCTGACCTTCCCAACACTGGACGTGAAGAGCATGCGCCTTCCACCATTTGCACGCCCCCTGCAAGTGCTGGAAGGAGCACCCGCAGTCCAGTTCCTGATAGTCAGATTGAAGATGTCAGTGTTGAAGTACACCAGGATGAGGAGGATATGGGTGTTGCTGGCGCTGGGGAGGAAATTGACAAGGAGGATTCTGATGATGAGGTGGTTTGTTTAAGTCAGGCACCCGGGGAGACACCTGTTGTCCGTGGGAGGAATATGGCCATTGACATGCCTGGTGAAAATACCAAAAAAATCAGCTCTTCGGTGTGGAAGTATTTCAACAGAAATGCGGACAACATTTGTCAAGCCGTGTGTTGCCTTTGTCAAGCTGTAATAAGTAGGGGTAAGGACGTTAACCACCTCGGAACATCCTCCCTTATACGTCACCTGCAGCGCATTCATCATAAGTCAGTGACAAGTTCAAAAACTTTGGGCGACAGCGGAAGCAGTCCACTGACCAGTAAATCCCTTCCTCTTGTAACCAAGCTCACGCAAACCACCCCACCAACTCCCTCAGTGTCAATTTCCTCCTTCCCCAGGAATGCCAATAGTCCTGCAGGCCATGTCACTGGCAATTCTGACGAGTCCTCTCCTGCCTGGGATTCCTCCGATGCATCCTTGCGTGTAACGCCTACTGCTGCTGGCGCTGCAGTTGTTGCTGCTGGGAGTCGATGGTCATCCCAGAGGGGAAGTCGTAAGACGACTTTTACTACTTCCACCAAGCAATTGACTGTCCAACAGTCCTTTGCGAGGAAGATGAAATATCACAGCAGTCATCCTGCTGCAAAGCGGATAACTGAGGCCTTGGTATCCTGGGCGGTGAGAAACGTGGTTCCGGTATCCATCATTACTGCAGAGCCAACTATAGACTTGATTGAGATACTGTGTCCCCGGTACCAAATACCATCTAGGTTCCATTTCTCTAGGCAGGCGATACCGAAAATGTACACAGACCTCAGAAAAAGACTCACCAGTGTCCTAAAAAATGCAGTTGTACCCAATGTCCACTTAACCACGGACATGTGGACAAGTGGAGCAGGGCAGACTCAGGACTATATGACTGTGACAGCCCACTGGGTAGATGTATTGACTCCCGCCGCAAGAACAGCAGCGGCGGCACCAGTAGCAGCATCTCGCAAACGCCAACTCTTTCCTAGGCAGGCTACGCTTTGTATCACCGCTTTCCAGAATACGCACACAGCTAAAAACCTCTTACGGCAACTGAGGAAGATCATCGCAGAATGGCTTACCTCAATTGGACTCTCCTGTGGATTTGTGGCATCGGACAACGCCAGCAATATTGTGTGTGCATTAAATATGGGCAAATTCCAGCACGTCCCATGTTTTGCACATACCTTGAATTTGGTGGTGCAGAATTATTTAAAAAACGAGAGGGGCGTGCAAGAGATGCTGTCGGTGGCCAGAAGAATTGCGGGACACTTTCGGCGTACAGGCACCACGTACAGAAGACTGGAGCAACACCAAAAATGCCTGAACCTGCCCTGCCATCATCTGAAGCAAGAATTGGTAACGAGGTGGAATTCAACCCTCTATATGCTTCAGAGGTTGGAGGAGCAGCAAAAGGCCATTCAAGCCTATACAACTGAGCACGATATAGGAGGTGGAATGCACCTGTCTCAAGCGCAGTGGAGAATGATTTCAACGTTGTGCAAGGTTCTGCAACCTTTTGAACTTGCCACACGTGAAGTCAGTTCAGACACTGCCAGCCTGAGTCAGGTCATTCCCCTCATCAGGCTTTTGCAGAAGAAGCTGGAGACATTGAAGGAGGAGCTAACACAGAGCGATTCCGCTAGGCATGTGGGACTTGTGGATGGAGCCCTTAATTCACTTAACAAGGATTCACGGGTGGTCAATCTGTTGAAATCAGAGCACTACATTTTGGCCACCGTGCTCGATCCTAGATTTAAAACCTACCTTGGATCTCTCTTTCCGGCAGACACAAGTCTGCAGGGGTTCAAAGAACTGCTGGTGAGAAAATTGTCAAGTCAAGCGGAACGCGACCTGTCAACATCTCCTCCTTCACATTCTCCCGCAACTGGGGGTGCGAGGAAAAGGCTCAGAATTCCGAGCCCACCCGCTGGCGGTGATGCAGGGCAGTCTGGAGCGACTGCTGATGCTGACATCTGGTCCGGACTGAAGGACCTGCCAACGATTACAGACATGTCGTCTACTGTCACTGCATATGATTCTCTCCCCATTGAAAGAATGGTGGAGGATTATATGAGTGACCGCATCCAAGTAGGCACGTCAGACAGTCCGTACGTATACTGGCAGGAAAAAGAGGCAATTTGGAGGCCCTTGCACAAACTGGCTTTATTCTACCTAAGTTGCCCTCCCACAAGTGTGTACTCCGAAAGAGTGTTTAGTGCCGCCGCTCACCTTGTCAGCAATCGGCGTACGAGGTTACTTCCAGAAAATGTGGAGAAGATGATGTTCATTAAAATGAATTATAATCAATTCCTCCATGGAGACATTCACCAGCAGCAATTGCCTCCACAAAGTACACAGGGAGCTGTGATGGTGGATTCCAGTGGGGACGAATTGATAATCTGTGAGGAGGGGGATGTACACGGTGATGAATCGGAGGATGATGATGAGGTGGACATCTTGCCTCTGTAGAGCCAGTTTGTGCAAGGAGAGATTAATTGCTTCTTTTTTGGTGGGGGTCCAAACCAACCCGTCATTTCAGTCACATTCGTGTGGCAGACCCTGTCACTGAAATGATGGGTTGGTTAAAGTGTGCATGTCCTGTTTGTACAACATAAGGGTGGGTGGGAGGGCTCAAGGACAATTCCATCTTGCACCTCTTTTTTCTTTAATTTTTCTTTGCGTCATGTGCTGTTTGGGGAGTGTTTTTTGGAAGGGCCATCCTGCGTGACACTGCAGTGCCACTCCTAGATGGGCCAGGTGTTTGTGTCGGCCACTTGGGTCGCTGAGCTTAGTCACACAGCTACCTCATTGCGCCTCTTTTTTTCTTTGCGTCATGTGCTGTTTGGGGAGTGTTTTTTGGAAGGGCCATCCTGCGTGACACTGCAGTGCCACTCCTAGATGGGCCAGGTGTTTGTGTCGGCCACTTGGGTCGCTTAGCTTAGTCATCCAGCGACCTCGGTGCAAATTTTAGGACTAAAAATAATATTGTGAGGTGTGAGGTGTTCAGAATAGACTAAAAATGAGTGGAAATTATGGTTATTGAGGTTAATAATACTTTGGGATCAAAATGACCCCCAAATTCTATGATTTAAGCTGTTTTTTAGGGTTTTTTGAAAAAAACACCCGAATCCAAAACACACCCGAATCCGACAAAAAAAATTCGGTGAGGTTTTGCCAAAACGCGTTCGAACCCAAAACACGGCCACGGAACCGAACCCAAAACCAAAACACAAAACCCGAAAAATTTCCGGTGCACATCTCTAGTTTTGTGGCCTCTGCATTAGCTACTCTGGTGTATCTGTGCTCAGTGTCCTATCCTGTGAGGCAAAGTGTGGAAGGTCAGAGCCTTGCGCTCTTTATGGTGATCAACTTTTTGGATGGGCAGGGCAAAATTGCCACAGTACCACAGGCCTAGTGCTTTATTAAATATGTATGTGCTACGGGCCTAGTGGCTGAATTATTTGTTCCAATCCTGACTTCCTTCTTTTGGTATTATTACCATGGACTCTTCTCGTTCACCTCCTCTCTCATCAGTCTTCCTTCCAGCAGCTCTTTCTTTTTTTCAGTCCAGTGTCTTCTTTCTTCTATCTTTGGGAGCTCCTCTCAGATCCCTATCTGCAAGACAAACTGCTTCTGCCTGACTTACACTGATTAATTTGACCCTCACAGGTGCCTGTATTGCTGGTGCGAGTGGTGTACTGGCTGTACCCGCTGCCATTTTGCGATCTCCCATCTTTGAGTCTCTGCTGGTGACTTTGTGCAGTAGGTGCTGTGTCCGGTACTGTTCCCCCCACTGCTAGTGCTGCTAGTACTCCAGATTTGGTTGATTCCACATACCTCCTGCCTCGGTCATTTCATGTCAGTTCATCCAGGCATGACACCCACCGACTCAGATTTTCATGATACTTTGTACACTTGATTTTACCACGTAGCTATTAACCCATGCCAAATTTTTCTGCTCTAGGCCTCAAAGTTTAAAAAAATTGCTGGGAATTGCCTCTACTGATGCTTTGTTTTTTTTCTGATGTGAAAAGAATTCACATCTCAGTGCCTAATCTACATATGACTTTGACATTTTGACCCTTTATCAATCAAAATATGGAGATTCCAGTAAAAATGTTTTATCAATATTACCTGACTCTGAGAGTTCATTAGACATTCCTTTACTTCATACTTAGTATTTTTTTTGTTGCAAAAAAAAAAGTGGGTTCAGTTAGCATTATCAACCTAAGGCAGATGAGTTACCATGTCCCTTTTTTGTGTAAATTGAACCCTAAAATATACTTTATGGGTGTTTTGAAGATAGTGTGGTCCATCCGGATATTCATCATGTCCTCCTTTTAGCTGTGCTGGGATTATGGGACTTGTTGCTCAATTATGTTGATCATTTACTAGAGATGAGCGCCTGAAATTTTTCGGGTTTTGTGTTTTGGTTTTGTGTTCGGTTCCGCGGCCGTGTTTTGGGTTCGACCGCGTTTTGGCAAAACCTCACCGAATTTTTTTTGTCGGATTCGGGTGTGTTTTGGATTCGGGTGTTTTTTTTCAAAAAACCCTAAAAAACAGCTTAAATCATAGAATTTGGGGGTCATTTTGATCCCAAAGTATTATTAACCTCAAAAACCATAATTTCCACTCATTTTCAGTCTATTCTGAACACCTCACACCTCACAATATTATTTTTAGTCCTAAAATTTGCACCTAGGTCGCTGGATGACTAAGCTAAGCGACCCTAGTGGCCGACACAAACACCGTGCCCATCTAGGAGTGGCACTGCAGTGTCACGCAGGATGGCCCTTCCAAAAAACCCTCCCCAAACAGCACATGACGCAAAGAAAAAAAGAGGCGCAATGAGGTAGCTGTGTGAGTAAGATAAGCGACCCTAGTGGCCGACACAAACACCGTGCCCATCTAGGAGTGGCACTGCAGTGTCACGCAGGATGGCCCTTCCAAAAAACCCTCCCCAAACAGCACATGACGCAAAGAAAAAAAGAGGCGCAATGAGGTAGCTGTGTGAGTAAGATAAGCGACCCTAGTGGCCGACACAAACACCGGGCCCATCTAGGAGTGGCACTGCAGTGTCACGCAGGATGTCCCTTCCAAAAAACACTCCCCAAACAGCACATGACGCAAAGAAAAAAAGAGGCGCAATGAGGTAGCTGACTGTGTGAGTAAGATAAGCGACCCTAGTGGCCGACACAAACACCGGGCCCATCTAGGAGTGGCACTGCAGTGTCACGCAGGATGTCCCTTCCAAAAAACCCTCCCCAAACAGCACATGACGCAAAGAAAAAAAGAGGCGCAATGAGGTAGCTGACTGTGTGAGTAAGATAAGCGACCCTAGTGGCCGACACAAACACCGGGCCCATCTAGGAGTGGCACTGCAGTGTCACGCAGGATGTCCCTTCCAAAAAACCCTCCCCAAAAAGCACATGACGCAAAGAAAAAAAGAGGCGCAATGAGGTAGCTGACTGTGTGAGTAAGATAAGCGACCCTAGTGGCCGACACAAACACCGGGCCCATCTAGGAGTGGCACTGCAGTGTCACGCAGGATGTCCCTTCCAAAAAACCCTCCCCAAACAGCACATGACGCAAAGAAAAAAAGAGGCGCAATGAGGTAGCTGACTGTGTGAGTAAGATAAGCGACCCTAGTGGCCAACACAAACACCGGGCCCATCTAGGAGTGGCACTGCAGTGTCACGCAGGATGTCCCTTCCAAAAAACCCTCCCCAAACAGCACATGACGCAAAGAAAAAAAGAGGCGCAATGAGGTAGCTGACTGTGTGAGTAAGATAAGCGACCCTAGTGGCCGACACAAACACCGGGCCCATCTAGGAGTGGCACTGCAGTGTCACGCAGGATGTCCCTTCCAAAAAACCCTCCCCAAACAGCACATGACGCAAAGAAAAAGAAAAGAAAAAAGAGGTGCAAGATGGAATTGTCCTTGGGCCCTCCCACCCACCCTTATGTTGTATAAACAGGACATGCACACTTTAACCAACCCATCATTTCAGTGACAGGGTCTGCCACACGACTGTGACTGATATGACGGGTTGGTTTGGACCCCCCCAAAAAAGAAGCAATTAATCTCTACTTGCACAAACTGGCTCTACAGAGGCAAGATGTCCACCTCATCATCATCCTCCGATATATCACCGTGTACATCCCCCTCCTCACAGATTATCAATTCGTCCCCACTGGAATCCACCATCTCAGCACCCTGTGTACTTTGTGGAGGCAATTGCTGCTGGTGAATGTCTCCACGGAGGAATTGATTATAATTCATTTTAATGAACATCATCTTCTCCACATTTTCTGGATGTAACCTCGTACGCCGATTGCTGACAAGGTGAGCGGCGGCACTAAACACTCTTTCGGAGTACACACTTGTGGGAGGGCAACTTAGGTAGAATAAAGCCAGTTTGTGCAAGGGCCTCCAAATTTCCTCTTTTTCCTGCCAGTATAAGTACGGACTGTGTGACGTGCCTACTTGGATGCGGTCACTCATATAATCCTCCACCATTCTTTCAATGGTGAGAGAATCATATGCAGTGACAGTAGACGACATGTCCGTAATCGTTGTCAGGTCCTTCAGTCCGGACCAGATGTCAGCATCAGCAGTCGCTCCAGACTGCCCTGCATCACCGCCAGCGGGTGGGCTCGGAATTCTGAGCCTTTTCCTCGCACCCCCAGTTGCGGGAGAATGTGAAGGAGGAGATGTTGTTGACAGGTCGCGTTCCGCTTGACTTGACAATTTTCTCACCAGCAGGTCTTTCAACCCCAGCAGACTTGTGTCTGCCGGAAAGAGAGATCCAAGGTAGGCTTTAAATCTAGGATCGAGCACGGTGGCCAAAATGTAGTGCTCTGATTTCAACAGATTGACCACCCGTGAATCCTTGTTAAGCGAATTAAGGGCTCCATCCACAAGTCCCACATGCCTAGCGGAATCGCTCCGTGTTAGCTCCTCCTTCAATGTCTCCAGCTTCTTCTGCAAAAGCCTGATGAGGGGAATGACCTGACTCAGGCTGGCAGTGTCTGAACTGACTTCACGTGTGGCAAGTTCAAAGGGCATCAGAACCTTGCACAACGTTGAAATCATTCTCCACTGCGCTTGAGACAGGTGCATTCCACCTCCTATATCGTGCTCAATTGTATAGGCTTGAATGGCCTTTTGCTGCTCCTCCAACCTCTGAAGCATATAGAGGGTTGAATTCCACCTCGTTACCACTTCTTGCTTCAGATGATGGCAGGGCAGGTTCAGTAGTTTTTGGTGGTGCTCCAGTTTTCTGTACGTGGTGCCTGTACGCCGAAAGTGTCCCGCAATTCTTCTGGCCACCGACAGCATCTCTTGCACGCCCCTGTCGTTTTTTAAAAAATTCTGCACCACCAAATTCAAGGTATGTGCAAAACATGGGACGTGCTGGAATTTGCCCAGATTTAATGCACACACAATATTGCTGGCGTTGTCCGATGCCACAAATCCACAGGAGAGTCCAATTGGGGTAAGCCATTCCGCGATGATCTTCCTCAGTTGCCGTAAGAGGTTTTCAGCTGTGTGCGTATTCTGGAAACCGGTGATACAAAGCGTAGCCTGCCTAGGAAAGAGTTGGCGTTTGCGAGATGCTGCTACTGGTGCCGCCGCTGCTGTTCTTGCGGCGGGAGTCCATACATCTACCCAGTGGGCTGTCACAGTCATATAGTCCTGACCCTGCCCTGCTCCACTTGTCCACATGTCCGTGGTTAAGTGGACATTGGGTACAGCTGCATTTTTTAGGACACTGGTGACTCTTTTTCTGAGGTCTGTGTACATTTTCGGTATCGCCTGCCTAGAGAAATGGAACCTAGATGGAATTTGGTACCGGGGACACAGTACCTCCAACAAGTCTCTAGTTGGCTCTGCAGTAATGATGGATACCGGAACCACGTTTCTCACCACCCAGGATGTCAAGGCCTCAGTTATCCGCTTTGCAGTAGGATGACTGCTGTGATATTTCATCTTCCTCGCAAAGGACTGTTGGAAAGTCAATTGCTTGGTGGAAGTAGTACAAGTGGTCTTACGACTTCCCCTCTGGGATGACCATCGACTCCCAGCAGCAACAACAACAGCGCCAGCAGCAGTAGGCGTTACACGCAAGGATGCATCGGAGGAATCCCAGGCAGGAGAGGAATCATCAGAATTGCCAGTGACATGGCCTGCAGGACTATTGGCATTCCTGGGGAAGGAGGAAATTGACACTGAGGGAGTTGGTGGGGTGGTTTGCGTGAGCTTGGTTACAAGAGGAAGGGATTTACTGGTCAGTGGACTGCTTCCGCTGTCGGCCCAAGTTTTTGAACTTGTCACTGACTTATTATGAATGCGCTGCAGGTGACGTATAAGGGAGGATGTTCCGAGGTGGTTAACGTCCTTACCCCTACTTATTACAGCTTGACAGAGGGAACACACGGCTTGACACCTGTTGTCCGCATTTCTGGTGAAATACTTCCACACCGAAGAGCTGATTTTTTTGGTATTTTCACCAGGCATGTCAACGGCCATATTCCTCCCACGGACAACAGGTGTCTCCCCGGGTGCCTGACTTAAACAAACCACCTCACCATCAGAATCCTCCTGGTCAATTTCCTCCCCAGCGCCAGCAACACCCATATCCTCCTCATCCTGGTGTACTTCAACACTGACATCTTCAATCTGACTATCAGGAACTGGACTGCGGGTGCTCCTTCCATCACTTGCAGGGGGCGTGCAAATGGTGGAAGGCGCATGCTCTTCACGTCCAGTGTTGGGAAGGTCAGGCATTGCAACCGACACAATTGGAGTCGGACTCTCCTTGTGGATTTGGGATTTCGAAGAACGCACAGTTCTTTGCGGTGCTACTGCTTTTGCCAGCTTGAGTCTTTTCATTTTTCTAGCGAGAGGCTGAGTGCTTCCATCCTCATGTGAAGCTGAACCACTAGCCATGAACATAGGCCAGGGCCTCAGCCGTTCCTTGCCACTCCGTGTGGTAAATGGCATATTGGCAAGTTTACGCTTCTCCTCCGACAATTTTATTTTAGGTTTTGGAGTCCTTTTTTTACTGATATTTGGTGTTTTGGATTTGACATGCTCTGTACTATGACATTGGGCATCGGCCTTGGCAGACGACGTTGCTGGCATTTCATCGTCTCGGCCATGACTAGTGGCAGCAGCTTCAGCACGAGGTGGAAGTGGATCTTGATCTTTCCCTAATTTTGGAACCTCAACATTTTTGTTCTCCATATTTTAATAGGCACAACTAAAAGGCACCTCAGGTAAACAATGGAGATGGATGGATACTAGTATACAATTATGGATGGACTGCCGAGTGCCGACACAGAGGTAGCTACAGCCGTGGACTACTGTACTGTGTCTGCTGCTAATATAGACTGGTTAATAAAGAGATGTAGTATGTATGTATAAAGAAGAAAGAAAAAAAAACCACGGGTAGGTGGTATACAATTATGGACGGACTGCCGAGTGCCGACACAGAGGTAGCTACAGCCGTGGACTACTGTACTGTGTCTGCTGCTAATATAGACTGGTTGATAAAGAGATGTAGTATGTATGTATAAAGAAGAAAGAAAAAAAAACCACGGGTAGGTGGTATACAATTATGGATGGACTGCCGAGTGCCGACACAGAGGTAGCTACAGCCGTGGACTACTGTACTGTGTCTGCTGCTAATATAGACTGGTTGATAAAGAGATGTAGTATGTATGTATAAAGAAGAAAGAAAAAAAAACCACGGGTAGGTGGTATACAATTATGGATGGACTGCCGAGTGCCGACACAGAGGTAGCTACAGCCGTGGACTACTGTACTGTGTCTGCTGCTAATATAGACTGGTTGATAAAGAGATGTAGTATGTATGTATAAAGAAGAAAGAAAAAAAAACCACGGGTAGGTGGTATACAATTATGGACGGACTGCCGAGTGCCGACACAGAGGTAGCTACAGCCGTGGACTACTGTACTGTGTCTGCTGCTAATATAGACTGGTTGATAAAGAGATGTAGTATGTATGTATAAAGAAGAAAGAAAAAAAACCACGGGTAGGTGGTATACAATTATGGATGGACTGCCGAGTGCCGACACAGAGGTAGCTACAGCCGTGGACTACTGTACTGTGTCTGCTGCTAATATAGACTGGTTGATAAAGAGATGTAGTATGTATGTATAAAGAAGAAAGAAAAAAAAAACACGGGTAGGTGGTATACAATTATGGACGGACTGCCGAGTGCCGACACAGAGGTAGCTACAGCCGTGGACTACCGTACTGTACTGTGTCTGCTGCTAATATAGACTGGTTGATAATGAGATGTAGTATGTATGTATAAAGAAGAAAGAAAAAAAAAACCACGGGTAGGTGGTATACAATTATGGATGGACTGCCGAGTGCCGACACAGAGGTAGCTACAGCCGTGGTCTACTGTACTGTGTCTGCTGCTAATATAGACTGGTTGATAAAGAGATGTAGTATGTATGTATAAAGAAGAAAGAAAAAAAAAACCACGGGTAGGTGGTATACAATTATGGACGGACTGCCGAGTGCCGACACAGAGGTAGCTACAGCCGTGAACTACCGTACTGTGTCTGCTGCGACTGGATGATAAATAATGATATAAAAAATATATATATATCACTACTGCAGCCGGACAGGTATATATTATATAATGACGGACCTGCTGGACACTGTCTGTCAGCAGAATGAGTTTTTTATAGAATAAAAAAAAACACACCACACAAGTCACACGACGAGTGTTTAACTTTTTCAGGCAATCACAATATAGTATACTACTAACTATACTGGTGGTCAGTGTGGTCAGGTCACTGGTCAGTCACACTGGCAGTGGCACTCCTGCAGCAAAAGTGTGCACTGTTTAATTTTAATTATAATATGTACTCCTGGCTCCTGCTATAACCTATAACTGGCACTGCTCCCCAGTCTCCCCCACAATTATAAGCTGTGTGAGCACAGTCAGATATATACATAGATGATGCAGCACACTGGGCTGAGCAGTGCACACAGATATGGTATGTGATTGAGTCACTGTGTATCGTTTTTTTCAGGCAGAGAACGGATTATATTAAATAAAACTGCACTGTCTGGTGGTCACTGTGGTCAGTCACTACTAAACTCTGCACTCTCTACAGTACTCCTAAGCTCCAGTAAATCAAGTGTCTCTGTTTAAAATCAATCTCACTCTCTCTCTTCTAATCTAAATGGAGAGGACGCCAGCCACGTCCTCTCCCTATGAATCTCAATGCACGTGTGAAAATGGCGGCGACGCGCGGCTCCTTATATAGAATCCGAGTCTCGCGATAGAATCCGAGCCTCGCGAGAATCCGACAGCGTCATGATGACGTTCGGGCGCGCTCGGGTTAACCGAGCAAGGCGGGAAGATCCGAGTCGCTCGGACCCGTGAAAAAAAACATGAAGTTCGGGCGGGTTCGGATTCCGAGGAACCGAACCCGCTCATCTCTATCATTTACCTATTGTTGTTTCGGGGGGCGTGGGATTGGGCTGCACATAAACATTCTCACTGTATTTAAAAAAAAAAAAAACAGTGATAATTGTGCTGAGGGGTTCGCAGGGACAGAGCTTTCTTGCAAGCTCTGTCCATGCCTGGAAATTTGAATACACTCAAGTGATACACAATGCAAACTAAGGCGAAAATATCACACAGCAATCGCATTTTAAAAATGGAATGTAGTAAATATGACCCTATGTGTGGACTATGTGAAAGAATTCATAAGTAGCTATTTTGTTTTTGTATTCAATAATAGTCAGTACTGTCTAATTAACACTATTGTGGTTTTCCTATACGTATAGATCAAGATGGGATTCTTAACAAAAAGCCTTCATCCACTAGTCAAGGTAAACTCAGTCACACCCTTATTATTAATAGCAGAAAGAAGTGAGGTCATGGAGAATGGAATCTATGAGATGCTGCAAGATATTTGAGAGTATTTTCAGCCTAAGGGTGGTATCATACTACGTGCGGCACGGTAATGACGGGTTTTTTAGCCCAGTAATGCTATTGGGCTATTCAATTACAGCCCGTTTTTACCCTGTGGTAAATCACACATTATCGGGCGAAAAAACATGGGATCTGTGATAAGTTTGTGTACCCATGTGTTACCGTCCGATAACGGGTCTCCTGGGGCTGGTTATTGGGGATTCTGAAGAAAAATCCCAGATAAGTGCCGGGCTATGGATCTAATAGAATAGCCCTGGGGGAATCCATTAGCTGCAGTAATTCACCACAGCTAATATGATACCGCACTATGACTCCACTACAATAACTGTAATTCCCAACCAGACCTGGCCAAGGACTAGCTGTAGACTGCTAGATAGGTAGCACAATAATGACTTGTGTAATGTTTGCCTGTTGCCGTAGAATAAAAGCATGCTGAAGCTCTCCAGCTATTGTGAACTGCAAACCCAACATGACCTCTGGCTAGTCGGGCATGTTGGATCTTGTAGTTCACAGAACTAGTGAGCGACGGTGAGTTTTTTTTATGTCTATTCTTAGAGTTGTTATTCTTTTCATTCAAGAAAGCCCTGTCTTCTTTTTTCTGAGATTAACCGATATATCAAGGCTGCTATTGAGCTGTATTTATTTTTTCAAATATGAGACTACATATATCAATGTGACAGATTTAATAAGTAGCTGTTCTTTTGGTATTCAGTGATAACCAGTACTGACTAATTATAATTAACACTAATGTTGCTTTCCTTTTTTTAATTGCAACACATGAAGATAAAGATGGAGATAATAGCAAAATCATTCCAACCTCTACTCAAGGTAAGGCCACTCAAATCCTTTTTGTTAACTTCAAAAGGTGCAATCACTTCACTTCTCCTTTCGGACCCCTGTGCTACTGCATGCGCAGATCCCTCTCCTGGTAAATTGTGTGTTATGTAGCCCATAGGATACAATGGCTATCACATTCAACAGTAGAGCAGCCCCCATAGAAAACTATGTGGGCTGCTTTTGTGTCCCAAAATATACGATTTCTCCCACAAATATTAATTGAGAAACAAGCACCATTATCTGTGCTAGGACCTAAGTGCGTCATACAGAATTGGTCTAAAGGGGAAGAAGACACAAACAGGGGGAAAACAAAAGGTCTGTGCTGGTACCTGAATGCATTGGACAGACTGGCCTAGACAGAAAACAAAATATGGACTCTACTTTCCAAGGTCACTCTTGTCCCCTTGATTGCAATTTCACTGCACTCTAACCCAGCCTCTGCAAAAAAGAACACAGCCCATGCACACTGGCAATGCTAATTAAAGCTAGAGATGAACTCCGAACATGGGGATCCAAGTCAAATCCGATTCTTGGATTGGGTTTTCCCGCCAAGCTCGGATTTCAATTCGAATCTGAACATCATCATTCCGGTGTCAGATTCTCGCAGGTTTTGGGTTCTCTATAAGGGTGCAGCGGTCGAGACTCGGCGCCATTTCACTCTCAGGCACGCTAATGTATGCTGTGCTGTACTCTGCTATATTGGCTGTGCTGTGTCCAGACTCCAAGCTGTGCTCTATTATCAGTGTGTATAGAGGAACAGTGCTGTATGCTGTGCTGTACTCTGCTGTATTGGCTGTACTGTGTCCAGACTCACAAGCTGTGCTTTAAATAGTCAGTGTGTACAGGGGCATGCTGCTGTATTCTGCACTGTATTTTGCTGTATCGGCTGTGCTGTGTTTATCTAAAGTGACTGTTCACAAGCAGAACTACACTGTGTATTCTCACTGTAAGTTGTAAAAAAAAATAATATAAAAACATTTTTTTTTTAAAGTTTTTTGCTTTTTTGGGTTTTTTTTTTTTAAAGGAAAAAAATGTATTATTTAATGTATGCACAACCTGTGTGCACTGTCCACCTGTGTGGTTATTATTCATGTACATAATAAAATAAAATAAAACCCCTTTGAATTGCTGCAGTAAAACTTGTGCTACGAAGTGCTAAATAAAGATATTCTTGTATTGTTTGTACCGTTTGGTGTGCTTTACACTAGTATGCTTTCAGGGCCGGCTCCAGGCATGTTCAACTAGAGCGGCCGCGCGGGGCGCCACCCTTAATGGGCGCTGCGCGCTGGCGCCGCCATAGTCGTACCTGGAGCCGGCCCTGTACACTGCAGCTCTCCTCGCGGTCCCCTTTGACTGTGTGTGGCTGTGTGCGCTGCGCCGCGCAGCGCAGCGCGCATGGAGCACTCGAGCGGCCGGGAACAGACAGTCGGTGCCCTCAGACGGCAGCACTTCCCCTCCCATCGCCGCCGCAGGTATTGTGGGGATCATCGGGCACTGTGTGGGGGCATATCTGACACTGTAGGGTCATCTGCACTGTGGGGGCATATCTGGCACTGTGGGGTCATCTGCACTGTGGGGGCACTGGCACTGTGTGGGGTCATATCTGCACTGTGGGGGTCATATCTGCACTGTGGGGTCATATCTGCACTGTGGGGGCACTGGCACTGTGTGGGGGCATATCTGTCACTGTGGGGTCATCTGCACTGTGGGGGCACTGGCACTGTGTGGGGGCATATCTGTCACTGTGGGGTCATATCTGCACTGTGGGGTCATATCTGCACTGTGGGGGCACTGGCACTGTGTGGGGTCATATCTGCACTGTGGGGGCACTGGCACTGTGTGGGGGCATATCTGTCACTGTGGGGTCATATCTGCACTGTGGGGGCATTTATGTATCTGGCACTGTGGGGGCATTTATGTATCTGGCACTGGGGGCATTTATGTATCTGGCACTGTGGGGGCATATCTGCACTGTGGGGGCATATCTGGCACTGTGGGGGCATATCTGGCACTGTTGGGGCATATCTGGCACTGTGGGGGCATTTCTGTATCTGGCACTGTGGGGGCATTTCTGGCACTGTGGGGGCATTTCTGGCACTGTGGGGGCATTTCTGGCACTGTGGGGGCATATCTGGCACTGTAGGGGCATATCTGGCACTGTGGGGGCATTTCTGTTTCTGGCACTGTGGGGGCATTTCTGGCACACTGGGGGCATATCTGGCACACTGGGGGCATATCTGGCACTGTGGGGGCATATCTGGCACTGTGGGGGCATATCTGGCACTGTGGGGGCATTTCTGTATCTGGCACTGTGGGGGCATTTCTGGCACTGTGGGGGCATTTCTGGCACACTGGGGGCATTTCTGGCACACTGGGGGCATTTCTGGCACACTGGGGGCATTTCTGGCACCGTGGGGGCATATCTGGCACTGTGGGGGCATATCTGGCACTGTGGGGGCATTTATCTGTACTGTGTGTGGGGGCATCTCTGTATCTGGCACTGTGGGGGCATATCTGGCACTGTGGGGGCATTTATGTATCTGGCACTGTAGGGGCATTTATGTATCTGGAACTGTGGGGACATATCTGGCACTGTGGAGGCATTTATGTATCTGGCACTGTGGGGGCATTTATGTATCTGGCACTGTGGGGGCATTTATGGCACTGTGGGGGCATTTCTGTATCTGACACTGCTGGGGAGCATGTCATGTGTAGCTGGCACGGCTGGGGAGCATATCATGTAGTGTTCCCGCTAGGCGTCTGTGGCTAGGCAATGAGTCTCAGTGCTCTGCCTGGCGCAAAGTGTCTAACGTGCTCTGCCTGGCGCAAAGTGTCTAACGTGCTCTGCCTGGCGCAAAGTGTCTAACGTGCTCTGCCTGGCGCAAAGTGTCTAGGAGGTTCTACCTGGTGCAGTGTGTATTAACTGCACTACTGTGTGGTGTAATGCGAATTGCCACTATTATGTGGCCACGCACCTTTACCACGAAGCAACGCCCCTGAATTTTTGCTGCGCGCCTTCGCCGCGCACTGTCCATGCTTTACCATGTAGGTAGATGAGCACCAAGCATTACAGTATGTACATCATTTTGCCCTCCTAACTTAAAAATGTGCCCTCCCTGTGATCAGCACCCTGCCCTAAAAAGTGAACACTTTCATGTGTAGCTGGCACTGCTGGGGGGCATATTGTGTGTAGCTGGCACTGCTGGGGGGCATGTCATGTCTATCTGGCACTGCACATTGTGTATCTGACACTATACTGGAGACATTGTGTGTAAGGAACACTACTGTGGCTGTTATGTGTAAGGCTGCTAATTGTGTGCGTAGAGGGGGTGTGAAAATATATTTATTTATAGTCTAATAATATGAAGTTATGAGACCACGCCCACTTTTACAGAGACCACACCCACTTTTCCTGGAGCGCGTAGGGGGAGGGGTGGGCGCTTTTACATATTCTCGCTCAGGGTACTAGTAGGCCTGGAGCCGGCCCTGTATGCTTTGTTCAGGTGCATCTATAAGCTCTGCAACTCCATGCAGTTTGAATTGAACTGTGACTCTAAAAACAAACTTGCATCCTACATATTAAATGGGGAAAGTCTAGGGTTAACAGTATTGGAAAAAGATTTGGGAGTACTCATTGATAATAGGCTTAATAACCGTATACAATGTCAAAGCGCAGTAAAAAAGGCAAGTAAGGTGCTAGCATGCATAAAACGGGGAATTGACATAAGGGACGAGGATGTAATCCTGCAGCTGTATAAATCATTGGTACGTCCGCACCTGGAATATTGTGTTCAGTTTTGGGCACCACTGTATAAAAAAGATATCGGTGAACTCGAAAGGGTTCAAAGAAGAGCTACTAAATTTAATAAAGGGCTAGAGGGACTGGGTGACGAGGAAAGGCTTACTAGTTTGAATATGTATACACTGGAAAAGAGGCGACTAAGAGGATACATTATTAATATCTTCAAATATGTAAAGGGGCATTACAAAGAGTTATCAGCTAAATTATTTATTAAAAGAACACTGTTTAGGACACATGGGGACTCGCTGAGGCTGGAGGAGAGAAAATTCCGCACGCAACGGAGGAAAGGGTTCTTCACTGTTAGGGCAATAAGGATTTGGAATTCACTGCCAGGGAAGGTAGTAATGGCGGACTCTGTAAATGCATAAAAAAAATTTATTGGATATATTTCTGATTGAAAATGATATCCAAGGTTATAACATTTAAAATATTGAAGTTGTTAATCTGGGTGTAACATGATTTATAATTGTTAACTAGTCATAAAACATTACTTCAGCAGGTACATTATAATCAACACAACTTAAAACAGGTTGAACATGATGGGCATTTTGCCTCTATTCAACCTCAATTACTATGTTACTATATAGTACCAGTCAAAAGTTTGGACACACTTTCTCATTCATTTGAATGAGAAAGTGTGTCCAAACTTTTGACTGGTACGGTATATGTAAGTTCTATTGTTTGTACTGTTTGGTGCCTTTACTCTAGTGCACTTTTTTTCAAAACCCTTAGACTCCACGCAGTTTGAACCGAGCTGCCAGTTCAAAAGAAAAAAAAGAAAAAAACACATATGGATCTATTGTTTGTGGCAATGTTTCATAGATGTGCTATAAACTGCCGTGTGTTTGTGCCACTGCTCTGTCGCTTAATAACAAGCCAGCATGCAGCAGCCTTTGACCTCAGGCGGATGAAAACAATATTGTGAGCTGTGAGGTGGTCAAAATTGAGTGGAAATGAGTGGCAATTAAGTGACTGTGGGAACCTATCTGAAGGTAACAAAGGATTACCCCTGGTTGCTACAGTACATTGTGCATAGCGAATAACCTTGTGGGTTTCCTCCTATCAGGAGCTTGACTGTCTGTTGCCCAGATGGGTCTCATTATAATACTTAGCAAATCTGTTACCTTATCAAGGGGACCTGCGCACAGGTCTCCAAAAACTCAACAGCTTATTTAGAGCAGGGCCTCATGCTCACAACACACACTCCCATGCTTACACAATAAGTGGGGTCACTTTCTATCTGTCCCCAGACCTAAATGCCTTCACAGTGTAGTAGTCCAAGTGCCTAATACACTCCATATATTTGTCATGACTGTGGTTTTGTGAACCCGGTGTTAGTGAAGTCTGTGCGGGCAACTGGGAGACTATGTGAATATTAGGCTGGTCTGTAGGAATCAGTGAGAAGAAGGAGCAATCCCTGACCGGGGATCGAACCCGGGCCTCGGCAGAGGAAGCCGTATCCTGACCACTGGATCACCAGGGACTTTGATAGCAGGATGATGAATGTATAGGTGAGACTGTACTGGATATAGTGTCACAGGAGTAGGTGCTTATGTACTCAAGGTTACTGGCAAGATAGTAAGACGGACTGGTTACTGGTGAGACTGGGATGCAACTGTAATGCGGGCTGGTACCGGATATAACTAGAAACGCAACTGAAAGTAGAACGATGACTGTAGCTATAACTCTAGTACGAGGCTGAAGAACCCTGCGGCTGTGACGGTAGAATACTGCAGCTGTGGTTTTCAGTTGAGACTGGAATACTGCGACTGTACCTTTAAGATGAAACACTGCAACTGTGCCTTTAAGTTGAGACTGTGGAATACTGTACTGTGCCTTTAAGATGAAACACTGCAGCTGTGTCTTTAAGTTGAGACTGTGGAATACTGTACTGTGCCTTTAAGATGAAACACTGCAACTATGCCTTTAAGTTGAGACTGCGGAATACCATACTGTGCCTTTAAGTTGAGACTCGTGGAAATACTGGATATCAATGGCAACACAAATGTAATCCAAACTGGGTAACAAAGGAACAGAGTTTTTACAGGAACTAAAATACAAGGGTTACCTTTAGGGAGCTCAGCTTCAAAGCTCACACAGAGCTGTGTGTGACACGAGGAACTGGCAGAGTTTCCAACTCCAGCCTTCAGACTTATACTTCCTGGTCCTTGGTGATTGGTGAGCAGTGTCAGGTGATTCAGAGCTGGCACAGGATTGGACAGCTCTGGGTCAGGTGAACAGTCACTGTCATGTGAGTACTCTAGACTAGGCTGTGAAGTGGAGCGAGGCCTAGCAGGCCGAGAGAACACTGAAGCCTGAACTTCTGCAAACAAACAGAGGATGCTGGCTTTTAGGCTTAAACTTCAGATTGCTGAATTCAGACTCACACCAAAGATTAATCACAGGTAGAGCTCGGTAACTATTACCTTCCAGGCAGAGAACTCAGGAAACTCATGGTGCTGACAAGCTGTTTATCTCAGTGAGCAAAACGGCACAGGATCCAGGACAGATGGCAGGGGTAAGTCACCAAATACGAGAACTACAGTCAGGATCGTGACAGTACCCCCTCTTCAAGGGTGGACTCCGGACACCCATCTTTGGTCTTAGAGGAACTTGATGAATAACTTGTACATAAAGATTCAGAAAAGTGGAAACCAGAGGGTCCAGAAACAAAATTTAAGCTGGATTCTTCAGAAGTCTTCCTGATCTTCATCTTCTGAACAGGTAGACCATCCATCATTGACAAAACTGGAATTTCCTTCATCTGAAAGGACTGAGGAATAAACTGTAGAAGGTTCCTTTCCTAGATTAGTAGTGCGAGAAGATTGTGCTTTTGAAGCTAGCACTCCACTGAGACTTAAATTAAATCTTGTTCTATAACGAGGACTTTTCATACCGAGACCTGTAGAGTTTTTTGGTAATTCTGGAACCTCTTCATGCGTTAAAGCATAACAGGAACGAACAGGACCTCCCAGGAAAGGAGTAGCATCATAAACTGGATCAAATTCAGAGTCTGAGTCCAAGTCTATTGGAAGATACCAGTCTTCTTTGGGAGTAACAACATCCATTTTATAAGCTGCATTAACAAGTTTAGAACAACACAAGGAACTTTGAGTGGAATCAATGGAAACATAACCAACTCTTAAATCAACAGGCTGTTGTCTTTGTACTGTTTTCCAACTCTTGGCATCCCTGAAATTCCTAATGTATTGGTTCATCAAGGCATTATCTTGCTCAGAAAGCGATGGGTCAAAAAAACGGAGCATTGGCTGAATATTCTGAAGACTGAGTGGAGGATAAAATTGGACTCAAGGATACAGATGCCACTGAACATTAGACTGAGGTACACATTCAGACATTAGGTCAATAGCCTTGGTATTTTTCTTGACTTTAGATGCTACAGCAGAATTATCCCAACATCGATGAGAAAATATCCTTTCTGAAGTTGCCTCGCTGGAATCCTCAAATGAGACTGAAAAGTCACTTGAAATCTCATTCTGGATGGAGATGCTAGTAATTTTCCCTGAAGCTGCGACACTCGCGTCTGCGACTGAGGCAAATGACTCTGATGACTGGATTGAGGAAGCAACATCATTATCCTTCTCAGCAATATTAGTCTGAAGTCCTTTATCCGAATCAGCAGATGGAACATTAGGTTGCTCAGACAAGCTTAGGGACAAAGCTGAGAAAACTGTACTCAGATCGGTATCCAGCTCTGTAGCACGTTCAGACTTTAAGTGAGTAGCCTTGGGATTTTTCTTGACTTTGGCGGCTACAGCAGAATTATTCTGATATTGATGAGAAGAGGTATTAGATTTCCCTGCAGAAGCTGTGGACTCAATGCTGGAATACGAGGAAACAGAATCAGAGACAGACGGAAGTCTAATTTTAGAACTAGATGATGGAAGTCCTTTACTGGGACTAACTGACAAAAGTCCTTTACTCGGACCAATGCTTGGAATTGGTTTGAGTCCAGATGAGCTTGAACTTACTGAAACTGGAGAAATCTTGGGCTGGACAAGTAGGACCGGATTGGATCCGAGGATACTTAAATTGGCTGGAACCAAAGGAGACTGACCAGGCTGGTCCTGGAATATTGCTGGACCAGCTGGAACCGGTACGGGCTGACCAGGCTGGTCCTGGAGTATTGCTGGACCGGCAAGAGCCGGGACGGGCTGACCAGGTGGAGCCTGGAGTATTGCTGGACCGGCTGGAACCGGGACGGACTGACCAGGCTGGGCCTGGAGTATTGCTGGACCGGCTGGAACCGGGATGGACTGACCAGACTGGGCCTGGAGTATTGCTGGACCGGCTGGAACCGGGACGAACTCACCAGGCTGGGCCTGGGGTATTGCTGGACCGGCTGGAACCGGGACGGACTGACCAGGCTGGGCCTGGGGTATTGCTGGACCGGCTGGAACCAGGGGAGACGGATTCCGGCTGGAACCGGAGTGAGTAGAATCCAAGTGTTCAGATGGTCCATCCTGGACCTGAACCATGCTGGATGCTAACATGGTGGTGCTCTCAGAAGACGGCGAACAGGAGTTCATAACTGCATCTGTAGCACAAAGATTCCCATCTGGAAACTTGACTCTGGATACTTCCCTTGGGGCTGAAACTGTGGTGACCCCTCCTGGGGTTGACGAATCAGACACCTCTCTCAGGGTTGCTATCTCCAGCACCCCTCCTGGGGTTGACAGATCAGACACTCCTTCCTGAGTAGAAGACTCATATGCCCCTACTAGAGCCTGAACACTGGATAACCCTCCTGGGGCTGCACACTCGGACCCCCTCCTGGGGCTGCACGCTCTGAACTCCTCACTGGGGCTGGACGCTCTGAACCCCCTCCTGGGGCTGGATGCTCTGAAGAACCCCCTCCTGGGGCTGGACACTCTGAAGAACCCCCTCCTTGGGCTGGACACTCTGAAGAACCCCCTCCTGGGGCTGGATACTCTGAAGAACCCACTCCTGGGGCTGGACACTCTGAAGAACCCCCTCCTGGGGCTGGACACTCTGAAGAACCCTCTCCTGGGGCTGGACACTCTGAAGAACCCCCTCCTGGGGCTGCACGCTCTGAACCCCCTCCTGGGGCTGAAGACACGGACGCCCCTCCTTGGGCTGTAGGCACGGACGCCCCTCCTTGGGCTGTAGGCACGGATGCCCCTCCTTGGGCTGTAGGCACGGACGCCCCTCCTTGGGCTGTAGGCATGGACGCCCCTCCTTGGGCTGTAGGCACGGACGCCCCTCCTTGGGCTGTAGGCACGGACGCCCCTCCTTGGGCTGTAGGCATGGACGCCCCTCCTTGGGCTGTAGGCACGGACGCCCCTCCTTGGGCTGTAGGCACGGACGCCCCTCCTTGGGCTGTAGGCACGGACGCCCCTCCTTGGGCTGTAGACACAGACGCGCCTCCTTGGGCTGTAGACATGGACTCCTCTGTGACTCTAAATGGCTTGAACATTCTTCTCTGGACGCCCATCTTGGGATAAGGTCTTTTAATCACCGGACCCCAGTCATAAATTTGAGTCTCTTTCAGAGTAGCCTTCTTGATAACCCCGTCAGCAGTAGCAGGATCGGCTACTGTGGATAACTTGTAGACATGAGCACTATGATACTGAGATTTGTCACCATTTCCTGGCTTGCAAAGAATGCAGTCTTTAACAAAATGACCGGAATTTCCACAGTAAAGACAGAGGTGTGGCTCCCTACGCCGCTGACGTTCAGCTTCAGAGAGCTTGGGCCGTGGATAGCTCTGAAGAAAAACTTTTCCTTGCACAGAGGAAGAAACACTATTAACTGGATGGGACAAAACAGGATCAACAACGTTGGTAGTATTCCTGAAGAGATCAGGCATCACAGAAAGAATACTAGACAAAAGTTCTTGTAACTGTAATAACTTCTGGTAGAAAATCTGCAGTTGGTCAAGAGTCTTAGTGCAGAAAGTCAGAGAATCTCTGGAGAACGAATTCCGCTGCAGACACTGTGCCAATTGATGCTGAGTCGACTCCAAACCCTCCAAGCGTCCTGCAATATTGCTTAGGAGGTCCTGCGTCAGACAAACACTTTCGGCCGGGTCCATGCAGCCAGTTCCTACTGTCATGACTGTGGTTTTGTGAACCCGGTGTTAGTGAAGTCTGTGCGGGCAACTGGGAGACTATGTGAATATTAGGCTGGTCTGTAGGAATCAGTGAAAAGAAAGAGCAATCCCTGACCGGGGATCGAACCCGGGCCTCGGCAGAGGAAGCCATATCCTGACCACTGGATCACCAGGGACTTTGATAGCAGGATGATGATGAATGTATAGGTGAGACTGTACTGGATATAGTGTCACAGGAGTAGGTGCTTATGTACTTAAGGTTACTGGCAAGATAGTAAGACGGACTGGTTACTGGTGAGACTGGGATGCAACTGTAATGCGGGCTGGTACCGGATATAACTAGAAACGCAACTGAAAGTAGAACGATGACTGTAGCTATAACTCTAGTATGAGGCTGAAGAACCCTGCGGCTGTGACGGTAGAATACTGCAGCTGTGGTTTTCAGTTGAGACTGGAATACTGCGACTGTACCTTTAAGATGAAACACTGCAACTGTGCCTTTAAGTTGAGACTGTGGAATACTGTACTGTGCCTTTAAGATGAAACACTGCAGCTGTGTCTTTAAGTTGAGACTGTGGAATACTGTACTGTGCCTTTAAGATGAAACACTGCAACTATGCCTTTAAGTTGAGACTGCGGAATACCATACTGTGCCTTTAAGTTGAGACTCGTGGAAATACTGGATATCAATGGCAACACAAATGTAATCCAAACGGGTAACAAAGGAACAGAGTTTTTACAGGAACTAAAATACAAGGGTTACCTTTAGGGAGCTCAGCTTCAAAGCTCACACAGAGCTGTGTGTGACACGAGGAACTGGCAGAGTTTCCAACTCCAGCCTTCAGACTTATACTTCCTGGTCCTTGGTGATTGGTGAGCAATGTCAGGTGATTCAGAGCTGGCACAGGATTGGACAGCTCTGGGTCAGGTGAACAGTCACTGTCATGTGAGTACTCTAGACTAGGCTGTGAAGTGGAGCGAGGCCTAGCAGGCCGAGAGAACACTGAAGCCTGAACTTCTGCAAACAAACAGAGGATGCTGGCTTTTAGGCTTAAACTTCAGATTGCTGAATTCAGACTCACACCAAAGATTAATCACAGGTAGAGCTCGTTAACTATTACCTTCCAAGCAGAGAACTCAGGAAACTCATGGTGCTGACAAGCTGTTTATCTCAGTGAGCAAAACGGCACAGGATCCAGGACAGATGGCAGGGGTAAGTCACCAAATACGAGAACTACAGTCAGGATTGTGACAGTACCCCCCTCTTCAAGGGTGGACTCCGGACACCCATCTTTGGTCTTAGAGGAACTTGATGAATAACTTGTACACAAAGATTCAGAAAAGTGGAAACCAGAGGGTCCAGAAACAAAATTTAAGCTGGATTCTTCAGAAGTCTTCCTGATCTTCATCTTCTGAACAGGTAGACCATCCATCATTGACAAAACTGGAATTTCCTTTAACTGAAAGGACTGAGGAATAAACTGTAGAAGGTTCCTTTCCTAGATTAGTAGTGCGAGAAGATTGTGCTTTTGAAGCTAGCACTCCACTGAGACTTAAATTAAATCTTGTTCTATAACGAGGACTTTTCATACCGAGACCTGTAGAGTTTTTTGGTAATTCTGGAACCTCTTCATGCGTTAAAGCATAACAGGAACGAACGGGACCTCCCAGGAAAGGAGTAGCATCATAAACTGGATCAAATTCAGAGTCTGAGTTCAAGTCTATTGGAAGATACCAGTCTTCTTTGGGAGTAACAACATCCGTTTTATAAGCTGCATTAACAAGTTTAGAACAACACAAGGAACTTTGAGTGGAATCAATGGAAACATAACCAACTCTTAAATCAACAGGCTGTTGTCTTTGTACTGTTTTCCAACTCTTGGCATCCCTGAAATTCCTAATGTATTGGTTCATCAAGGCATTATCTTGCTCAGAAAGCGATGGGTCAAAAAAACGGAGCATTGGCTGAATATTCTGAAGACTGAGTGGAGGATGAAATTGGACTCAATGATACAGATGCCACTGAAACATTAGAATGAGGTACACATGCAGACATTAGGTCAATAGCCTTGGTATTTTTCTTGACTTTAGATGCTACAGCAGAATTATACCGACATCGATGAGAAAATATCCTTTCTGAAGTTGCCTCGCTGGAATCCTCAAATGAGACTGAAAAGTCACTTGAAATCTCATTCTGGATGGAGATGCTAGTAATTTTCCCTGAAGCTGCGACACTCGCGTCAGTCGCAGACGCAAATGACTCTGATGACTGGATTGAGGAAGCAACATCAGTATCCTTCTCAGCAATATTAGTCTGAAGTCCTTTATCCGAATCAGCAGATGGAACATTAGGTTGCTCAGACAAGCTTAGGGACAAAGCTGAGAAAACTGTACTCAGATCGGTATCCAGCTCTGTAGCACGTTCAGACTTTAAGTGAGTAGCCTTGGGATTTTTCTTGACTTTGGCGGCTACAGCAGAATTATTCTGATATTGATGAGAAGAGGTATTAGATTTCCCTGCAGAAGCTGTGGACTCAATGCTGGAAGACGAGGAAACAGAATCAGAGACAGACGGAAGTCTAATTTTAGAACTAGATGATGGAAGTCCTTTACTGGGACTAACTGACAAAAGTCCTTTACTCGGACCAATGCTTGGAATTGGTTTGAGTCCAGATGAGCTTGAACTTACTGAAACTGGAGAAATCTTGGGCTGGACAAGTAGGACCGGATTGGATCCAAGGATACTTAAATTGGCTGGAACCAAAGGAGACTGACCAGGCTGGAACCGGGACGGACTGACCAGGCTGGGCCTGGGGTATTGCTGGACCGGCTGGAACCAGGGGAGACGGATTCCGGCTGGAACCAGAGTGAGTAGAATCCAAGTGTTCAGATGGTCCATCCTGGACCTGAACCATGCTGGATGCCAACATGGTGGTGCTCTCAGAAGACGGCGAACAGGAGTTCATAACTGCATCTGTAGCACAAAGATTCCCATCTGGAAACTTGACTCTGGATACTTCCCTTGGGGCTGAAACTGTGGTGACCCCTCCTGGGGTTGACGAATCAGACACCTCTCTCAGGGTTGCTATCTCCAGCACCCCTCCTGGGGTTGACAGATCAGACACTCCTTCCTGAGTAGAAGACTCATATGCCCCTACTAGAGCCTGAACACTGGATAACCCTCCTGGGGCTGCACACTCGGACCCCCTCCTGGGGCTGCACGCTCTGAACTCCTCACTGGGGCTGGACGCTCTGAACCCCCTCCTGGGGCTGGATGCTCTGAAGAACCCCCTCCTGGGGCTGGACACTCTGAAGAACCCCCTCCTTGGGCTGGACACTCTGAAGAACCCCCTCCTGGGGCTGGACACTCTGAAGAACCCCCTCCTGGGGCTGGACACTCTGAAGAACCCCCTCCTGGGGCTGGACACTCTGAAGAACCCCCTCCTGGGGCTGCACGCTCTGAACCCCCTCCTGGGGCTGAAGACACGGACGCCCCTCCTTGGGCTGTAGGCACGGACGCCCCTCCTTGGGCTGTAGGCACGGATGCCCCTCCTTGGGCTGTAGGCATGGACGCCCCTCCTTGGGCTGTAGGCACGGACGCCCCTCCTTGGGCTGTAGGCACGGACGACCCTCCTTGGGCTGTAGGCACGGACGCCCCTCCTTGGGCTGTAGACACAGACGCGCCTCCTTGGGCTGTAGACATGGACTCCTCTGTGACTCTAAATGGCTTGAACATTCTTCTCTGGACGCCCATCTTGGGATAAGGTCTTTTAATCACCGGACCCCAGTCATAAATTTGAGTCTCTTTCAGAGTAGCCTTCTTGATACCCCCGTCAGCAGTAGCAGGATCGGCTACTGTGGATGACTTGTAGACATGAGCACTATGATACTGAGATTTGTCACCATTTCCTGGCTTGCAAAGAATGCAGTCTTTAACAAAATGACCGGAATTTCCACAGTAAAGACAGAGGTGTGGCTCCCTACGCCGCTGACATTCAGCTTCAGAGAGCTTGGGCCGTGGATAGCTCTGATGAAAAACTTTTCCTTGCACAGAGGAAGAGACTCTATTAACTGGATGGGACAAAACAGGATCAACAACGTTGGTAGTATTCCTGAAGAGATCAGGCATCACAGAAAGAATACTAGACAAAAGTTCTTGTAACTGTAATAACATCTGGTAGAAAATCTGCAGTTGGTCAAGAGTCTTAGTGCAGAAAGTCAGAGAATCTCTGGAGAACGAATTCCGCTGCAGACACTGTGCCAATTGATGCTGAGTCGACTCCAAACCCTCCAAGCGTCCTGCAATATTGCTTAGGAGGTCCTGCGTCAGACAAACACTTTCGGCCGGGTCCATGCGGCCAGTTCCTACTGTCATGACTGTGGTTTTGTGAACCCGGTGTTAGTGAAGTCTGTGCGGGCAACTGGGAGACTATGTGAATATTAGGCTGGTCTGTAGGAATCAGTGAGAAGAAGGAGCAATCCCTGACCGGGGATCGAACCCGGGCCTCGGCAGAGGAAGCCGTATCCTGACCACTGGATCACCAGGGACTTTGATAGCAGGATGATGAATGTATAGGTGAGACTGTAGTGGATATAGTGTCACAGGAGTAGGTGCTTATGTACTCAAGGTTACTGGCAAGATAGTAAGACGGACTGGTTACTGGTGAGACTGGGATGCAACTGTAATGCGGGCTGGTACCGGATATAACTAGAAACGCAACTGAAAGTAGAACGATGACTGTAGCTATAACTCTAGTACGAGGCTGAAGAACCCTTCGGCTGTGACGGTAGAATACTGCAGCTGTGGTTTTCAGTTGAGACTGGAATACTGCGACTGTACCTTTAAGATGAAACACTGCAACTGTGCCTTTAAGTTGAGACTGTGGAATACTGTACTGTGCCTTTAAGATGAAACACTGCAGCTGTGTCTTTAAGTTGAGACTGTGGAATACTGTACTGTGCCTTTAAGATGAAACACTGCAACTATGCCTTTAAGTTGAGACTGCGGAATACCATACTGTGCCTTTAAGTTGAGACTCGTGGAAATACTGGATATCAATGGCAACACAAATGTAATCCAAACGGGTAACAAGGGAACAGAGTTTTTACAGGAACTAAAATACAAGGGTTACCTTTAGGGAGCTCAGCTTCAAAGCTCACACAGAGCTGTGTGTGACACGAGGAACTGGCAGAGTTTCCAACTCCATCCTTCAGACTTGTACTTCCTGGCCCTTGGTGATTGGTGAGCAGTGTCAGGTGATTCAGAGCTGGCACAGGATTGGACAGCTCTGGGTCAGGTGAACAGTCACTGTCATGTGAGTACTCTAGACTAGGCTGTGAAGTGTAGCGAGGCCTAGCAGGCCGAGAGAACACTGAAGCCTGAACTTCTGCAAACAAACAGAGGATGCTGGCTTTTAGGCCTAAACTTCAGATTGCTGAATTCAGACTCACACCAAAGATTAATCACAGGTAGAGCTCGTTAACTATTACCTTCCAGGCAGAGAACTCAGGAAACTCATGGTGCTGACAAGCTGTTATCTCAGTGAGCAAAACGGCACAGGATCCAGGACAGATGGCAGGGGTAAGTCACCAAATACGAGAACTACAGTCAGTATCGTGACAATATTGAACATAGACCTATTTACTCCATGGTGTTGTGTGGCCTCTACATTAGCTACTCTGGTGTATCTGTGCTCAGTGTCCTATCCTGTGAGGCAAAGTGTGGAAGGTCAGAGCCTTGCGCTCTTTATGGTGGTCAACTTTTTGGATGGGCAGGACAAAATTGCCACAGTACCACAGGCCTAGTGCTTAATTAAATATGTATGTGCTACGGGCCTAGTGGCTGAATTATTTGTTCCAATCCTGACTTCCTTCTTTTGGTATTATTACCATGGAGTCTTCTCTCTCACCTCCTCTCTCATCAGTCTTCCTTCCAGCAGCTCTTTCTTTTTTTCAGTCCAGTGTCTTCTTTCTTCTATCTTTGGGAGCTCCTCTCTGATCCCTATCTGCAAGACAAACTGCTTCTGCCTGACTTACACTGATTCATTTGACCCTCACAGGTGCCTATTTTGCTGGTGCGAGTGGTGTACTGGCTGTACCCGCTGCCATTTTGTGATCTCCCATCTTTGAGTCTCTGCTAGTGACTTTGTGCAGTAGGTGGTGTATCCGGTACTGTTCCCCCCCACTGCTAGTGCTGCTAGTACTCCAGATTTGGTTGATTCCACATACCTCCTGTCTGGGCCATTCCTTGTCAGTTCATCCAGGCATGACACCCACCAACTCAGATTTTCATGATACTTTGTACACTTGATTTTACCACGTAGCTATTAACCCATGCCAAATTTTTCTGCTCTAGGCCTCACAGTTTTTGAAATACAGGGGGTCAAAGTTTTAAAAAATTGCTGGGAATTGCCTCTACTGATGCTTTGTTTTTTTTCTGATGTGAAAAGAATTCACATCTCAGTGCCCAATCCACGTATGACTTTGAAATTTTGACCCTTTATCAATCAAAATATGGAGATTCCAGTAAAAATGTTTTATCAATATTACCTGACTCTGAGAGTTCATTAGACATTCCTTTACTTCATACTTAGGGGTAAATTTACTAACATTCGTAATTTTCGGAAAAAGGTCAAAGTTCAATCACGAATGACATCGAAAGTGTAAAACTGCAACTTTTTGAATTGATTACGACTAATTTACTAAGCTGTCGTATTCGGGTTTTTCTTTTGTTCCAATGTCGATGTCATTCGTGTTTTTTTTTCTATTTTTACGGCAGTGATTAGCAAAACACTGCCGACTTTTTAAAAATTAATCTCGGCCGGATCTGTGTGATCCGTGCTGGGGTTCATTTTTTTTTTTTTTTTTTAAATTAAACAGTGTAAAATTAAAAAAAAAATTGCGTGGGGTCCCCCCTCCTAAGCATAACCAGCCTCGGGCTCTTTGAGCCGATCCTGGTTGCAGAAATATGGGGGAAAAAATGACAGGGGTTCCCCCATATTTAAGCAACCAGCATCGGGCTCTGCGCCTGGTCCTGGTTCCAAAAATACGGGGGACAAAAAGAGTAGGGGTCCCCCGTATTTTTAAAACCAGCACCGGGCTCCACTAGCTGGACAGATAATGCCACAGCCGGGGGTCACTTTTATATAGTGCCCTGCGGCCGTGGCATCAAAAATCCAACTAGTCACCCCTGGCCGGGGTACCCTGGGGGAGTGGGGACCCCTTCAATCAAGGGTTCCCCCCCCCAGCCACCCAAGGGCCAGGGGTGAAGCCCGAGGCTGTCCCCCCCCATCCAATGGGCTGCGGATGGGGGGGCTGATAGCCTTTGTTGTAACTGAAAAGATATTGTTTTTAGTAGCAGTACTACAAGTCCCAGCAAGCCTCCCCCGCATGCTGGTACTTGGAGAACCACAAGTACCAGCATGCAGCGGAAAAACGGGCCCGCTGGTACCTGTAGTACTATTACTAAAAAAATACCCAAATAAACACAAGACACACACACCTTGAAAGTAAAGATTTATTACATACATGCACACAAACATACATACATACTTACCTTATGTTCACACGCAGGTCGGTCCTCTTCTCCAGTAGAATCCAAGGGGTACCTGTAGAAAAAATTATACTCACAAAATCCAGTGTAGATCGGTCCTCTTCAAATCCATTTGTAATCCACGTACTTGTGAAAATAAAAAAACGGTGTCCCGACCACGAACTGAAAGGGGCCCCATGTTTTCACATGGGACTCCTTTCCCCGAA
This sequence comes from Pseudophryne corroboree, assembly GCF_028390025.1. Lineage (NCBI taxonomy): Eukaryota > Metazoa > Chordata > Amphibia > Anura > Myobatrachidae > Pseudophryne > Pseudophryne corroboree. The sequence continues at coordinate 223,906,858 of NC_086445.1, read as the reverse complement.
TGCCAGAAACCCACTCTGACTTCTGTCTAAGTGGGTTTCTTCAGCCAATCAGGGAGCGCCACGTTGTAGCACTCTCCTGATCGGCTGTGTGCTCCTGTACTGAATGACAGGCGGCACACGGCAGTGTTACAATGTAGCGCCTATGCGCTCCATTGTAACCAATGGTGGGAACTTTCTGCCCTGCGGTTGACCTAAAGTGACGTCACCGCTGAGCAGAAGGTTCCCAGCATTGGTTACAATGGAGCGCATAGGCGCTACATTGTAACACTGCCGTGTGCCGCCTGTCACTCAGTACAGGAGCACACAGCCGATCAGGAGAGTGCTACAACGTGGCGCTCCCTGATTGGCTGAAGAAACCCACTTAGACAGAAGTCAGAGTGGGTTTCTGGCATTCGGGGAAAGGAGTCCCATGTGAAAACATGGGGCCCCTTTCAGTTCGTGGTCGGGACACCGTTTTTTTATTTTCACAAGTACGTGGATTACAAATGGATTTGAAGAGGACCGATCTACACTGGATTTTGTGAGTATAATTTTTTCTACAGGTACCCCATGGATTCTACTGGACAAGAGGACCGACCTGCGTGTGAACATAAGGTAAGTATGTATGTATGTTTGTGTGCATGTATGTAATAAATCTTTACTTTCAAGGTGTGTGTGTCTTGTGTTTATTTGGGTATTTTTTTAGTAATAGTACTACAGGTACCAGCGGGCCCGTTTTTCCGCCGCATGCTGGTACTTGTGGTTCTCCAAGTACCAGCATGCGGGGGAGGCTTGCTGGGACTTGTAGTACTGCTGCTAAAAACAATATCTTTTCATTTACAACAAAGGCTATCAGCCCCCCCATCCGCAGCCCATTGGATGGGGGGGGACAGCCTCGGGCTTCACCCCTGGCCCTTGGGTGGCTGGGGGGGGGGGACCCCTTGATTGAAGGGGTCCCCACTCCCCCAGGGTACCCCGGCCAGGGGTGACTAGTTGGATTTTTGATGCCACGGCCGCAGGGCACTATATAAAAGTGACCCCCGGCTGTGGCATTATCTGTCCAGCTAGTGGAGCCCGGTGCTGGTTTTAAAAATACGGGGGACCCCTACTCTTTTTGTCCCCCGTATTTTTGGAACCAGGACCAGGCGCAGAGCCCGATGCTGGTTGCTTAAATATGGGGGAACCCCTGTCAATTTTTTCCCCATATTTCTGCAACCAGGATCGGCTCAAAGAGCCCGAGGCTGGTTATGCTTAGGAGGGGGGACCCCACGCAATTTTTTTTTTGGAAAAAAACCACTTTCCCACCCCTTCCCACTGATAGACATGCACGGATCTCATGGATCCCTGCATGCCTATGCAATCACGAATATAAAAAGCAGGTCTGCTTTTTTTTAGCACTTTTTTGCGATTTGTAATTTTTCACGGCAGTGTTTTCCTCTTTGGAGATTTGCACTTTTTAGTAAATTACCAAGTTCTACTAATTTGCTGGCGTATTTTGACCGATGGTGTATTCATTCGTATTTTTTTACAACTACTTCCAAAAAAATACGAATGCCCTCATCTCTGCCGTGATTTGAGTTTAGTAAATTACCGAGATGACACTTTGAAGAAAAAACGGCATCTCGGTCAAAATCGGGACCTTAGTAAATTTACCCCTTAGTATTTTTTTTGTTGCAAAAAAAAAAGTGGGTACAATTAGCATTATCAGCCTAAGGCAGATGAGTTACCACGTCCCTTTTTTGTGTAAATTGAACCCTAAAATATACTTTATGGGTGTTTTGAAGATAGTGTGGTCCATCTGGATATTCATCATGTCCTCCTTTTAGCTGTGCTGGGATTATGGGACTTGTTGCTCAATTATGTTGATCATTTACCTATTGTTGTTTCGGGGGGCGTGGGATTGGGCTGCACATAAACATTCTCACTGTGTTTAAAAAAACCGAAACAGTGATAATTGTGCTGAGGGGTTCGCAGGGACAGAGCTTTCTTACAAGCTCTGTCCATGCCTGGAAATTTGAATACACTCAAGTGATACACACTTAGGGGGTATACACACGGTGAGATTCGGACTTAACCGATTCTCACTGTGCGACGGGAGGCCGGGTCGGCACTTAGCCAATATCACAAACACATAATGAGTGTGCTTGCGATCCTGGTACTGTGCGATTTTGGCTAAGTGTCAATCTTGACTATCTCTTCTATAGAGATAGTCAAGATTTACTTGCCTGCACAGTCTATTTATTCTGCCGATGCCGACCGCGCAGGGCCGCGCATCGGCATCGGATCGGGATCGCAAGGTGACTGTCACCTTGTGATCAGCACTATCTTTTAGTCAGAATCGGAAGAAAAGATCTCACCGTGTGTACACACCCTTAGATGAAAATATCACACTGCAATCGCATTTTAAAAATGGAATGTAGTAAATATGACCCTATGTGTGGACTATGTGAAAGACTTCATAAGTAGCTATTTTGTTTTTGTATTCAATAATATGCAGTACTGGCTAATTAACACTATTGTGGTTTTCCTATACGTATAGATCAAGATGGGATTCATAACGAAAGGCCTTCATCCACTAGTCAAGGTAAGCTCAGTCACACCCTTATTATTAATAGCAGAAAGAAGTGAGGTCATGGAGAATGGAATCTATGAGATGCTGCAAGATATTTGAGAGTATTTTCAGCCTAAGAGCGGTATCATACTACGTGCGGTGAGTTACCTTACCGCACGGTAATGACGGGTTTTTTAGCCCAGTAATGCTATTGGGCTATTCAATTACAGCCCGTTTTTACCCTGTGGTAAATCACACATTATCGGGCGATAAAACATGGGATCCGTGATAAGTGTGTGTACCCATGTGTTACCGTCCGATAACGGGTCTCCTGGGGCTGGTTATTGGGGATTCTGCAGAAAAATCCCATATAAGTGACGGGCTATGGATCTAATAGAATAGCCGTGGGGGAATCCATTAGCTGCAGTAATTCACCGCAGCTAATATGATACCGCACTATGACTCCACTACAATAACTGTAATTCACAACCAGACCTGGCCAAGGACTAACTGTAGGCTGCTAGATAGGTAGCACAATAATGACTTGTGTAATGTTTGCCTGTTGCCGTAGAATAAAAGCAAGCTGAAGCTCTCCAGCTATTGTGAACTGCAAACCCAACATGACCTCTGGCTAGTCGGGCATGTTGGATCTTGTAGTTCACAAGAACTAGTGGGCGACGGTGAGTTTTTTTTATGTCTATTCTTAGAGTTGTTATTCTTTTCATTCAAGAAAGCCCTGTCTTCTTTTTTCTGAGATTAACCGATATATCAAGGCTGCTATTGAGCTGTATTTATTTTCTCAAATATGAGACTACATATATCAATGTGACAGATTTAATAAGTAGCTGTTCTTTTGGTATTCAGTGATAACCAGTACTGACTAATTATAATTAACACTAATGTTACGTTCCTTTTTTTAATTGCAACACATGTAGATAAAGATAGAGATAATAGCAAAATCTTTCCAACCTCTACTCAAGGTAAGGCCACTCAAATCCTTTTTGTTAACTTCAAAAGGTGCAATCACTTCACTTCTCCTTTCGGACCCCTGTGCTACTGCATGCGCAGAGCCCTCTCCTGGTAAATTGTGTGTTATGTAGCCCATAGGATACAATGGCTATCACATTCAACAGTAGAGCAGCCCCCATAGAAAACTATGTGGGCTGCTTTTGTGTCCCAAAATATACGATTTCTCCCACAAATATTAATTGAGAAACAAGCACCATTATCTGTGCTAGCACCTAAGTGCGTCATACAGAATTGATCTAAAGGGGAAGAAGACACAAACAGGGGGAAAACAGAAGGTCTGTGCTGGTACCTGAATGCATTGGACATACTGGCCTAGACAGAAAACAAAATATGGACTCTACTTTCCAAGGTCACTCTTGTCCCCTTGATTGCAATTTCACTGCACTCTAACCCAGCCTCTGCAAAAAAGAACACAGCCCATGCACACTGGCAATGCTAATTAAAGCTAGACATGAGCTCCGAACATAGGGATCCAAGTCAAATCCGATTCCTTGCTTGGGTTTTCCCGCCAAGCTTGGATTTCAATTCGAATCTGAACATCATCATTCCAGTGTCAGATTATCGCAGGTTTTGGGTTCTATATAAGGGTGCCGCGGTCGAGACTCGGCGCCATTTCACTCTCAGGCATGCTAATGTATGCTGTGCTGTACTCTGCTATATTGGCTGTGCTGTGTCCAGACTCCAAGCTGTGCTCTATTATCAGTTAGTGATGAGCGGGTTCGGTTCCTCGGAATCTGAACCCGCCCGAACTTCACCTTTTTTTTATACGGGTCCGAGCGACTCGGATCCTCCCGCCTTGCTCGGTTAACCCGATCGCGCCCGAACGTCATCATCCCGCTGTCGGATTCTCGCGAGACTCGGATTCTATATAAGGGAGCCGCGCGTCGCTGCCATTTTCACACGTGCATTGAGATTGATAGGGAGAGGACGTGGCTGGCGTCCTCTCTGTTATAGTAGAACACAGAGTGACTTAGTTAGTTATAATTGGGGGGACGGGGAGCAGCTGTTAGGGAGTACAGTGCAGGGTTTTGATTAGTTTAATCCTTTGTTTCTCTGCCTGAAAAAAAGTCTCCACCATATCTGTGCTCACTCAGTGTGCTGCACTGCTGCATGATATATCTGTGCTGAGTGCACTGCTCACACTGCCTAATTGTGGGGACTGGGGAGCAGTTATAGCAGGAGTACAGTGCACAGTTTTTCTGACAGTGACCACCAGTCCAGTATACGTTTGTCTGCCTGAAAAACACTGTGGTGTTTTTTTTTTCTTTCTTCATGCAAGTTTGTTTAGCAGTCTGCTGACAGTGTCGACCAGGTCCGTTATACAGTATATTATATATATAAGCACTAATCAGCAGTACGGTAGGCCACGGCTGTACCTACCTCTGTGTCGTCAGTGCACTCGTCGTCCATAAGTATAAGTAATACTATACTATCCATCCATCTACATTCTATACCTGTGGTGTTTTTTTTTCTTTCTTCATACTAGTTTGTTTAGCAGTCTGCTGACAGTGTCCACCAGGTCCGTTATACAGTATATTATATATATAAGCACTAAGCAGCAGTACGGTAGGCCACGGCTGTACCTACCTCTGTGTCGTCAGTGCACTCGTCGTCCATAAGTATAAGTAATACTAATACTATCCATCCATCTACATTGTATACCTGTGGTGTTTTTTTTTTTTCTTTCTTCATACTAGTTTGTTTAGCAGTCTGCTTACAGTGTCCACCAGGTCCGTTATACAGTATATTATATATATATAAGCACTAAGCAGCAGTACGGTAGGCCACGGCTGTACCTACCTCTGTGTCGTCAGTGCACTCGTCGTCCATAAGTATAAGTAATACTAATACTATCCATCTACATTGTATACCTGTGGTGTTTTTTTTTTCTTTCTTCATACTAGTTTGTTTAGCAGTCTGCTGACAGTGTCCACCAGGTCCGTTATACAGTATATTATATATATAAGCACTAAGCAGCAGTACGGTAGGCCACGGCTGTACCTACCTCTGTGTCGTCAGTGCACTCGTCGTCCATAAGTATAAGTAATACTAATACTATCCATCCATCTACATTGTGTACCTGTGGTGTTTTTTTTTTCTTTCTTCATACTAGTTTGTTTAGCAGTCTGCTGACAGTGTCCACCAGGTCCGTTATACAGTATATTATATATATAAGCACTAAGCAGCAGTACGGTAGGCCACGGCTGTACCTACCTCTGTGTCGTCAGTGCACTCGTCGTCCATAAGTATAAGTAATACTATACTATCCATCCATCTACATTGTATACCTGTGGTGTTTTTTTTTTCTTTCTTCATACTAGTTTGTTTAGCAGTCTGCTGACAGTGTCCACCAGGTCCGTTATACAGTATATTATATATATAAGCACTAAGCAGCAGTACGGTAGGCCACGGCTGTACCTACCTCTGTGTCGTCAGTGCACTCGTCGTCCATAAGTATAAGTAATACTATACTATCCATCCATCTACATTGTATACCTGTGGTGTTTTTTTTTTTCTTTCTTCATACTAGTTTGTTTAACAGTCTGCTGACAGTGTCCACCAGGTCCGTTATACAGTATATTATATATATAAGCACTAAGCAGCAGTACGGTAGGCCACGGCTGTACCTACCTCTGTGTCGTCACTCGTCGTCCATAAGTATAAGTAATAATAGTATACTATCCATCCATCTACATTGTATACCTGTGGTGGCTTTTAGTTGTGCGCAAAATATGGAGAACAAAAATGTGGAGGTTAAAAAAATAGGGAAAGATCAAGATCCACTTCCACCTCGTGCTGAAGCTGCTGCCACTAGTCATGGCCGAGACGATGAAATGCCATCAACGTCGTCTGCCAAGGCCGATGCCCAATTTCATAGTACAGAGCATGTAAAATCCAAAACACAAAAGATCAGTAAAAAAATGACCCAAAAATCAAAATTAAAAGCGTCTGAGGAGAAGCGTAAACTTGCCAATATGCCATTTACGACACGGAGTGGCAAGGAACGGCTGAGGCCCTGGCCTATGTTCATGGCTAGTGGTTCAGCTTCACATGAGGATGGAAGCACTCATCCTCTCGCTAGAAAAAAGAAAAGACTTGCGGCAAAAGCACAGCAAAGAACTGTGCGTTCTTCGAAATCACAAATCCCAAAGGAGAGTCCAATTGTGTCGGTTGCGATGCCTGACCTTCCCAACACTGGACGGAAAGAGCTTGCGCCTTCCACCATTTGCACGCCCCCTGCAAGTGTTGAAAGGAGCACCCGCAGTCCAGTTCCTGATAGTGAAATTGAAGATGTCAGTGTTGAAGTACACCAGGATGAGGATATGGGTGTTGCTGGCGCTGGGGAGGAAATTGACAAGGAGGATTCTGATGGTGAGGTGGTTTGTTTAAGACAGGCACCCGGGGAGACACCTGTTGTCCGTGGGAGGAATATGGCCATTGACATGCCTGGTGAAAATACCAAAAAAATCAGCTCTTTAGTGTGGAAGTATTTCAACAGAAATGCGGACAACAGGTGTCAAGCTGTAATAAGTAGGGGTAAGGACGTTAACCACCTCGGAACATCCTCCCTTATACGTCACCTGCAGCGCATTCATAATAAGTCAGTGACAAGTTCAAAAACTTTGGGTGACAGCGGAAGCAGTCCACTGACCAGTAAATCCCTTCCTCTTGTAACCAAGCTCGCGCAAACCACACCACCAACTCCCTCAGTGTCAATTTCCTCCTTACCCAGGAAAGCCAATAGTCCTGCAGGCCATGTCACTGGCAAGTCTGACGAGTCCTCTCCTGCCTGGGATTCCTCCGATGCATCCTTGAGTGTAATGCCTACTCCTGCTGGCGCTGCTGTTTTTGCTGCTGGGAGTCGATCGTCATCCCAGAGGGGAAGTCGGAAGACCACTTGTACTACTTCCAGTAAGCAATTGACTGTCCAACAGTCCTTTGCGAGGAAGATGAAATATCACAGCAGTCATCCTGTTGCAAAGCGGATAACTGAGGCCTTGACAACTATGTTGGTGTTAGACGTGTGTCCGGTATCCGCCGTTAGTTCACAGGGAACTAGACAATTTCTTGAGGTAGTGTGCCCCCGTTACCAAATACCATCTAGGTTCCACTTCTCTAGGCAGGCGATACCGAGAATGTACACGGACGTCAGAAAAAGACTCCACAGTGTCCTAAAAAATGCAGTTGTACCCAATGTCCACTTAACCACGGACATGTGGACAAGTGGAGCAGGGCAGACTCAGGACTACATGACTGACAGCCCACTGGGTAGATGTATTGCCTCCCGCTGCAAGAACAGCAGCGGCGGCACCAGTAGCAGCATCTCACAAATGCCAACTCGTTCCTAGGCAGGCTACGCTTTGTATCACCGCTTTCCAGAATACGCACACAGCTGAAAACCTCTTACGGCAACTGAGGAAGATCATCGCAGAATGGCTTACCCCAATTGGACTCTCCTGGGGATTTGTGGCATCGGACAACGCCAGCAATATTGTGCGTGCATTACATCTGGGCAAATTCCAGCACGTCCCGTGTTTTGCACATACCTTGAATTTGGTGGTGCAGAATTATTTAAAAAACGACAGGGGCATGCAAGAGATGCTGTCGGTGGCCAGAAGAATTGCGGGCCACTTTCGGCGTGCAGGCACCGCGTACAGAAGACTGGAGCACCACCAAAAAAACCTGAACCTGCCCTGCCATGATCTGAAGCAAGAGGTGGTAACGAGGTGGAATTCAACCCTCTATATGCTTCAGAGGATGGAGGAGCAGCAAAAGGCCATTCAAGCCTATACATCTGCCCACGATATAGGCAAAGGAGGGGGAATGCACCTGACTCAAGCGCAGTGGAGAATGATTTCAACGTTGTGCAAGGTTCTGCTGCCTTTTGAACTTGCCACACGTGAAGTCAGTTCAGACACTGCCAGCCTGAGTCAGGTCATTCCCCTCATCAGGCTTTTGCAGAAGAAGCTGGAGGCATTGAAGGAGGAGCTAAAACAGAGCGATTCCGCTAGGCATGTGGGACTTGTGGATGGAGCCCTTCATTCGCTTAACCAGGATTCACGTGTGGTCAATCTGTTGAAATCAGAGCACTACATTTTGGCCACCGTGCTCGATCCTAGATTTAAAACCTACGTTGGATCTCTCTTTCCGGCAGACACAAGTCTGCAGGGGTTCAAAGAACTGCTGGTGAGAAAATTGTCAAGTCAAGCGGAACGCGACCTGTCAACATCTCCTCCTTCACATTCTCCCGCAACTGGGGGTGCGAGGAAAAGGCTCAGAATTCCGAGCCCACCCGCTGGCGGTGATGCAGGGCAGTCTGGAGCGACTGCTGATGCTGACATCTGGTCCGGACTGAAGGACCTGCCAACGATTACTGACATGTCGTCTACTGTCACTGCATATGATTCTCTCCCCATTGAAAGAATGGTGGAGGATTATATGAGTGCCCGCATCCAAGTAGGCACGTCAGACAGTCCGTACGTATACTGGCAGGGAAAAGAGGCAATTTGGAGGCCCTTGCACAAACTGGCTTTATTCTACCTATGTTGCCCTCCCTCCAGTGTGTACTCCGAAAGAGTGTTTAGTGCCGCCGCTCACCTTGTCAGCAATCGGCGTATGAGGTTACTTCCAGAAAATGTGGAGAAGATGATGTTCATTAAAATGAATTATAATCAATTCCTCCATGGAGACATTCACCAGCAGCAATTGCCTCCAGAAAGTACACGGGGATCTGAGATGGTGGATTCCAGTGGGGATGAATTAATAATCTGTGAGGAGGGGGATGTACACAGTGAAAGGGGTGATGAATCGGATGAAGATGATGAGGTGGACATCTTGCCTCTGTAGAGCCAGTTTGTGCAAGGAGAGATTGCTTCTTTTTTGGTGGGGGCCCAAACCAACCAGTCATTTCAGTCACAGTCGTGTGGCAGACCCTGTCGCTGAAATGATGGGTTGGTTAAAGTGTGCATGTCCTGTTTATACAACATAAGGGTGGGTTGGAGGGCCCAAGGACAATTCCATCTTGCACCTCTTTTTTCTTTCATTTTTCTTTGCGTCATGTGCTGTTTGGGGAGTATTTTTTGGAAGGGCCATCCTGCGTGACACTGCAGTGACACTCCTAGATGGGCCAGGTGTTTGTGTCGGCCACTAGGGTCACTTAGCTTACTCACACAGCTACCTCATTGCGCCTCTTTTTTTTCTTCTTTGCATCATGTGCTGTTTGGGGAGTATTTTTTGGAAGGGTCATCCTGCGTGACACTGCAGTGACACTCCTAGATGGGCCAGGTGTTTGTGTCGGCCACTAGGGTCGCTTAGCTTACTCACACAGCTACCTCATTGCGCCTCTTTTTTTTCTTCTTTGCGTCATGTGCTGTTTGGGGAGTATTTTTTGGAAGGGCCATCCTGCGTGACACTGCAGTGCCACTCCTAGATGGGCCAGGTGTTTGTGTCGGCCACTAGGGTCGCTTAGCTTACTTACACAGCTACCTCATTCCCCCCCTTTTTTTCTTCTTTGCGTCATGTGCTGTTTGGGGAGTATTTTTTGGAAGGGCCATCCTGCGTGACACTGCAGTGCCACTCCTAGATGGGCCAGGTGTTTGTGTCGGCCACTAGGGTTGCTTAGCTTACTCACACAGCTACCTCATTGCGCCTCTTTTTTTTCTTCTTTGCGTCATGTGCTGTTTGGGGAGTATTTTTTGGAAGGGCCATCCTGCGTGACACTGCAGTGCCACTCCTAGATGGGCCAGGTGTTTGTGTCGGCCACTAGGGTCGCTTAGCTTACTCACACAGCTACCTCATTGCGCCTCTTTTTTTTCTTCTTTGCGTCATGTGCTGTTTGGGGAGTATTTTTTGGAAGGGCCATCCTGCGTGACACTGCAGTGCCACTCCTAGATGGGCCAGGTGTTTGTGTCGGCCACTAGGGTCACTTAGCTTACTCACACAGCTACCTCATTGCGCCTCTTTTTTTTCTTCTTTGCGTCATGTGCTGTTTGGGGAGTATTTTTTGGAAGGGCCATCCTGCGTGACACTGCAGTGCCACTCCTAGATGGGCCAGGTGTTTGTGTCGGCCACTAGGGTCGCTTAGCTTACTCACACAGCTACCTCATTGCGCCTCTTTTTTTTCTTCTTTGCGTCATGTGCTGTTTGGGGAGTGTTTTTTGGAAGGGCCATCCTGCGTGACACTGCAGTGCCACTCCTAGATGGGCCAGGTGTTTGTGTCGGCCACTAGGGTCGCTTAGCTTACTCACACAGCTACCTCATTGCGCCTCTTTTTTTTTTTCTTTGCGTCATGTGCTGTTTGGGGAGTATTTTTTGGAAGGGCCATCCTGCGTGACACTGCAGTGCCACTCCTAGATGGGCCAGGTGTTTGTGTCGGCCACTTGGGTCGCTTAGCTTAGCCATCCAGCGACCTCGGTGCAAATTTTAGGACTAAAAATAATATTGTGAGGTGTGAGGTGTTCAGAATAGACTGAAAATGAGTGGAAATTATGGTTATTGAGGTTAATAATACTATGGGATCAAAATGATCCCCCAAATTCAATGATTTAAGCTGTTTTTTAGGGTTTTTTGAAAAAAACACCCGAATCCAAAACACACCCGAATCCGACAAAAAAAATTTGGTGAGGTTTTGCCAAAACGCGTTCGAACCCAAAACACGGCCGCGGAACCGAACCCAAAACCAAAACACAAAACCCGAAAAATTGCCGGTGCACATCACTATTATCAGTGTGTATAGAGGAACAGTGCTGTATGCTGTGCTGTACTCTGCTGTATTGGCTGTACTGTGTCCAGACTCACAATCTGTGCTTTAAATAGTCAGTGTGTACAGGGGCATGCTGCTGTATTCTGCACTGTATTTTGCTGTGTCGGCGGTGCTGTGTCCATCTAAAGTGGCTGTTCACAAGCAGAACTACAATGTGTATTCTCACTGCAAGTTGCAAAAATAATAATATAAAAACATTTTTTTTTTAAGTTTTTTGCTTTTTTTTTTTAAGTAACATTTTTATTATTTAATGTATGCACAACCTGTGTGCACTGTCCACCTGTGTGGTTATTATTCATGTACATAATAAAATAAAATAAAACCCCTTTGAATTGCTGCAGTGAAACTTGTGATACGAAGTGCTAAATAAAGATATTCTTGTATTGTTTGTACCGTTTGGTGTGCTTTACCCTAGTATGCTTTGTTCAGGTGCATCTATAAGCTCTGCAACTCCATGCAGTTTGAATTGAACTGTGACTCTAAAAACTTGCATCCTACATATTAAATGGGGAAAGTCTAGGGTTAACAGTATTGGAAAAAGATTTGGGAGTACTCATTGATAATAGGCTTAATAACTGTACACAATGTCAAAGCGCAGTAAAAAAGGCAAGTAAGGTGCTAGCATGCATAAAACGGGGAATTGAGACAAGGGACGAGAATGTAATCCTGCAGCTGTACAAATCATTAGTACGTCCGCACCTGGAATATTGTGTTCAGTTTTGGGCACCAGTGTATACAAAAGATATCGGTGAACTCGAAAGGGTTCAAAGACGAGCTACGAAATTGATTAAAGGGCTAGAGGGACTGGATTATGAGGAAAGGCTTACTAGGTTGAATATGTATACACTGGAAAAGAGGCGTCTAAGAGGAGACATTATTAATATCTTCAAATATGTAAAGGGGCATTAGAAAGAGTTATCAGAGAAATTATTTATTAAAAGAACACTGTTTAGGACATGTGGGCACTCGCTAAGGCTGGAGGAGAGAAAATTCTGTATGCAATGGAGGAAAGGGTTCTTCACTGTTAGGGCAATAAGGATTTGGAATTCACTGCCAGGGAAGGTAGTAATGGTGGACTCTGTAAATGCATTTAAAAAAGGATTGTATAAATTTCTGATTGAAAATGATATCCAAGGTTATAAAATTTAAAATATTGACGTTGTTAATCTGGGTGTAACATGATTTATAGTTGTTAACTAGTCATAAAACATTACTTCAGCAGGTACATTATAATCAACGCAATTTAATACAGGTTGAACACGATGGGCATTTTGTCTCTATTCAACCTCAATTGCTATGTTACTATGTTACTATATAGTACCAGTCAAAAGTTTGGACACACTTTCTCATTCATTTGAATGAGAAAGTGTGTCCAAACTTGTGACTGGTACTGTATATGTAAGTTCTATTGTTTGTACTGTTTGGTGCCTTTACTCTAGTGCACTTTTTTTCAAAACCCTGTGACTCCACGCAGTTTGAACCGAGCTGCCAGTTCAAAAGAAAAAAAGAAAAAAACACATATGGATCTATTGTTAGTACAATTTTGTGCACTGTATGCCAGTTACCTGTGGCAATGTTTCATAGATGTGCTATAAACTGCCGTGTGTTTGTGCCACTGCTCTGTCGCTTAATAACAAGCCAGCATGCTGCAGCCTTTGACCTCAAGCGGATGAAAACAATATTGTGAGCTGTGAGGTGGTCAAAATTGAGTGGAAATGAGTGGCAATTGAGTGACTGTGGGAACCTATCTGAAGGTAACAAAGGATTACCCCTGGTTGCTACAGTACATTGTGCATAGTGAATAACCTTGTGGGTTTCCTCCTATCAGGAGCTTGACTGTCTGTTGCCCAGATGGGTCTCATTATAATACTTAGCAAATCTGTTACCTTATCAAGGGGACCTGCGCACAGGTCTCCAAAAACTCAACAGCTTATTTAGAGCAGGGCCTCATGCTCACAACACACACTCCCATGCTTACACAATAAGTGGGGTCACTTTCTATCTGTCCCCAGACCTAAATGCCTTCACAGTGTAGTAGACCAAGTGCCTAATACACTCCATATATTGAACATAGACCTATTTACTCCATGGTGTTGTGTGGCCTCTACATTAGCTACTCTGGTGTATCTGTGCTCAGTGTCCTATCCTGTGAGGCAAAGTGTGGAAGGTCAGAGCCTTGCGCTCTTTATGGTGGTCAACTTTTTGGATGGGCATGGCAAAATTGCCACAGTACCACAGGCCTAGTGCTTAATTAAATATGTATGTGCTACGAACCTAGTGGCTGAATTATTTGTTACAATCCTGACTTCCTTCTTTTGGTATTATTACCATGGAGTCTTCTCGTTCACCTCCTCTCTCATCAGTCTTCCTTCCAGCAGCTCTTTCTTTTTTTCAGTCCAGTGTCTTCTTTCTTCTATCTTTGGGAGCTCCTCTCTGATCCCTATCTGCAAGACAAACTGCTTCTGCCTGACTTACACTGATTAATTTGACCCTCACAGGTGCCTGTTTTGCTGGTGCGAGTGGTGTACTGGCTGTACCCGCTGCCATTTTGTGATCTCCCATCTTTGAGTCTCTGCTGGTGACTTTGTGCAGTAGGTGGTGTATCCGGTACTGTTCCCCCCACTGCTAGTGCTGCTAGTGCTCCAGATTTGGTTGATTCCACATACTTCCTGCCTGGGTCATTCCATGTCAGTTCATCCAGGCATGACACCCACCAACTCAGATTTTCATGATACTTTGTACACTTGATTTAACCACGTAGCTATTAACCCATGCCAAATTTTTCTGCTCTAGGCCTCACAGTTTTTGAAATACAGGGGTCAGAGTTTAAAAAAATTGCTGGGAATTGCCTCTACTGATGCTTTGTTTTTTTTCTGAGGTGTATCTGGAAAATAATTCACATCTCAGTGCCTAATCCACGTATGACTTTGAAATTTTGACCCTTTATCAATCAAAATATGGAGATTCCAGTAAAAATGTTTTATCAATATTACCTGACTCTGAGAGTTCATTAGACATTCCTTTACTTCATACTTAGTATTTTTTTTGTTGCAAAAAAAAAGTGAGTTCAATTAGCATTATCAACCTAAGGCAGATGAGTTACCATGTCCCTTTTTGTGTAAATTGAACTCTAAAATATACTTTATGGGTGTTTTGAAGATAGTGTGGTCCATCTGGATATTCATCATGTCCTCCTTTTAGCTGTGCTGGGATCATGGGACTTGTTGGTCAATTATGTTGATCATTTACCTATTGTTGTTTCGGGGGGCGTGGGATTGGGCTGCACCAGGGGCGGATTGGGAACAAAAAGCGGCCCTGGAAAAATTTGTACTAGTGGCCCGCATGGGCAGCACCAGAGGTGTAAGGTCTAGCCATGGGCCATGGCAGCAGCACCCTCCCCCCAAGACTTTCCAGATAGTGGGCATGTCCAGCATCAAGGGGGAAGTTAAAAAGAAATCAAATTAAATATTATGAGCACATTATATGATACACCTTCAGAATTTAGGAAACTATATCATTCTTTAGAAAGATATATTTTCTTGCTTATTACACCAACCGTATCCCAATCACTATTCGCTCAATCTTATATGTCAGCCAAGCAGGCAGACAGAGCATACACTAGATCATCTGCAATCACAGGCTAAGTGGCAAAGTAATTTTCATATATGCAAATTATTTTGCATCTTATTCATTATGTCTATAAAAAGGACCACATGTCCTCAAACAAAACAGGTCCCATGGGTGCGTCGGCCCACCGGGAATCTTCCCTGTAAACCCTATGGCCAATCCGCCCCTGGGCTGCACATAAACATTCTCACTGTATTTAAAAAATAAGAAACAGTGATAATTGTGCTGAGGGGTTCGCAGGGACAGAGCTTTCTTGCAAGCTCTGTCCATGCTTGGAAATTTGAATACACTCAAGTGATACACAATGCAAACTTAGACGAAAATATCACACTGCAATCGCATTTTAAAAATGTAATGTAGTAAATATGACCCTATTGTCACAACTGAGGGTTTAGGCTGACAGGAGGAAGCCTCAGTTGTAGGGGCTGAAATGAAATTAAACTTGGGAGGTTTAATCAGACCCCTGGACATGTAAGTGTAGAAGGATTACCCGAAGGTGTGACCATGACAACCAGGTTAAAAGTCAATAAAAGCTTTATTAACAGGCTCCGTGTTGAAACAACAGTATTCACAGTTGATAATAAGCAGTGGCAAATAATACAGTTCTTGGATCACTATAACCATAGAAGGTATCACAGAGCACTGGTAGGTTGAGGAACAGATGTTAAAGTCCTTTGATGGAATAACCTTACCAGGCCTGGCTGTAGTAGTGAAGGTAGCCGAGGAACACGCCAGTAGATGTATTAGATGAAGCTGGTAACTTGAATAGACTGTTGTAGATACTGGATGGAACCAGCCAGGTGGTAGAGACACGGAGTGGATGCTGAATGGAATCAGCCAGGTGATGAAGATACGGAGTGGATGCTGGATGGAACCAGCCAGGTGATGAAGACACGGAGTGGATACTGTAAGATGCTAGGGAGCGTGGAAACAGAAGAGTTGAAAAGAGGTTACCGGTGGTTGTGGATACTGCTGGTAAGTAGGGATCCGCTGGAACAACACCGGCACTTTAAGGAAACTGGATACTGCTGGAAGCTGACCGCTGGAAGCAGATGGGTTAAGAGCTGGAAGCTGGAATAGCCACGGAGGACTGCAGAGTCAGGCTGCACCGCAGGATGGAAGGCAGGTGCGGGTCTCTTAGTGGATGCTGGAGACAGGAGCTGGAACCTGGAGAAACAACCACAGGAGAGAGAGACTGGAACTAGGTTTGACAACCAAAGCACTGACCATTTCCTGGTTCAGGCACAGGATACTTATACCTGCTGCAAGGCAGGCATTGGCTGACCAATCATGCAGATTCCTCAGCGCAGCGGATTGGTGGAGATTGAACATGTGACTGGAACCAACATGGCTGCGCCCATGTTAGTACTTGGAGGGAAAGTTGGTTTGGAAAACTATGTGGAAACACAGCAGCAATGGCGGCGCCGGCCGCGGAGGACAGGAGACGCCAGACTGACAACTGCACACTGAGACACATGGACGACAGCGGAGGCCGCGGCAGGCATGAGACACCACTCTGACAACCTGCATACTGGAACACAGGAGCGGCGGCGGAGGCTGCGGAGGACAGGAGACGCCATACAGGATTCAAACATGGCACCGCTGTGACAGCATCTCAGAGTGACAGGAGGGATATGCAGAGTGTAGACACAGATGAGATCCGGCCCTGGAACGCTGAGCCAGCCTAAGGAGACATCTAAAAGGCAAGTAATGGCATCCAGATACCCGGATCGTGACAGCACCCCCCCCTTTAGGAGTGGCCCCAGGACACTTCTTAGGTTTTTGAGGAAACTTAGAGTGGAAATTCCGGACCAAGGCAGGAGCATGGACATCTGACGCATTGGTCCAAGAGCGTTCTTCAGGACCATAGCCCTTCCAGTCAATAAGATACTGCAAATGACCGTAACGGAAACGTGAATCCAGAATCTTGGCAACTTCATACTCAACTCCCCGTTGAGTCTGGACTTTAGGAGCCGGAGGAAGTGCAGAAAGAAACCGATTCAGGATCAGCAGCTTCAACAGTGAAACATGGAATGTCCTGGCTATTTTCAAGAAGGGAGGTAACTGGAGTTTGTAAGCAACAGGATTGATGACTTGTTCAATTTTAAAAGGACCAATGTAACGAGGTGCAAACTTCATGCTGGGAACTCTCAACCTCAAATTCTTCGTGGACAACCACACACGACCACCCACTTTGAGAGCAGGAACCGCTCTACGCTTCCAATCTGCAAACTTCTTGTACCTGAACGAGGCTTTGAGCAGGGCCGCTCGCACATTCTTCCAGTTGTTTGAAAACTGACGCAAGGTGACATCCACTGCTGGAACAGAAGTTGCTGGAAGCGGTTGGAATTCTGGAACTTTAGGGTGGAATCCATAGTTGATGAAGAATGGTGTTGAAGAAGATGAGGAATGGTATTGATTGTTGTGGCTGAACTCGGCCCAAGGAAGGAGTTGAACCCAGTCATCTTAAGAGGAAGACACATAAATGCGGAGGAAGGCCTCCAAGTCCTGATTCACCCTCTCGGTTTGACCATTGGTCTGAGGATGGTAAGCTGTAGAAAACTTCAACTTGACTTGGAGGGCTTGACATAAACTTTGCCAAAATTTGGCTACAAATTGTACTCCTCGATCAGAGATGATCTCTTCAGGAAGACCGTGGAGTCGGAAGATCTCTTGAATAAACACTTGAACCAACTTGGAAGCTGACGGAAGACTGGTGAGAGGTATGAAATGTGCCATCTTGGTGAACCGGTCAACTACCACCCAGATGGTATTAAACTTGTTGCACATAGGCAGGTCTGTAACAAAGTCCATCGACAAATGGGTCCACGGTCGACGGGGAACAGATAATGGAACCAGTTGCCCCGCAGGCGACTGGCGGGAGACTTTGTGTTGGGCACACTTTGGGCAAGAGGCAATAAACTCCATGATGTCCTTCTTCAGAATTGGCCACCAATAGGACCTAGAGATAAACTCAAGGGTTTTCTGAATGCCTGTATGTCCGGCAAAACGGGAAGCATGAGCCCAATGCATGAGCTTCTTCCTTAACACCGGCTTCACAAAACTTTTCCCTGGTGGGGGCGTAGAGTCCATCCCTACCGTGGAGAATGCCAACGGATTAATAATAGGATGCTTGCCCGAAGACTCCGACTCATTTTCTTGCTCCCATGAGCGGGAAAGGGCATCGGCCTTGCGATTCTGAGAACCCGGACAGAACTGGAGTTTAAAGTCGAACCTGGAAAAGAAAAGTGCCCATCTGGCCTGACGAGGGTTAAGACATTGTGCGCTTTTCAGATATAAAAGATTCTTGTGGTCGGTAAGTATAGTGATTGAATGAGAAGCTCCCTCCAACAGATATCTCCACTCCTCTAGAGCGAGCTTGATGGCTAGCAACTCCTGGTCGCCAATGGCATAGTTGCGCTCAGCTGGGGAGAACTTCCGGGAGAAGAAACTGCAAGGATGTAGATGACCATCTTTAGCCCTCTGGGATAACACCGCTCCTACTCCAACGGAGGAGGCATCCACCTCAAGGATGAAAGGAGAGTCGATGTCGGGCTGTTTCAGAACCGGTGCAGAGATGAACCGTTGCTTTAATAGATGAAAAGCTTGCGTAGCTTCTTCAGACCACTTGGACGGATTAGCACCCTTCTTGGTTAACGCAGTGATAGGCGCCACAATGGTGGAAAAGTCTCGTATAAACTTTCTGTAGTAATTGGCGAACCCTAAGAACCTCTGGACCCCTTTGAGGGTTAGGGGTATCGGCCAATTCTGGATTGCTTGTAGTTTCTCAGGATCCATCTCTAGTCCGGAACCGGACACAATGTAACCTAGAAACGGAATGGATTTGACTTCAAAAACACATTTCTCTAATTTGCAATAGAGATGATTGACACGGAGACGGGACAGAACCTCCTTTACCCAGAAACGATGTTCCTCTAGATTATTGGCAAAGATAAGGATATCATCTAGATAAACCACGACATGGCGGTATAGGATGTCTCTGAAGATCTCATTCACGAAATGCTGGAAAACAGCTGGAGCGTTGCTCAATCCGAAGGGCATGACGAGGTACTAATAATGTCCATCACGGGTGTTAAAGGCGGTCTTCCACTCGTCACCCTCACGAATCCGGATGAGATTGTAGGCACCCCTCAAATCCAACTTTGTAAAGATGGTTGCTCCGTTAACTCTATCGAAGAGCTCTGTAATCAAGGGTAAAGGGTATCGGTTCTTAAAGGTAATGTCGTTCAAACCTCTGTAGTCGATGCACGGCCGCAGGTCACCGTCTTTCTTCTTAACGAAAAAGAAGCCTGCGCCAGCTGGAGAAGAGGAAGTTCGAATAAAACCCTTCGCCAGGTTCTCCTTGATGTACTCCTCCATGGAATGCGTCTCTGGTAGGGACAACGGATAAGTTCGGCCTCGAGGTGGAACCTTCCCTGGGATGAGATCAATTGGACAGTCCCATTCTCTATGAGGAGGAAGGATATCAGCGGAGGCTTTACTGAACACGTCCGTGTAGTCTTGATATGGAGGAGGTGGAACATCAGACAACCTGGGGAAGGAAGAACAAACAGGAAGCACTTTGGACAAACAGGTCTCAGCACAGGAGGGACCCCATGCTAGTATTTGCGTAGTCGTCCAGTCAATCGATGGATTGTGGAGACGGAGCCATGGAAGGCCCAAAACCACTGGATGTGTGGCTTTGGAATCACTAGAAAGGAAATAAATTCTGAATGAAGAACTCCTACTCTCAGACGAACTGGTAGAGTCCTTAGAGAAATAACTGCGTCAAAAATCTTACTGCCATCTACGGCAGTCAAGGAAATGGACGAGGAAAGTCTCTCGGTGGGTAGGGACCACTGTTTAACATAAGCTTCGGTTATGAAATTCCCAGCTGCTCCGGAATCAAGGAGGGCAATGACGTTCCTATAAAGTTGAGCAATTTGAAGCGAGACTGGGGGATTACAATCATGAGGAGATTTAGAGGAGATCATTACTCCTAGCCGGCCCTCTCCTTGGCGAGCTAGGATTTGAAGTTTCCCGGACGTTTGGGACAGGCATAGATAGCATGAGACGGAGCTGCACAGTAAAGACAGAGAGACTCAGAGAGACGTCTTCGGCGCTCAGCGGGAGATAGACGGGAACGACCAATTTGCATGGGCTCATCTTTGGATGGAGATGGTTGACGAGGAGGAGGAGCAGAAGATTTTGGAATAGATGATCTTCCTCGCTCAGTTGCTCTTTCTCTGAACCATAGATCAACTTTTGTGCATAGTGAAATTAGCTCATCCAACTTAGAGGGCAAGTCTCTGGTAGCTAATTCATCCTTGATACGTTCTGATAAGCCATGCCAGAATGCAGCATACAGGGCCTCGTCGTTCCATGCCAGTTCGGATGCCAGGATTTTGAACTGTATAAGATACTGTCCCACAGTATGTGTTCCCTGGCGTAAACGGAGAATCTCAGATGAAGCAGAGGAAACCCGGCCTGGCTCGTCGAAGATGCGCCTGAATGTTGCTACAAAGTCAGTATAGGAGGACAGCAGGGTATCAGACTTCTCCCATAAAGGTGATGCCCAGTCAAGGGCTGAGCCACTGAGAAGGGAAATAATATAGGCAATTTTAGTACGGTCACTGGGGAAATTGCCAGGTTGTAGCTCCAAATGGATTTCACATTGGTTGAGAAATCCCCTGCAGAATCTTGGAGATCCGTCAAATTTTGCTGGCGTTGGAAGATGAAGACGTGGAGTAGAAATGGGTAAGGTGGGTGGGGTTACAGCTGGTGTCACTGTGGTGGACGCACCGGACGTGCCAGGTCCACGGAGGGTCGTTTGAATCCCATCCAGCCGGGTAGAGAGATCCTGGAGACAGCGGATGATGTGGCCTAGTGCAGCCTCCTGATGTTCGAGTCTGGCTGCCAGTTCTTGCATCGGCCTGGCCGCTTGATCCTGGTCTCCGACTGGATTCATATGGTCAGTGCTTACTGTCACAACTGAGGGTTTAGGCTGACAGGAGGATGCCTCAGTTGTAGGGGCTGAAATGAAATTAAACTTGGGAGGTTTAATCAGACCCCTGGACATGTAAGTGTAGAAGGATTACCCGAAGGTGTGACCATGACAACCAGGTTAAAAGTCAATAAAAGCTTTATTAACAGGCTCCGTGTTGAAACAACAGTATTCACAGTTGATAATAAGCAGTGGCAAATAATACAGTTCCTGGATCACTATAACCATAGAAGGTATCACAGAGCACTGGTAGGTTGAGGAACAGATGTTAAAGTCCTTTGATGGAATAACCTTACCAGGCCTGGCTGTAGTAGTGAAGGTAGCCGAGGAACACGCCAGTAGATGTATTAGATGAAGCTGGTAACTTGAATAGACTGTTGTAGATACTGGATGGAACCAGCCAGGTGGTAGAGACACGGAGTGGATGCTGAATGGAATCAGCCAGGTGATGAAGACACGGAGTGGATGCTGGATGGAACCAGCCAGGTGATGAAGACACGGAGTGGATACTGTAAGATGCTAGGGAGCGTGGAAACAGAAGAGTTGAAAAGAGGTTACCGGTGGTTGTGGATACTGCTGGTAAGTAGGGATCCGCTGGAACAACACCGGCACTTTAAGGAAACTGGATACTGCTGGAAGCTGACCGCTGGAAGCAGATGGGTTAAGAGCTGGAAGCTGGAATAGCCACGGGGGACTGCAGAGTCAGGCTGCACCGCAGGATGGAAGGCAGGTGCGGGTCTCTTAGTGGATGCTGGAGACAGGAGCTGGAACCTGGAGAAACAACCACAGGAGAGAGAGACTGGAACTAGGTTTGACAACCAAAGCACTGACCATTTCCTGGTTCAGGCACAGGATACTTATACCTGCTGCAAGGCAGGCATTGGCTGACCAATCATGCAGATTCCACAGCGCAGCGGATTGGTGGAGATTGAACATGTGACTGGAACCAACATGGCTGCGCCCATGTTAGTACTTGAAGGGAAAGTTGGTTTGGAAAACTATGTGGAAACACAGCAGCAATGGCGGAGGACAGGAGACGCCAGACTGACAACTGCACACTGAGACACATGGACGACAGCGGAGGCCGCGGCAGGCATGAGACACCACTCTGACAACCTGCATACTGGAACACAGGAGCGGCGGCGGATGCCGCGGAGGACAGGAGACGCCATATAGGATTCAAACATGGCGCCGCTGTGACAGCGTCTCAGAGTGACAGGAGGGATATGCAGAGTGTAGACACAGATGAGATCCGGCCCTGGAACGCTGAGCCAGCCTAAGGAGACATCTAAAAGGCAAGTAATGGCGTCCAGATACCCGGATCGTGACACCTATGTGTGAACTATGTGAAAGACTTCATAAGTAGCTATTTTGTTTTTGTATTCAATAATATGCAGTACTGGCTAATTAACACTATTGTGGTTTTCCTATACGTATAGCTCAAGATGGGATTCATAACGAAAGGCCTTCATCCACTAGTCAAGGTAAGCTCAGTCACACCCTTATTATTAATAGCAGAAAGAAGTGAGGTCATGGAGAATGGAATCTATGAGATGCTGCAAGATATTTGAGAGTATTTTTAGCCTAAGGGTGGTATCATACTACGTGCGGCACGGTAATGACGGGTTTTTTAGCCCGGTAATGCTATTGGGCTATTCAATTACAGCCCGTTTTTACCCTGTGGTAAATCACACATTATCGGGCGATAAAACATGGGATCCGTGATAAGTTTGTGTACCCATGTGTTACTGTCCGATAACGGGTCTCCTGGGGCTGGTTATTGGGGATTCTGCAGAAAAATCCCAGATAAGTGCCGGGCTATGGATCTAATAGAATAGCCCTGGGGGAATCCATTAGCTGCAGTAATTCACTGCAGCTAATATGATACCGCACTATGGCCCTCATTCCAGGTTGCTCGCTCGTTAGTTTTTTTCACAACGGAGCGATTTGTCGCAAACTG
The DNA here is from genome assembly GCF_028390025.1 of Pseudophryne corroboree. Classification (NCBI taxonomy): domain Eukaryota; kingdom Metazoa; phylum Chordata; class Amphibia; order Anura; family Myobatrachidae; genus Pseudophryne; species Pseudophryne corroboree. The sequence goes on along the minus strand of NC_086445.1, from coordinate 223,883,946 downwards.
CGCATGCGCAATGTTCGCAGTGTGTCTGCGCCAAGTAAATTTGCTAAAAAGTTTGGTATTTTACTCACGGCTTAACGAAGAAATTTCTTTGTTCTGGTGATCGGAGTGTGATTGACAGGAAGTGGGTGTTTCTGGGCGGAAACTGGCCGTTTTATGGGCGTGTGCGAAAAAACGCTGGCGTTTCTGGGAAAAACGCAGGAGTGTCTGAAGAAACGGGGGAGTGTCTGGGCGAATGCTGGGTGTGTTTGTGACGTCAAACCAGGAATGAAACTGACTGAACTGATCGCAATGGCTGAGTAAGTCTGGAGCTACTCAGAAACTGCTAAGAAATTTCTATTCGCAATTCTGCGAATCATTCGTTCGCAATTCTACTATGCTAAGATACACTCCCAGAGGGCGGCGGCTTAGCGTGTGCAATGCTGCTAAAAGCAGCTAGCGAGCGAACAACTTGGAATGAGGGCCTATGACTCCACTACAATAACTGTAATTCCCAACCAGACCTGGCCAAGGACTAGCTGTAGACTGCTAGATAGGTAGCACAATAATGACTTGTGTAATGTTTGCCTGTTGCCATAGAATAAAAGCATGCTGAAGCTCTCCAGCTATTGTGAACTGCAAACCCAACATGACCTCTGGCTAGTCGGGCATGTTGGATCTTGTAGTTCACAAGAACTAGTGAGCGACGGTGAGTTTTTTTTATGTCTATTCTTAGAGTTGTTATTCTTTTCATTCAAGAAAGCCCTGTCTTCTTTTTTCTGAGATTAACCGATATATCAAGGCTGCTATTGAGCTGTATTTATTTTCTCAAATATGAGACTACATATATCAATGTGACAGATTTAATAAGTAGCTGTTCTTTTGGTATTCAGTGATCACCAGTACTGACTAATTATAATTAACACTAATGTTGCTTTCCTTTTTTTAATTGCAACACATGTAGATAAAGATGGAGATAATAGCAAAATCTTTCCAACCTCTACTCAAGGTAAGGCCACTCAAATCCTTTTTGTTAACTTCAAAAGGTGCAATCACTTCACTTCTCCTTTCGGACCCCTGTGCTACTGCATGCGCAGATCCCTCTCCTGGTAAATTGTGTGTTATGTAGCCCATAGGATACAATGGCTATCACATTCAACAGTAGAGCAGCCCCCATAGAAAACTATGTGGGCTGCTTTTGTGTCCCAAAATATACGATTTCTCCCACAAATATTAATTGAGAAACAAGCACCATTATCTGTGCTAGCACCTAAGTGCGTCATACAGAATTGGTCTAAAGGGGAAGAAGACACAAACAGGGGGAACACAGAAGGTCTATGCTGGTACCTGAATGCATTGGACAGACTGGCCTAGACAGAAAACAAAATATGGACTCTACTTTCCAAGGTCACTCTTGTCCCCTTGATTGCAATTTCACTGCACTCTAACCCAGCCTCTGCAAAAAAGAACACAGCCCATGCACACTGGCAATGCTAATTAAAGCTAGAGATGAACTCCGAACATGGGGATCCAAGTCACATCCGATTCCTGGTTTGGGTTTTCCCGCCAAGCTTGGAATTCAATTCGAATCTGAACATCATCATTCCGGTGTCAGATTCTCGCAGGTTTTGGGTTCTATATAAGGGTGCGCGGTCGAGACTCGACGCCATTTCACTCTCAGGCATGCTAATGTATGCTGTGCTGTACTCTGCTATATTGGCTGTGCTATGTCCAGACTCCAAGCTGTGCTCTATTATCAGTGTGTATAGAGGAACAGTGCTGTATGCTGTGCTGTACTCTGCTGTATTGGCTGTACTGTGTCCAGACTCACAATCTGTGCTTTAAATAGTCAGTGTGTACAGGGGCATGCTGCTGTATTCTGCACTGTATTTTGCTGTGTCGGCGGTGCTGTGTTCATCTTAAGTGGCTGTTCACAAGCAGAACTACAATGTGTATTCTCACTGTAAGTTGCAAAAAAATAATATAAAAACATTTTTTTTTTAAAGTTTTTTGCTTTTTTTTTTAAAGTAAAATTTTTTATTATTTAATGTATGCACAACCTGTGTGCACTGTCCACCTGTGTGATTATTATTCATGTACATAATAAAATAAAATAAAACCCCTTTGAATTGCTGCAGTGAAACTTGTGCTACGAAGTGCTAAATAAAGATATTCTTGTATTGTTTGTACCGTTTGGTGTGCTTTACCCTAGTATGCTTTGTTCAGGTGCATCTATAAGCTCTGCAACTCCATGCAGTTTGAATTGAACTGTGACTCTAAAAACTTGCATCCTACATATTAAATGGGGAAAGTCTAGGGTTAACAGTATTGGAAAAAGATTTGGGAGTACTCATTGATAATAGGCTTAATAACTGTACACAATGTCAAAGCGCAGTGAAAAAGGCAAGTAAGGTGCTAGCATGCATAAAGCGGGGAATTGAGACAAGGGACGAGAATGTAATCCTGCAGCTGTACAAATCATTAGTACGTCCGCACCTGGAATATTGTGTTCAGTTTTGGGCACCAGTGTATACAAAAGATATCGGTGAACTCGAAAGGGTTCAAAGACGAGCTACGAAATTGATTAAAGGGCTAGAGGGACTGGATTATGAGGAAAGGCTTACTAGGTTGAATGTGTATACACTGGAAAAGAGGCGTCTAAGAGGAGACATTATTAATATCTTCAAATATGTAAAGGGGCATTAGAAAGAGTTATCAGAGAAATTATTTATTAAAAGAACACTGTTTAGGACATGTGGGCACTCGCTAAGGCTGGAGGAGAGAAAATTCTGTATGCAATGGAGGAAAGGGTTCTTCACTGTTAGGGCAATAAGGATTTGGAATTCACTGCCAGGGAAGGTAGTAATGGTGGACTCTGTAAATGCATTTAAAAAAGGATTGTATAAATTTCTGATTGAAAATGATATCCAAGGTTATAAAATTTAAAATATTGACGTTGTTAATCTGGGTGTAACATGATTTATAGTTGTTAACTAGTCATAAAACATTACTTCAGCAGGTACATTATAATCAACGCAATTTAATACAGGTTGAACACGATGGGCATTTTGTCTCTATTCAACCTCAATTGCTATGTTACTATGTTACTATATAGTACCAGTCAAAAGTTTGGACACACTTTCTCATTCATTTGAATGAGAAAGTGTGTCCAAACTTGTGACTGGTACTGTATATGTAAGTTCTATTGTTTGTACTGTTTGGTGCCTATACTCTAGTGCACTTTTTTTCAAAACCCTGTGACTCCACGCAGTTTGAACCGAGCTGCGAGTTCAAAAGAAAAAAAGAAAAAAACACATATGGATCTATTGTTAGTACAATTTTGTGCACTGTACGCCAGTTACCTGTGGCAATGGTTCATAGATGTGCTATAAACTGCCGTGTGTTTGTGCCACTGCTCTGTCGCTTAATAACAAGCCAGCATGCTGCAGCCTTTGACCTCAAGCGGATGAAAACAATATTGTGAGCTGTGAGGTGGTCAAAATTGAGTGGAAATGAGTGGCAATTGAGTGACTGTGGGAACCTATCTGAAGGTAACAAAGGATTACCCCTGGTTGCTACAGTACATTGTGCATAGCGAATAACCTTGTGGGTTACCTCCTATCAGGAGCTTGACTGTCTGTTGCCCAGATGGGTCTCATTATAATACTTAGCAAATCTGTTACCTTATCAAGGGGACCTGCGCACAGGTCTCCAAAAACTCAACAGCTTATTTAGAGCAGGGCCTCATGCTCACAACACACACTCCCATGGTTACACAATAAGTGTGGTCACTTACTATCTGTCCCCAGACCTAAATGCCTTCACAGTGTAGTAGTCCAAGTGCCTAATACACTCCATATATTGAACATAGACCTATTTACTCCATGGTGTTGTGTGGCCTCTACATTAGCTACTCTGGTGTATCTGTGCTCAGTGTCCTATCCTGTGAGGCAAAGTGTGGAAGGTCAGAGCCTTGCGCTCTTTATGGTGGTCAACTTTTTGGATGGGCATGGCAAAATTGCCACAGTACCACAGGCCTAGTGCTTAATTAAATATGTATGTGCTACGGGCCTAGTGGCTGAATTATTTGTTCCAATCCTGACTTCCTTCTTTTGGTATTATTACCATGGAGTCTTCTCTCTCACCTCCTCTCTCATCAGTCTTCCTTCCAGCAGCTCTTTCTTTTTTTCAGTCCAGTGTGTTCTTTCTTCTATCTTTGGGAGCTCCTCTCTGATCCCTTTCTGCAAGACAAACTGCTTCTGCCTGACTTACACTGATTAATTTGACCCTCACAGGTGCCTGTTTTGCTGGTGCGAGTGGTGAACAGGCTGTACCCGCTGTCATTTTGTGATCTCCCATCCTTGAGTCTCTGCTGGTGACTTTGTGCAGTAGGTGGTGTGTCCGGTACTGTTCCCCCCACTGCTAGTGCTGCTAGTACTCCAGATTTGGTTGATTCCACATACTTCCTGCCTGGGTCATTCCATGTCAGTTCATCCAGGCATGACACCCACCAACTCAGATTTTCATGATACTTTGTACACTTGATTTAGCCACGTAGCTATTAACCCATGCCAAATTTTTCTGCTCTAGGCCTCACAGTTTTTGAAATACAGGGGGTCAAAGTTTAAAAAAATTGCTGGGAATTGCCTCTACTGATGCTTTGTTTTTTATCTGAGGTGTATCTGGAAAATAATTCACATCTCAGTGCCTAATCCACGTATGACTTTGAAATTTTGACCCTTTATCAATCAAAATATGGAGATTCCAGTAAAAATGTTTTATCAATATTACCTGACTCTGAGAGTTCATTAGACATTCCTTTACTTCATACTTAGTATTTTTTTTGTTGCAAAAAAAAAGTGAGTTCAATTAGCATTATCAACCTAAGGAAGATGAGTTACCATGTCCCTTTTTTGTGTAAATTGAACCCTAAAATATACTTTATGGGTGTTTTGAAGATAGTGTGGTCCATCTGGATATTCATCATGTCCTCCTTTTAGCTGTGCTGGGATCATGGGACTTGTTGCTCAATTATGTTGATCATTTACCTATTGTTGTTTCGGGGGGCGTGGGATTGGGCTGCACATAAACATTCTCACTGTATTTAAAAAAAACAAAACAGTGATAATTGTGCTGAGGGGTTTGCAGGGACAGAGCTTTCTTGCAAGCTCTGTCCATGCCTGGAAATTTGAATACACTCAAGTGATACACAATGCAAACTTAGACGAAAATATCACACTGCAATCGCATTTTAAAAATGGAATGTAGTATATATGACCCTATGTGTGGACTATGTGAAAGACTTCATAAGTAGCTATTTTGTTTTTGTATTCAATAATATGCAGTACTGGCTAATTAACACTATTGTGGTTTTCCTATACGTATAGATCAAGATGGGATTCATAACGAAAGGCCTTCATCCACTAGTCAAGGTAAGCTCAGTCACACCCTTATTATTAATAGCAGAAAGAAGTGAGGTCATGGAGAATGGAATCTATGAGATGCTGCAAGATATTTGAGAGTATTTTCAGCCTAAGGGTGGTATCATACTACGTGCGGCACGGTAATGACGGGTTTTTTAGCCCGGTAATGCTATTGGGCTATTCAATTACAGCCCGTTTTTACCCTGTGGTAAATCACACATTATCGGGCGATAAAACATGGGATCCGTGATAAGTTTGTGTACCCATGTGTTACTGTCCGATAACGGGTCTCCTGGGGCTGGTTATTGGGGATTCTGCAGAAAAATCCCAGATAAGTGCCGGGCTATGGATCTAATAGAATAGCCCTGGGGGAATCCATTAGCTGCAGTAATTCACTGCAGCTAATATGATACCGCACTATGGCCCTCATTCCAGGTTGCTCGCTCGTTAGTTTTTTTCGCAACGGAGCGATTTGTCGCAAACTGCGCATGCGCAATGTTCGCAATGCGTCTGCGCCAAGTAAATTTGCTAAAAAGTTTGGTATTTTACTCACGGCTTAACAAAGAAATTTCTTTGTTCTGGTGATCGGAGTGTGATTGACAGGAAGTGGGTGTTTCTGGGCGGAAACTGGCCGTTTTATGGGCGTGTGCGAAAAAACGCTGGCGTTTCTGGGAAAAACGCGGGAGTGTCTGAAGAAACAGGGGAGTGTCTGGGCGAATGCTGGGTGTGTTTGTGACGTCAAACCAGGAACGAAACTGACTGAACTGATTGCAATGGCTGAGTAAGTCTGGAGCTACTCAGAAACTGCTAAGAAATTTCTATTCGCAATTCTGCGAATCATTCGTTCGCAATTCTACTATGCTAAGATACACTCCCAGAGGGCGGCGGCTTAGCGTGTGCAATGCTGCTAAAAGCAGCTAGCGAGCGAACAACTTGGAATGAGGGCCTATGACTCCACTACAATAACTGTAATTCACAACCAGACCTGGCCAAGGACTAACTGCAGGCTGCTAGATAGGTAGCACAATAATGACTTGTGTAATGTTTGCCTGTTGCCATAGAATAAAAGCATGCTGAAGCTCTACAGCTATTGTGAACTGCAAACCCAACATGACCTCTGGCTAGTCGGGCATGTTGGATCTTGTAGTTCACAAGAACTAGTGAGCGACGGTGAGTTTTTTTTATGTCTATTCTTAGAGTTGTTATTCTTTTCATTCAAGAAAGCCCTGTCTTCTTTTTTCTGAGATTAACCGATATATCAAGGCTGCTATTGAGCTGTATTTATTTTCCCAAATATGAGACTACATATATCAATGTGACAGATTTAATAAGTAGCTGTTCTTTTGGTATTCAGTGATCACCAGTACTGACTAATTATAATTAACACTAATGTTGCTTTCCTTTTTTTAATTGCAACACATGTAGATAAAGAGGGAGATAATAGCAAAATCTTTCCAACCTCTACTCAAGGTAAGGCCACTCAAATCCTTTTTGTTAACTTCAAAAGGTGCAATCACTTCACTTCTCCTTTCGGACCCCTGTGCTACTGCATGCGCAGATCCCTCTCCTGGTAAATTGTGTGTTATGTAGCCCATAGGATACAATGGCTATCACATTCAACAGTAGAGCAGCCCCCATAGAAAACTATGTGGGCTGCTTTTGTGTCCCAAAATATACGATTTCTCCCACAAATATTAATTGAGAAACAGGCGCCAATGTCTGTCCTAGCACCTAAGTGCGTCATACAGAATTGGTCTAAAGGGGAAGAAGACACAAACAGAAGGTCTGTGCTGGTACCTGAATGCATTGGACAGACTGGCCTAGACAGAAAACAAAATATGGACTCTACTTTCCAAGGTCACTCTTGTCTCCTTGATTGCAATTTCACTGCACTCTAACCCAGCCTCTGCAAAAAAGAACACAGCCCATGCACACTGGCAATGCTAATTAAAGCTAGAGATGAGCTCCAAACATAGGGATCCAAGTCAAATCCGATTCCTGGCTTGGGTTTTCCCGCCAAGCTCCATCTAAAGTGGCTGTTCACAAGCAGAACTACACTGTGTATTGTCACTGTAAGTAGCAAAAAAAAAAGTATAAACTAAATGTAAAAATTTTTTTTGTTTTTTTTAAGTAAAAAAATTGATTATTCAATGTATGCACAACCTTTGTGCACTGTCCACTTGTGTGGTTATTATTCATGTACATAATAAAATAAAATAAAACCCCTTTGAACTGCTGCAATTAAACTTGTGCTGCGAAGTGCTAAATAAAGATATTCTTGTATTGTTTGTACTGTTTGGTGCGCTTTACCCAAGTATGGTTTGTTCAGGTGCATGTATAAGCTCTGCAACCCTAAGGAGTTTGAATTGACCTGTGACTTTAAAAACAAAACAAAAAATAAATTATATATATATATATATATATGAAGAATAGGGATGAGAATCAGCGCCTTCTAGTGTAGTAAATATGACTCTAAACAATAAGGACCTTCACCAATGAATCACACCCTTGAAATTATCAAGTTTAATTTCAAGTGGACATATCCACTTTTTATATCACGTGGGTAAAGTGAAGGATCAGAATCTGGACGACTTCTCATTCAACCATGAAATAACTTCCGGTTCCTCCGGTCCCCAGAAGTTTAATCATAAGACAAAAGGAGGGGGAAGGCCACAAATAGTGTAATAACGTTTAACACAATTTTTTGGCTTACACAAAGCATAATATGCCCGTACATTTAAAAAGACAGAAAACAGCTTATCTTATATGTAGTAGGTAGATCTGGTCAGTAGTACTCAACGCGTTTTGTCCCTGTGGCGTTAGCTGCCTGGACTTCATCAGGAGTATGTGATATTTTAATAATTTGGGATGGTGCGGAGGAAACTTTTAATCATTTTATAGCGCATATCAGTGATAACGAATACAATTTAATATTTACATACATGAGAAGCCAGGTGGAGATTGAGTATTTGGATCTTATTTTGAAAGGTGAAGGAAACAGGATTCAAACATCAAATTTTATTAAAAAAGTGGATGCACGTGATATAAAAAGTGGATTTGTCCACTTGAAATGGTACTTGTTAATTTCAAGGGTGTGATTCATTGGTGAAGGTCCTTATTGTTTAGATTCATATTTTCTACAGTAGAAGGCGCTGTTTCTCATCCCTATTTTTTCATATCCATTAAACTAAACCGTTTGGAACATCGGTTATTCGGAGAACAGCTGCCACCCTTCAACAGGGGAGTGTTGAATTAATCTGTAAAGTTGGATGTTCTTTCAAGGACTATAGACTCTGCATATTTATTTTTAGTTGGTGTAGCGCTTAATACCATCACCATCACTTTGGACACACTTTCTCATTCATTTGAATGAGAAAGTGTGTCCACGCTTTTGACTGTTACTGTATATGTAAGTTCTATTATTTATACTGTTTGGTGCCTTTACTCTAGTGCACTTTCTTTCAAAGCCCTGTGACTCCAAGCAGTTTGAACCGAACTGCGAGTTCAAACTAGAAAAAGAAAAAAACACATATGGATCTATTGTTTGTACAGTACTGTGCACTGTACCCCAGTTACCTGTGGCAATGTTTCATAGATGTGCTATAAACTGCCGTGTGTTTGTGCCACTGCTCTGTCGCTTAATAACAAGCCAGCATGCTGCAGCCTTTGACCTCAAGCGGATGAAAACAATATTGTGAGCTGTGAGGTTGTCAAAATTGAGTGGAAATGAGTGGCAATTGAATGACTGTGGGTACCTATCTGAAGGTAACAAAGGATTAACCCTGGTTGCTACAGTACATTGGTGGTAATTCCGAGTTGTTCGCTCGTTGCCGATTTTCGCTATGCTGCGATTTGTTGCTAAATGCGCATGCGCATGGTACGCAGAGCGCATGCGCTAAGTTATTTAGCACAAAACGTAGTAGATCTGCTGGTGTTCGTGCGGCGCTTTTCAGTCGCACTGCTGATCGGTGAATGATTGACAGGAAAGGGGCGTTTCTGGGTGGTAACTGAGCGTTTTCCGGGAGTGTGCTAAAAAACGCAGGCGTGTCAGGGAAAAACGCGGGAGTGTCTGGAGAAACGGGGGAGTGGCTGGCCGAACGCAGGGCGTGTTTGTGACGACAAACCAGGAACTAAACGGACTGAGCTGATCGCAATCTAGGAGTAGGTCTGTAGCTACTCAGAAACTGCAAGAAAATATTTAGTAGCAGTTCTGCTAATCTTTCGTTCGCTATTCTGCTAAGCTAAGATACACTCCCAGAGGGCGGCGGCCTAACGTTTGCAATGCTGCTAAAAGCAGCTAGCGAGCGAACAACTCGGAATGATTACCATTGTGCATAGCGAATAACCTTGTGGGTTTCCTCCTATCAGGAGCTTGACTGTCTGTTGCCCAGATGGGTCTGATTCTAATACTTAGCAAATCTGTAACCTTATCAAGGGGACCTGCACACAGGTCTCCAAAAACTCAACAGCTTATTTAGAGCAGGGCCTCATGCTCACAACACACTCTTCCATGCTTACACAATAAGTGGGGTCACTTTCTGTCTGTGCCCAGGCCTAAATGCCTTCACAGTGTAGTAGTCCAAGTGCCTAATACACTCCATATATTGAACATAGACCTATTTACTCCATGGGCTTGTATGGCCTCTACATTAGCTACTCTGGTGTATCTGTGCTCAGTGTCCTATCCTGTGAGGCAAAGTGTGGAAGGTCAGAGCCTTGCGCTCTTTACGGTGGTCGACTTTTTGGATGGTTAGCGCAAAATTGCCACAGTACCACAGGCCTACTGCTTAATTAAATATGTATGTGCTACGGGCCTAGTGGCTGAATTATTTGTTCCAATCCTGACTTCCTTCTTTTGGTATTATTACCATGGAGTCTTCTCTCTCACCTCCACTCTCTATAGTCTTCCTTCCAGCAGCTCTTTCTTTCTTCAGTCCAGTGTCTTCTTTTTCCTCTCTTTGGGAGCTCCTCTTTTATCCCTTTCTGCAAGACAAACTGCTTCTGCCTGACTTACACTGATTAATTTGAGCAAGAGAGAGAGTAAGTGGTGCATAGCCCAATCATGGGCAACTGTGAAGGGCTAATAAAAACTTGCTGTGGCTGTCTCTGATTGGCTGATGCACCATGAGTTGTAAATGGTTTGTGGTCGCCGCCATCTTTGATCTACCATAAAGTGATTGGACATCCTTGAATGTTCTCAGATTCAGACTTCTCAACACTTAAATAGAGTGCATACAAATGCCGGCAAATACCAGGGCAGACTTATTGGGACCTGTAGTCCCACCATAAAGAACAATATTATGATCTATTTCTGCTGCGGGGTACACTGGGCTCCACAAGGAATGGACAATGGGGTGTAGAGTAAGATCTTGAACCGAGGCACCAACAGGCTCAAAGCTTTGACTGTTCCCAGAATGCATAGCGCCGCCTCCTATATCACCCCGCCTCCCTGCACAGGATCTCAGTTTTGTAGTTGGTGCTGCAGTAGCAGGCACTTAAAAGAGGGGCTGCTCCAGGCAGCCCTAAGAAGATGCTGGCTCGCTATCCCCTCGTGCCGGAGCTGTCTAAGAATTGGGAAACGCCTCCTCCAGTGGACTCACATGTGGCTAGGATGGTGGTTTCCTCAGCTCTACCGGTCACCACCGTCACGTCTCTAAAAGAGCCTACAGATAAACGTGTGGAGGGTTGTCTGAAAGCGATTTACACCCACACGGGTGTTGCACAAAGGCCCACTATTGCAGCTACTTGGGCTGCAGAGGCCATTAAAGCATGGGCCTTGGAGTTAGATGCTGAAATCTCCTCTGACCATGCTAGACAATGCTTGTCTTATATTGTCACAGCTTCTCGTTATATTATAGAGGCGGCTTCTGATGCCGGTATCCTGGCAGCCAAGGCCTCTACTACATCAGTCCTGGCTCGCCGGATATTGTGGCTGAGATCCTGGTCTGTGGATCTGGACTCTAGAAAAACCCTGGAGGTACTCCCTTTTAAGGGAGATATTCTGTTTGGGGAGGGTTTAAATAAGATTGTGGCTGACTTGGCTACTGCCAAAACTGCCTGTCTGCCAAGTACTGCTCCTTCTGTTTCGAAGGCTAAAGGTACTTCCTTTCGCCCCTTTCGTCCTTCAGGTAAAGCAAAAGGTCAGGCGTACAACAAGCAGCCCCGCACTTCCAAACCTGGTAAGCCTAAGCCCAAAAGAGCCTGGGCGGCCCGTCAGCCAGCTTCCAAGACAGATAAGCCTGCCGCATGATGGGGCGGGCCTCCCTCTGGGGGATCCCAGGTTGGGGGGCCGGCTTCTAGGATATACCCAGGAATGGTTGAAGACCACTTCAGATGCCTGGGTACAGGAATTCGTCACACGAGGTTAAGCCATAGCCTTCAAAAACCGACCCCCTCATCGATTTTGCCAGACAGATGTCCCGTTGGACAAGACAAAGGCAAACACTCTACATTCGGTGGTACAGACGCTCCTGGATACAGGAGTCGTAGTACAGGTGCCTCTTGCGCAGAGGGGTCGGGGGTACTATTCTCCGCTGTTTCTAGTCCCGAAACCGAATGGGTCCTCCCGGCCCATTCTCAACCTCAAGGCATTGAACAGGTTTGTGAAGGTTTCCAAGTTCTGGATGGAAACCCTTCGCTCTATAGTTCTGGCCTTGGAACCTGGGGACTTCATGGTCTCCTTGGATATACATGATGCTTACCTGCATGTTCCAATAGCAGTGTCTCATCAGCAATACCTGAGATTTGCGATTGGCAACTGCCATTACCAGTTTCGGGCGTTACCTTTTGGTTTAATAACGGCTCTGCGAGTCTTTACAAAAGTCATGGCGTGATGACGGTGGTATTCCGCCATCAAGGGGTCAGGATACTGCCGTATTTGGACGACTTGTTAATCCTGGCAAATTCCCCAGAACTTCTCCTGCGTGATCTAGATGTGACGGTCCGGTTTCTGCAAGCCGACGGGTGGCTCATCAACTGGAAGGCATTTTTATATGTTATATTGTTACCTCAAAGAAGTGCGGCAATGGGATCCAAATATTGGGGTTACCCTGATACCTAGAAAGTCAAACGTTATGGGGATTTTTACAGAGTGTTCTGTTTGCACTTTATTATAATGTTACTTCAAGGATGTGTTACCTCAAGGATGTGTGGCAGTGGGATCCAAAGATTGGGGTTACCCTGATACCTGACAAACATTAGGGCAGGAGTCTTCATCCCTGATCCCTGCTCAGAGCATGGTGCATCTGGGAGCACTATTGGACACTCATAACCAGCGGTTGTTCCTGTCTCAGGAGAAAGTCCTGAAACTTCAGGACAGGATTCGTTGCTTCCTATCTCGTCCGCAAGTGTCGATACATTCGGCGATGCAGGTGCTGGGCCTCATGGTGTCAGCATTCGACATGGTGGAGTACGCTCAATTTCATTCTCACCCTCTCCAGAGGCTGATTCTAGCCAAATGGGACGGCCTGCCTCACCGGATCAGGTCTCAAATGATCTCATTGACTCCAGAGGTCCGTCTGTCGCTGCTCTGGTGGCTCCGGGACCAACAACTGTGCAGGGGCCGTCCGTTCTGGATATCCGACTGGGTCATGTTGACAACAGATGCCAGTCTAAGAGGTTGGGGCGTGGTGCTGGAGCAACACTCCCTTCAGGGGCGATGGACCAAGGAGGTGTCCCTCCTCTCGATCAATATTCTGGAGTTGCGGGCGGTCTTCAATGCCTTGAACCTAGCCCAGCATTTAATTCAGAACCGTCCTGTTCAAGTACAGTCGGACAACGCCACCACAGTGGCCTACATAAATCATCAAGACGGCACTCGAAGCCGCCTAGCAGTGAAGGAAGTCTCACGGATTCTACAGTGGGCAGAACGCCATCTACCGGCCATATAGGCAATATTCATTCCGGGAGTCCTGAATTGGGATGTGGACTTTCTCAGTCGTCAGGACGTGCATGCCGGCGAGTGGGGCCTCCATCAGAAGTGTTTCAACTCCTAGTGGAAAGGTGGGGCCTTCCAGACATAGATCTGATGGCATCTCGACACAATCACAAGGTTCCGGTCTTCGGAGCAAGGACAAGGGATCCTCAAGCAGCATTCGTGGATGCGCTTGCGGTACCGTGAAGGTTTCGGCTGCCGTATGTGTTCCCTCCGGTGTCACTCCTGCCCAGGGTAATTCGGAAGTTCAAGCAAGAAAAAGGAATTCTGCTTCTCATAGCTCCAGCGTGGCCCAGACGGCACTGGTTCTCAGACCTGCAAGGCCTATCGTCAGAGCGTCCATTTCTACTTCCACAATGCCCAGACCTCCTCGTTCAGGGCCCCTGTGTCTACCAGGACATAGCCCGGCTGTCTTTGACGGTGTGGCTCTTGAAGTGAAGCTTCCGTCTAAAGGGCTAAAGGGTTTTCTGAGGCGGTCATTCAAACTATGTTGCGGGCCCGAAAACCGGCTTTGGCTCGGATTTACTATAGGGTCTGGCATTCTTACTTTGTTTGGTGCGCATCTAACGATTATGACGCTTCCAAGTTTAGTATAGCCAAGTTGTTGGCTTTTCTTCAGCAGGGCCTGGACTTAGGCCTGCGTCTGGCCTCCCTCAAGGTTCAAATATCTGCCTTGTCGGTGTGGTTTCAGAGAAAAATTGCGACCTTACCTGATGTGCATACCTTTACTCAGGGCGTGTTGCGTATCCAACCTCCCTATGTGCCTGTGGCTCTTTGGGACTTGTCGGTGGTTTTGGAGGCGTTACAAGAGTCTCCGTTGGAACCTCTTGGTTCAGCTGACCTTAAGTGGCTTTCCCTTAAGGTGGTGTTTCTGCTGGCTATTGCTTCAACTAGAAGAGTGTCGGATTTGGGTGCCTTGTCCTGTAGTTCCCCATATCTGATATTTCACCGTGACCGGGCGGTTCTTAGGACTCGTCCCGGCTATCTACCTAAGGTGGTTTCTTCGTTCCACCTTAATCAGGAGATTGTTGTTCCGGCACTTATTTCTCCTGATCTGTCTCCCAAAGAGCGGTCTTTGGATGTGGTACGTGCTCTCCGTATCTATGTGAAGAGAACTGCTCCTATTAGGAAATCGGATTCTCTTTTTGTCTTGTTTGGGTTTCACAAACGTGGCTGGCCTGCTCACAAGCAAACTCTGGCCAGATGGATTAGAATGGTGATTGCACATGCTGATGTGAAGGCTGGTCTCTCTGCTCCTGATCACATTAAGGCCCATTCTACGCGGTCTGTTGGACCTTCTTGGGCGGCCCAAAGTGGTGCGACCCTTGAACAATTGTGCAAGGCGGCTACGTGGTCCTCTGTGAACACGTTCATAAGGTTCTATGCCTTCGATACTGCCGCTTCCCAGGATGCTTCCTTTGGACGCCGGGTTCTTGTACCCGCTACAGTGCATCCCCTCCCATAAGGAACTGCTTTAGGACATCCCCATTGTCCATTCCTTGTGGAGCCCAGTGTACCCCGCAGCAGAAAACGAGTTTTATGGTAAGAACTTACCTTTGTTAAAACTCTTTCTGCGAGGTACACTGGGCTCCACAAGACGCCCACCCTGACGCACTTAGCTTCTTTGGGTTGGTATGGCATTAGCCGCTGACACGTCTCCTGTCGCGAGAATGCGGTGTTGTGGCTACTAACCGTTGTCGTCTCTTTTCCTGCTACTGCATTGGACTGGTTAACTAAAAACTGAGATCCTGTGCAGGGAGGCGGGGTGATATAGGAGGCGGCGTTATGCATTCTGGGAACAGTCAAAGCTTTGAGCCTGATGGTGCCTCGGATCAAGATCCTACTCTACACCCCATTGTCCATTCCTTGTGGAGCCCAGTGTACCTAGCAGAAAGAGTTTTAACAAAAGTAAGTTCTTACCATAAAACTCGTTTTTTATGCCATTAACCTTGCACCCACTACCTAGATGCAGAGAATAGCCATGGACTGCTGGTTGATTCATGGGAGGGGGACCCCATTTTTGGGTGTCCCGTTTTATGGTATGGCAGGGATCCCCATGCTATATGCCTTCCACCTAAAGCATAATCCCCCCTCCCCATCTGGTACAGCCTGGTGCTGGTTATAGGAAAATTGTGGGTTCCTCACATCAGTTTTTACTCCAATTGTCTTGTATCACACCAGGCTGAGAAGTATGGGGCTGATTATTGATTTGAGTGGAGACTCCATACCTTTTTTTTAAATTAACATTAACATATTATTTACCTTTTAACCAAAAGAAGACTGGATAGATCATACTGACCTGTGCAGTGCTTCTCTTTGGACGAATTTGCCGTTGGTTTTTTTACCATTGGTTTTGAACTGAAAGCTTTAAACCAATGCCATTTAGAGCTGCAAAGTCCAACTGACATAGCTGTAAGGTTTCAATTGAAGCTAAAAGTTGATGGTTAGAAAATACAGATTATAACAGCGATAAATACAGCAATAACTGTTGATGTCAGTTGGTTTTGGATTAGAACCAAACCCGACCTTTAGTAAAATTAACCCATTGAATCAAAAATTAGCACATCTGTATAGATTAATATATTGATATAGTATCAATGGTAGTTGAATAAGTGATAAAATAGGAGAAGCACATATTCAGAGCACTAACAACTAAGGGCACTAACTAACAACCATAGAATCAACAACAGCTGAGTTGCATAGAGAAGCGCAGTATTAATTAAAACATTTGTACAGTAATGCTGGATAGACCAAGGGGAAAAGTAAGAGGAGTCCCAAATTAAGGTGCGTACACACGGTGAGATATATCTAGAGATGTGCACCGGAAATTTTTCGGGTTTTGTGTTTTGGTTTTGGATTCGGTTCCGCGGCCGTGTTTTGGATTCGGACGCGTTTTGGCAAAACCTCCCTGAAAATTTTTTGTCGGATTCGGGTGTGTTTTGGATTCGGGTGTTTTTTTTTAAACCCCCCTCAAAAACACCTTAAATCATAGAATTTGGGGGTAATTTTGATCCTATAGTATTATTAACTTCTATAACCACAATTTCCACTCATTTCCAGTCTATTCTGAACACCTCACACCTCACAATACTATTTTTAGTACTAAAATTTGCACCGAGGTCGCTGGATGACTAAGCAAAGCGACCCAAGAGGGCGGCACAAACACCTGGCCCATCTAGGAGTGGCACTGCAGTGTCAGACAGGATGGCACTTCAAAACATTGGCCCCAAGCAGCACATGATGCAAAGAAAAGAGAAAAAGAGGTGCACTGTGGTCGCTGGACGGCTAAGCTAAGCGACACAAACACCTCAATATCACAGGAATTATTAGTTCTAATCAATGGTATTATTGGTCCAAATCACTGGAAGAAAATGACAAAATCACTAGAATTATTCGTTCTAATCAATGGTATTATTGGTCCAAATCACTGGAAGAAAATGACAAAATCACTGGAATTATTCGTTCTAATCAATGGTATTATTGGTCCAAATCACTGGAAGAAAATGACAAAATCACTGGAATTAATTGGCAGTAATGTCGGGAATTATATCAAATGGCAGTACCACTGGACATATACGGAAGTGTCAGACAGGATGGCACTTAAAAAAATTGGCCCCAAACAGCACATGATGCAAAGAAAAGAGAAAAAGAGGTGCACTGTGGTTGCTGGACGGCTAAGCTAAGCGACACAAACACCTCAATATCACAGGAATTATTTGTTCTAATCAATAGTATTGTTGGTCCAAATCACTGGAAGAAAATGATAAAATCACTGGAATTATTTGTTCTAATCAATGGTATTATTGGTCCAAATCACTGGAAGAAAATGACAAAATCACTGGAATTATTTGTTCTATTCAATGGTATTACTGGTCCAAATCACTGGAAGAAAATGACAAAATCACTGGAATTATTCGTAAATATTTGTAGAAAGTCGCTGCTTTCTTATTACAGAAATGCTCAGATATTCCTGTGAATCCACAATCCCTTCCCAGAGGAAAAAGAAATTGAGAAACCGTTGTTTGAGAACGTTAGTTCTCTTTCCCTTACAAAGGAACAAACCACTTTCCGAGAAGACTGATGTTTTTGGGATTACGGAGACATAATGTTTTTTAATATAAATCCTAAAGCAGGCTGTGTATTAGAGCAAAAGAGTGCAAGAGGCCAGCCATGCAGTTTCTGAAATATTATGACAAAATGTTACTGTATTTCATAAGCACTCATTCCTAACTCTGCTAATAAGTACTGTTTGGTATACTGTATCTGGCTTCCATGAGGTAGTTGTCCATTATTTCAGCTTCCATTGACCTTTTTGAAAGTGGTAGAAGTTATCGATTCTTTTTTTTATTTTTATTTTCCCCTATTTTTAATTTTCTCCTGCATAGCCCAGTAAAATGTTGCAATGTTAAGTATTGACTTATGCCTTCTGGGGGTCCACTTCTTCACCAAACCCAGCCAAATCTCATCCTAACCCTCTGTTCCATGTTCTCTATGTACCCCATCTGTGTCACCCATGTCTGTCTACCCCACCCCTTTAGATTGTAAACTCTCACGAGCAAGGCCCTCTTCCCTCATGTGCTTATCCTTTGTCTTACTTTAATAATCTTCAACTGTACCACATCCAGCAGTCTTCTGCCACCTGATACTTATTCCAGTGTCATCTGCTGATGTAGCTATGTGTATTTACCCTGTACTTGTCCTAGGGTGGTCTTCTGTTTGCCGGCGGTCGGGCTCCCGGCGCTCAGTATACCGGCGCCGGGAGCCCGACAGCCGGAATACGGACAATTATTTTCCCTCGTGGGGTTCCACGACCCCCATAGAGGGAGAATAAAATAGTGTGGCGCGCGTAGCGCGCCACCGTGCCCGTAGCGTGGCGAGCGCAGCGAGCCCGCAAGGGGCTCATTTGCGCTCACCAAGCTGTCGGTAAGCCGGCGGTCGGGCTCCCGGCGCCGGGATGCTGGTCGCCGGGAGCCCGACCGCCGGCCAGCCGTAGTGAACCCCTTGTCCTATACTGTCATCAACTGTAAATTGCTGTTTTCCTGTTTGATTATTTATGTACTCTGTAATTGGGCGCTTAAGAACCCTTGTGGTGCCATATAAATAAAGGATAATAATAATAATAATAATAATAATATAGGGTGTATAATCCCCAGGTGTATCTCACACATCACACAGTACAGTATATAGGGTGTATAATCCCCAGGTGTATCTCACACATCGCTCAGTACAGATTACAGGATGTATAATCACCAGGTGTATAACACACATCGCACAGTACAGTATACATACTGGTCACAACAATGCAGCAGATATTGAGCACTGATCAGGATACTAGAAGTGACACAGAGCTGCAAGATACAGCAATGGCCTACTGTACTGTACTATATATGTATACTGCTGGTCACCAAAATGCAGCACTGTCCTACTATATACTGCTCACAATAATGCAGCACAGATATGGAATGGATACTTGCAGTGACACAGAGCTGCAAGATACTACAGCAATGGCCTAATGTACTGTACAACTATATACTGTTGGTCACCAAAATGCAGCACTGTCCTACTATATACTGCTCACAATAATGCAGCACAGATAAGGAATGGATACTTGCAGTGACACAGAGCTGCAAGATACAGCAATGGCCTACTGTACAACTATATACTGTTGGTCACCAAAATGCTGCACTGTAATACTATTTATGCTGCTCACAATAATGCAGCACAGATATGGAATGGATACTTGCAGTGACACAGAGCTGCAAGATAAAGCAATGGCCTACTGTACTGTACAACTATATACTGTTGGTCACCAAAATGCTGCACTGTAATACTATATATACTGCTCACAAAAATGCAGCACAGATATGGAATGGATACTTGCAGTGACACAGAGCTGCAAGATACCAAAATGGCCTACTGTACTGTACTGTACTGTACTATATATGTATACTGCTGGTCACCAAAATGCTGCACTGTCCTACTATATACTGCTCACAATAATGCAGCACAGATATGGAATGGATACTTGCAGTGACACACAGCTGCAAGATACAGCAATGGCCTACTGTACTGTACTGTACTGTACTACTATTATACCCACAATAAAGCACACTGAGCACAGATATTTGCAGCACACTGAGCACAGATATGGAGCGTTTTCAGGCAGAGAACGTAAATATTTTCAGCACACTGAGCACAGATATTTGCAGCACACTGAGCACAGATATTTGCAGCACACTGAGCACAGATTACGGAGCTTTTCAGGGAGAGAACGCAGCCACGTCCTCTCCGTTCAATCTCCAATGCACGAGTGAAAATGGCGGCGACGCACGGTTCTTTATATAGAATACGAATCTCGTGAGAATCCGACAGCGGGATGATGACGTTCGGGCGCGTTCGGGTTAACCGAGCAAGGCGGGAAGATCAGAGGCTGCCTCGGAACTAGTGATGTGCACCGACATTTTTCGGGTTTTGTGTTTTGGTTTTGGATTCGGTTCCGCGGCCGTGTTTTGGATTCGGACGCGTTTTGGCAAAACCTCCCTGAAAATTTTTTGTCGGATTCGTGTGTGTTTTGGGTTCGTTTTTTTTTTTACAAAAAACCCTCAAAAACAGCTTAAATCATAGAATTTGGGGGTAATTTTGATCCCCTAGTATTATTAACCTCAATAACCATAATTTACACTCATTTTCAGTCTATTCTGAACACCTCACACCTCACAATAATATTTTTAGTCCTAAAATTTGCACCGAGGTCGCTGGATGGCTAAGCTAAGCGACACAAGTGGCCGACACAAACACCTGGCCCATCTAGGAGTGGCACTGCAGTGTCAGCCAGGATGGCACTTCAAAAAAATTGTCCCCAAACAGCACATGATGCAAAGAAAAAAAGAGGCGCACCGAGGTCGCTGTGTGACTAAGCTAAGCAACACAAGTGGCCGACACAAACACCTGGCCCATCTAGGAGTGGCACTGCAGTGTCAGGCAGGATGGCACTTCAAAAAAATTGTCCCCAAACAGCACATGATGCAAAGAAAAAAAGAGGCGCACCAAGGTCGCTGTGTGACTAAGCTAAGCGACCCAAGTGGCCGACACAAACACCTGGCCCATCTAGGAGTGGCACTGCAGTGTCAGACAGGATGGCAGATTAAAAAAATTGTCCCCAAACAGCACATGATGCAAAGAAAAAAAGAGGCGCAATGAGGTAGCTATGTGACTAAGCTAAGCGACCCAAGTGGCCGACACAAACATCTGGCCCATCTAGGAGTGGCATTGCAGTGTCAGACAGGATGGCACTTCAAAAAAATTGTCCCCAAACAGCACATGATGCAAAGAAAAAAAGAGGCGCACCAAGGTCGCTGTGTGACTAAGCTAAGCGACCCAAGTGGCCGACACAAACACCTGGCCCATCTAGGAGTGGCACTGCAGTGTCAGACAGGATGGCAGATTAAAAAAATTGTCCCCAAACAGCACATAATGCAAAGAAAAAAAGAGGCGCAATGAGGTAGCTGTGTGAGTAAGCTAAGCGACCCAAGTGACCGACACAAACACCTGGCCCATCTAGGAGTGGCACTGCAGTGTCAGACATGATGGCAGATTAAAAAAATTGTCCCCAAACAGCACATGATGCAAAGAAAAAAAGAGGCACACCAAGGTCGCTGTGTGACTAAGCTAAGCAACCCAAGTGGCCGACACAAACACCTGGCCCATCTAGGAGTGGCACTGCAGTGTCAGACAGGATGGCAGATTAAAAAAATTGTCCCCAAACAGCACATGATGCAAAGAAAAATGAAAGAAAAAAGAGGTGCAAGATGGAATTGTCCTTGGGCCCTCCCACCCACCCTTATGTTGTATAAACAGGACATGCACACTTTAACGAACCCATCATTTCAGCGACAGGGTCTGCCACACGACTGTGACTGAAATGACTGGTTGGTTTGGGCCCCCACCAAAAAAAGAAGCAATCAATCTCTCCTTGCACAAACTGGCTCTACAGAGGCAAGATGTCCACCTCATCATCATCCTCCGATTCCTCACCCCTTTCACTGTGTACATCCCCCTCCTCACAGATTATCAACTCGTCCCCACTGTAATCCACCATCTCAGGTCCCTGTGTACTTTCTGGTGGCAATTGCTGCTGGTGAATGTCTCCAATTGATTATAATTCATTTTGATGAACATCATCTTCTCCACATTTTCTGGAAGTAACCTCGTACGCCAATTGCTGACAAGGTGAGCGGCTGCACTAAAGACTCTTTCGGAGTACACACTGGAGGGAGGGCAACTTAGGTAGAATAAAGCCAGTTTGTGCAAGGGCCTCCAAATTGCCTCTTTTTCCTGCCAGTATATGTACGGACTGTCTGACGTGCCTACTTGGATGCGGTCACTCATATAATCCTCCACCATTCTTTCAATGGTGAGAGAATCATATGCAGTGACAGTAGACGACATGTCAGTAATCGTTGGCAGGTCCTTCAGTCCGGACCAGATGTCAGCACTCGCTCCAGACTGCCCTGCATCACCGCCAGCGGGTGGGCTCGGAATTCTGAGCCTTTTCCTCGCACCCCCAGTTGCGGGAGAATGTGAAGGAGGAGATGTTGACGGGTCACGTTCCGCTTGACTTGACAATTTTCTCACCAGCAGGTCTTTGAACCTCTGCAGACTTGTGTCTGCCGGAAAGAGAGATACAACGTAGGTTTTAAATCTAGGATCGAGCACGGTGGCCAAAATGTAGTGCTCTGATTTCAACAGATTGACCACCCGTGAATCCTGGTTATGCGAATTACGGGCTCCATCCACAAGTCCCACATGCCTAGCGGAATCGCTCTGTTTTAGCTCCTCCTTCAATGTCTCCAGCTTCTTCTGCAAAAGCCTGATGAGGGGAATGACCTGACTCAGGCTGGCAGTGTCTGAACTGACTTCACGTGTGGCAAGTTCAAAGGGTTGCAGAACCTTGCACAACGTTGAAATCATTCTCCACTGCGCTTGAGTCAGGTGCATTCCCCCTCCTTTGCCTATATCGTGGGCAGATGTATAGGCTTGAAAGGCCTTTTGCTGCTCCTCCATCCTCTAAAGCATATAGAGGGTTGAATTCCACCTCGTTACCACCTCTTGCTTCAGATCATGGCAGGGCAGGTTCAGGAATGTTTGGTGGTGCTCCAGTCTTCGGCACGCGGTGGCTGAATGTCGAAAGTGGCCCACAATTCTTCGGGCCACTGACAGCATCTCTTGCATGCCCCTGTCATTTTTTAAATAATTCTGCACCACCAAATTCAATGTATGTGCAAAACATGGGACGTGCTGGAATTTGCCCAGATGTAATGCACGCACAATATTGGTGGCGTTGTCCGATGTCACAAATCCCCAGGAGAGTCCAATTGGGGTAAGCCATTCTGTGATAATGTTCCTCAGTTTCCGTAAGAGGTTGTCAGCTGTGTGCCTCTTCTGGAAAGCAGTGATACAAAGCGTAGCCTGCCTAGGAACGAGTTGGCGTTTGCGAGATGCTGCTACTGGTGCCGCCACTGCTATTCTTGCTGCGGGAGGCAATACATCTACCCAGTGGGCTGTCACAGTCATATAGTCCTGAGTCTGCCCTGCTCCACTTGTCCACATGTCCATGGTTAAGTGGACATTGGGTACAACTGCATTTTTTAGGACACTTTTGACTCTTTTTCTGAGGTCTGTGTACATTTTCGGTATTGCCTGCCTAGAGAAATGGAACCTAGATGGTATTTGGTACCGGGGACACAGTACCTCAATCAAGTCTCTAGTTGCCACTGAATTAACGGTGGATACCGGAACCACGTTTCTCACCGCCCAGGCTGCCAAGGCCTGAGTTATCCGCTTTGCAGCAGGATGACTGCTGTGATATTTAATCTTCCTCGCAAAGGACTGTTGGACAGTCAATTGCTTACTGGAAGTAGTACAAGTGGTCTTCCGACTTCCCCTCTGGGATGACGATCGACTCCCAGCAGCAACAACAGCAGCGCCAGCAGCAGTAGGCATTACACTCAAGGATGCATCGGAGGAATCCCAGACAGGAGAGGACTCGTCAGACTTGACAGTGACATGGCCTGCAGGACTATTGGCTTTCCTGTGTAAGGAGGAAATTGACACTGAGGGAGTTGGTGGTGTGGTTTGCAGGAGCTTGGTTACAAGAGGAAGGGATTTAGTTGGCAGTGGACTGCTTCCGCTGTCACCCAAAGTTTTTGAACTTGTCACTGACTTCTGATGAATGTGGTCCAAGTGACGTATAAGGGAGGATGTTCCTAGGTGGTTAACGTCCTTACCCCTACTTATTACAGCTTGACAAAGGCAACACACAGCTTGACACCTGTTGTCCGCATTTGTGTTGAAATAATTCCACACCGAAGAGTTGATTTTTTTTGTATTTTGACCAGGCATGTCAATGGCCATATTCGTCCCACGGACAACAGGTGTCTCCCCGGGTGCCTGACTTAAACAAACCACCTCACCATCAGAATCCTCCTTGTCAATTTCCTCCCCAGCGCCAGCAACACCCATATCCTCATCCTGGTGTACTTCAACAGTGACATCTTCAATTTGACTATCAGGAACTGGACTGCGGGTGCTCCTTCCAGCACTTGCAGGGGGCGTGCAAATGGTGGAAGGCGCAAGCTCTTCCCGTCCAGTGTTGGGAAGGTCAGGCATCGCAACCGACACAATTGGACTCTCCTTGGGGATTTGTGATTTAGAAGAACGCACAGTTCTTTGCTGTGCTTTTGCCAGCTTAAGTCTTTTCATTTTTCTAGCGAGAGGATGAGTGCTTCCATCCTCATGTGAATCTGAACCACTAGCCATGAACATAGGCCAGGGCCTCAGCCGTTCCTTGCCACTCCGTGTCGTAAATGGCATAATGGCAAGTTTACGCTTCTCCTCAGACGCTTTTAATTTAGATTTTTGGGTCATTTTACTGAACTTTTGTTTTTTGGATTTTACATGCTCTCTACTATGACATTGGGCATCGGCCTTGGCAGACGACGTTGATGGCATTTCATCGTCTCAGCCAGGACTAGTGGCAGCAGCTTCAGCACGAGGTGGAAGTGGATCTTGATCTTTCCCTATTTTACCCTCCACATTTTTGTTCTCCATTTTTTAATGTGTGGAATTATATGCCAGTAACAATAGCAATGGCCTACTACTATATATACTGCGCACAACTGAAATGCACCACAGGTATAGAATGTAGATGGATAGTATACTTGACGACACAGAGGTAGGTACAGCAGTGGCCTTCCGTACCGTACTGCTATATATGCTGGTGGTCCCTGTGTCAGCAAACTGCAAAACTAAAATGCACCACAGGTATAGAATGTATATGGATAGTATACTTGACGACACAGAGGTAGGTACAGCAGTGGCCTTCCGTACCGTACCGCTATATATACTGGTGGTCACTGTGTCAGCAAACTGCAAAACTAAAATGCACCACAGGTATAGAATGTAGATGGATAGTATACTTGATGACACAGAGGTAGGTACAGCAGTGGCCTTCCGTACCGTACTGCTATATATACTGGTGGTCACAGTGTCAGCAAACTGGACAACTGAAATGCACCACAGGTATAGAATCTAGATGGATAGTATACTTGACGACACAGAGGTAGGTACAGCAGTGGCCTTCCGTACCGTACTGCTATATATACTGGTGGTCACTGTGTCAGCAAACTGCAAAACTAAAATGCACCACAGGTATAGAATGTAGATGGATAGTGTACTTGACGACACAGAGGTAGGTACAGCAGTGGCCTTCCGTACCGTACTGCTATATATGCTGGTGGTCACTGTGTCAGCAAACTGCAAAACTAAAATGCACCACAGGTATAGAATGTAGATGGATAGTATACTTGACGACACAGAGGTAGGTACAGCAGTGGCCTTCCGTACCGTACTGCTATATATACTGGTGGTCACTGTGTCAGCAAACTGCAAAACTAAAATGCACCACAGGTAGAGAATGTAGATGGATAGTATACTTGACGACACAGAGGTAGGTACAGCAGTGGCCTTCCGTACCGTACTGCAATATATACTGGTGGTCACTGTGTCAGCAAACTGCAAAACTAAAATGCACCACAGGTATAGAATGTAGATGGATAGTATACTTGATGACACAGAGGTAGGTACAGCAGTGCCCTTCCGTACCGTACTGCTATATATACTGGTGTTCACTGTGTCAGCAAACTGCACAACTGAAATGCACCACAGGTATAGAATCTAGATGGATAGTATACTTGACGACACAGAGGTAGGTACAGCAGTGGCCTTCCGTACCTTACTGTTATATATACTGGTGGTCACTGTGTCAGCAAACTGCAAAACTAAAATGCACCACAGGTATAGAATGTAGATGGATGGTATACTTGATGACACAGAGGTAGGTACAGCAGTGGTCTACTGTACCGTAATGCTATATATTATATACTGGTGGTCAGCAAACTGTGCAAAACTGAAATGCACCACAGGTATGGATGGATAGTATACTTGACGACACAGAGGTAGGTACAGCAGTGGCCTATGTCAAAGTCAAAAAATATTGTAATGCATATGCCTTGTACTAACCCTTATGCACATGCCCGCTGCGCGTGCACTCAGTCTGCCGTGCGTGCACATATCCGCAATTTGCGTAAAGTAGCTTTCCACGGTCATGCGCCCCAGCGCGTGGTATGCGCATTTATGGTAGAGTTTGTGAACCATGGAGGGTTATTAGAACATTACATATTTAACCCAAATAGTGTACATTTTAGATATAGTTCTCCTACACCACATCAGCGAGTATTAATAGTTTAAACAGTTCCTGGACAGAGGGATTCGCCTTTGCATGATAGGAAGGGTCAGACAAAGGTTAGAAGGTGATATCTAGTATCCAGCTGTTGGGTATTTTAAGGGTAACATTCCGGTGTTGGTTAGAGAAAGATCGCTTGTTCCTGCGTATAGTTATGTGCAAAAGTAGAATATGAACATTAACTATATTTACTGTATATTATGTATGCGGCGGGAATCCAGAGGATACCACCCACAAGAGCAGTTGGGGAAAGACATCGCCCACCTATTTAAATCCACCTATGACCTCTTCTGTAATGTAAGGACACATCCCTGTGTCCAATGGACAATGAGATTACAGTGACCATTGTATTGTGTATGCATGTTG
Organism: Pseudophryne corroboree; assembly: GCF_028390025.1. Classification (NCBI taxonomy): domain Eukaryota; kingdom Metazoa; phylum Chordata; class Amphibia; order Anura; family Myobatrachidae; genus Pseudophryne; species Pseudophryne corroboree. Next base: position 223,857,446 of record NC_086445.1, on the reverse strand, counting down.
TGTATAAAAAGCCCATTGTTGCCTGGCTGGTCAGAAGACTCTGAACGCTATCTGTATGACCAGCGGAGGACCGGCCGGGTTGCGCTTGCGAACATTCTCACGTATGTACATTCTCTGTAGACATTATTCTGTTTAGATTTACTTGTTAGCCTGTAGTGTATGATTTGTACTGTTTTTACCTTTTGGAATTAATCCACTGTGGCCTTAGAACCCTGTGGTTGCAACTACAAATCAGTGTTGTGTTTTCACTTTCCTGCATGGGCTTTAGAGTGTATTTATCTGTATAAGGTGTATAAGTATCGATAAGGTGTACACACTGTGGTTACTTTATACCGTCAGTGCTACTTAAGGTTTAAGGTATAACATCATTGCAGTACTTTGCTGTTAAGGGTTTAAAGTGTAAGCATATCATTACATTGTATCATTAACAAGGTTTAAAGGTTATCAATTGTGTGTGCGCACGCTGTGTGTACTCTGTACACTCAGCGCGGCGTGTGTACGCCAAGTGCGTACCTCGTGCAGGACTTTGTACGCAAATAGCGTACAAAGTGCGTAGCACGTGTATTCAGTCTAGCGGCCATAGAGGCTCCACAGTAAAAGTGTAATTAGAGGTATAGCTTTACGGTCTAAGATAATATCGACATTATCAATTGAGAGCTCGTCCGGTTCTTCCTCATACCAGCAGCCTAGCAGATTTACGCAGACTTTATCTATCAGCAAAGGGCGGAAAGGTATCCCCTGTAAGCCTTCTCTTGGTCAGTGGATACACTAGTGCTGATTAGATAAGCGTCTGCGCTGCATGGTTTGAAGGGATGCTGGAGGGATCCGTAAGGTAAGAACGCAAAAGCTATTTTTGTTTTTAAAATCTGTACATTTCTGTTTGGCGCCAAATGCGCACGCAATACACGCATACACCTGTATTTTGTACTTTGCATATCTGTTCACATTTTTGCCGTAAGCATTGATTACTAGATTCATTTTGACCTGTACTGAGAAAATTTGTTGCTATTTAGTTAAAATATAGAGTTAATAGTTAAGGAAGTAAGTGTAAGACGCACACGCAGCCTGACCTAGTTGTAAAGGTTTATACAGTAGAAACTGTGTGGTGTGTTCAGTTAGCGATTATAGTTAAATATCGCTTACATTTATAGAAGCGTGAGTTTTGTAGCACTGCGGACGTACGGCCTTTGTACACGTGTCTTGTACAGCGTGCGGGACTGTGTACGCAATGTAAAGGCATACACACGTGGCGTGTTCACGCAACGTGCGTAAAAGTACGCCCGCTAAATACAAAGCACACAATAGCATTGTTTTAGTTTAGGCGCGAGACGGTAGCCACACGATAATAGCACAAATTGATCAGTGTCCAATATTTAGTTTAAATACCTTTTTTACTGTATTACCTCTGGAATTAAGACTGTTTTTCCTGAATGAAAGTTAATTTTATGTACAGAAAAACCAAAGTGTATATGAGTGAACGAGCGCGAGTGTGCAAACAATAAAGGTTTTGTGGACCCAGGGAATTCGGGATCCCGTAGGAGACCACACCAGGTGAGTGGACACTTGGTGGCGTGAGAGTGGCTTGCTCACGTTAACATTGATTAAGGTATAAAGGAGCAAGTAGTAGATACAGCAGACCAAGAGGTCAGCGAAGTCAGAAAACCGCTGACAAAGTCAAGCGAAGCTCTGAATACCTCGGCCTAAAAGGTCAGCAAGGTTTTGTATAGAGAGTGCAGCCCAGGGGGTTGGCGTAGTACCCATATAGGCCCGTTCAGAAATGCTCCGGCTGAGGTTTCGCAGTCTGAAAAAACGATTCCATTGGTCGTATAGCGGATAAGTAACAGTTACCTATACGCTGTGCGATTCTACCACGCGTTCGTGGGTGTAATGCTTAGGTCACCGCGATACCCTTTTATGCGTTTTGCCTAAAATCGCGGGCTCATTGGCGCTAGGTGTGGCACACGCAACGTGATTTGTGTAACAATTTTTTTTGTTTTAAGGGAGTTTCGCTGTTCACTCAGGAAATCTCCAACGACCAATATTTACTGGTTAGGGTAAGTCACTCCCATACATTTCCAGTAAATAAAGGTTACACAGGGGCCCTAGGTTGGGTACGACCGGCGCTGACGACAGTGTTTAGGTGTATTGGCCAACGTGGGTGTGAGTGGGTGAGAGCACTCAGAGGACTTTCACCGTTGCCTTATCACTGAGTATTTTGTTTTTTTATAGGAATTAGCTGAGAAGGCAATACCTGCAAAAGATGGGGGCCAGTTGCTCAAGTAAGGGACGATCAACCAGGGTTCAGGTTGATATTCCGCGGCTCAAGGGGTCGGCGAGGTACATAATGTGTGAGAAATATGGATCACACACAGAGGTTTTATGCAATGAATGGGAACGTATGACTGCGGAAGATAGGGAACCATTCCCTAAGGTAGGCAGTTTTAATCCAGAGGTGTTGCAGAATTTAAGGATTAGGATATGTCTGTTAAAATCCCGAAAAGAAAGGATCAGACACTCAAATTGTTTACATTTATGGCAACGAGAGAGTGATATGCAAAGGGAACTAGCTCACGCAGCTGGTTCCAACCCTAGCAGGAAACTGATTGCAACTGCACCACCTCCACCATATATTACAGGGGAGAAAGTGGCTACAGAGCATGGCATACTAATATATGATAAGAGTGAACTTGATAAATGTATTAATGCTCACCCGTGCAAGTTGTATCCCATCTTAAACTTCCCTCAGGACTGCGACCAAGAAGATGAGCCCAGCACGATATCGGCACTCTCTCTAGCAGCCACCATATAAGACACACAAGTGGGCACGGCCCAACCAGTAAGAACAGTAGCAAAGGCCCCTAGCGGAGGGACAGGTGAGGTCGTGTCCACAGGTAAGTACGGTACAGTACATTATGCAAAGACAATCGCACTTCACATTGTAGAAGCAACCCAGAATTATGTAATTGAACTAAATCCTGTCAGGGTGATCGCAGTCCCCAATGGGAAGACTGACGCTCAGGAAATCACTCCCGTCAGGAACATTGCTATGCATTGTCCTTGGTCCCGGACAGAATTGAGGACAATTATGTCTGAATTTCCCGATCCCAGAAAAGATCTAGCCGCATGTCAGAGGTTCATTAGAGAACTAGGTAACGCCACTGAACCCACAAACAAAGATTGGCGGACAGTGCTACGGGCATGTTTGCCCTCCAATATTGACCCTTTTAAATTCATTGCTGATTGTAAATTAGACGAGAGGTACCTCTCACTGATGAGTACACTCAGGAGAATGTACGACAGATCAATCTGCAGTTACGAGTATATTTCCCTACTGTTGTCAAGTGGAATAAAATCTTTTCCATAAGACAAAAAGAAGGTGAAGCTGCTTCTGAATATTTCCATCAAGCACTGCAGGAAATGGCTAGATACACTGGGGTCGAGGACATTAAGGAAAATGTACATCATAGAGAGGTAGCTGTGTCCGTATTAATGGACGGCTTGAAAGAAACGTTGAGAACAAGGGTACAAACCACTCAACCTAACTGGAGAGGTATTTCGGTGGCTGCATTAAGAGAGTCCGCTATCGACCACGATCTGAACATCATTAAGCACAGGGAGTCACAGGGGGATAAGCTGATGACCGTAAGTATCAAAGCCCTGACAACGAAGCCACATCAGCCTAAACCCCAGACCCCTGATGGTAAGTCGTATGTAGTAAAATGTTATAATTGCCAGAGGGAAGGACATTACTCACGGAACTGTAATTATAAAAGCAACGTATATCGACCCCCTAGACCAGAACATGACTCACAGCATAACACATGTAATTGGGATCAAGGACCGCATAGGAGGAATTATGAGCCTCATGCAGGGGAAACAAGGAGGTACCCACCTAGGAGGGACTGGCAGACCTCTGGAAATTCTCAGCTACCCCCCTCACATATTGTAGCTGCAAGCGCGCTGCGGGAGGGTCACAACATACAATAGGGGTTAGGCCACACCTGTAGTTTGCAGCCAGTGAAGTTGATTGCTAGCCTTGGAAATGAACCCGAGGTTACAGTTGATGTAGCTGGTAGATCACTACCTTTCCTTGTAGATACAGGGGCGGCCAGGTCAGTGTTAAAATCAACGGTAGGTATGAAAACAACGGGTAAAACAATTTCAGCAATTGGTGTAACAGGAGTAGTGCAACACTATCCCTTAAGTAGACCAGCAGAGATTACGATAGGGCCTTTGCAGACCAAGCACTCCTTTTTGCTAGCTGCATCGGCTCCGACTAATCTACTTGGGAGAGATTTACTGTGCAAGATGAGGTGTGTCATATATTGTACTCCTGAGGGTGTCTTCTTAGATATACCCGAGAATCACATTCAGGAAGTGCAGGATATGTTAGACACCCCACAAAGGTTAATGTCACACTCTGCTGTTATAGACAGGTGTCCATCCAAGGTAGAGGAAATGATCTCCCAGATACCGGAATCCCTCTGCACCAAAGATGGACAAGACACTGGATTGATGGCAAATGTAGCTCCTGTAGTTGTGCAAGTAAAAGATGGTAGGAGAGCTCCAAAAATCCCACAGTATCCTCTGAAGCCAGAGGTGGAATTAGGAGTGTACCCAGTCATAGAGCGCTTGCTACAACAGGGCATCCTAGTTAGGACGTCCAGCACTGCCAATAGTCCCATCTTTCCTGTGAAAAAGAGTGGGGGGAGGGGTTACAGGCTAGTGCAGGATCTAAGGGGGATAAACAAGATAGTTGAGAGCCAATTCCCCGTAGTGCCAAATCCAGCTGTCATCCTCATGCAAATTCCCCCTACTACCAAATTTTTCACTGTCATTGACCTCTGTTCTGCTTTCTTTTCGGTCCCTCTGCACCCTGACAGCCAATATTTGTTTGCATTTACATACAGGGGAGTACAGTACACCTGGACTCGCCTACCCCAAGGTTTCATTGACAGCCCAAGTATTTTCTCCCAGGCTTTGCATGACTGTTTACAATCCTTTTAACCTGAGAGCGGATCAGTATTAATACAGTATGTAGATGACTTACTGCTGTGTTCAGATTCACTTGAGTCGTCCTTGAAAGACACGAAACAGCTTCTGTTTCACCTTTCTAATACGGGACACAAGGTTTCAAAGGATAAGTTACAGTTGTGCCAGACCAGGGTGAAATATTTGGGACATTGCTTGACACAAGGACTGAGACACCTCACCGCTGATAGAATACAGGCGATTCGCGACATGACTCTGCCACAAACCCAGCAGCAGATCCGCACTTTCCTTGGAATGTGTGGGTACTGCCGAAACTGGATCCCAGGGTTCTCCATACTGGCTTTACCTTTGCAGGAAATGGTCTCCTCGAACAAACCAGATCGGATTTCTCACACAGATGAGTCCGAACTGGCATTTGAGAGACTTAAACAATGCCTATCACAGGCACCTGCATTAGGCATGCCAAATTATGGGAAACCTTTTGAGTTGTACGGTACGGAAAGTGCTGGGTGTGCGGCAGGTGTCCTAACCCAGAGACATGGTGATGCCAGCAGGCCGGTAGCTTACTACAGTGCACAGTTGGACACCGTAGCGCAGTCTCTCCCCACATGCTTGCGAAGTGTTGCAGCAATAGCATTGCTAGTGAGTAAAAGTGAAGATGTAGTGTTGGGACACAACCTAACCATCCATACACCTCATGCAGTATCAGTCTTACTGAACTCTGCCCAAACCAGACATGTCTCATCAGCACGGTTTACAAGTTGGGAATTAGCACTAATGGCACCTGTAAACATCACCATAAAGAGATGCAGCGCACTAAATCCTGCAACTTACCTCCCGGGTATGCCTGGACAGGCACAAAGGGTGGAGGATGAGAGTGATGGTGAAGGAGGATTTAGTACAGACACTGACACACATGATTGTATGGAATATCTGAACCAAACTTTCACTGCAAGACCCGACATTAGTGACAACCCACTGGAAGGCGTAGATTTTACTTTTTACACTGACGGTAGTTGCCACAGACAGACGGACTCGGGAGACTTGTGTACTGGATACGCAGTCGTAGATGACAAAGGTATCATAGAAGCTGAACCCCTGGGACCACCGCACTCAGCACAAGTTGCTGAGCTGGTCGCCCTAACCAGAGTGTGTGAATTGGCTAAGGGTAAGTCAGCCAATATATATACAGATTCTAGGTATGCCTTTGGAGTAGTGCATGATTTCGGGGCCCTATGGCGCCTCAGAAATTTCATGACGGCAGCTGGCACACCTGTAGCGCATGCATCCCATAATAAAAGGCTTCTAACAGTGATACAGGAACCTGACAGAGTGGCTGTTATCAATTGCAAAGCCCACACTTACAGCCAAGGCCCAGTGTCACTTGGTAACAGCCGGGCAGACGAAGCTGCTAAATCAGCAGCCAGCACCCCCATACAGACAGATGTCACACAACTGATGGTATTCAATACCGTCAACACACAAAAATTAAGTGAAATGCAAAATTTGTGTTCTCCACAGGAAAAGGCAGTCTGGAGGTCAAAAGGATATGGCCAGGAGTCCACAGGACTCTGGACAGATGGACAAGGTAAGCCAGTAGCCCCCACAGCATATCTTCCAAGCTTAGCTGAGGCGGCACAAGGTTTGACTCATCTGGGCAAAGAAGGTATGTGTAAGCTGGTGAGAGCCTACTGGTGTGCGCCAGGATTCTCTTCTCATGCGGGTAAGAGAGCAATGACATGTCTTATCTGCTTGAGGAAGAATATTGGAAAGTCAATACCAACAGAACCACCCCATATCCCGCCAACAGACGGCCCTTTTCAGGTAATACAAATTGATTTCATGCAGTTGCCACCCTGCAGAAATTTAAAATATGTGTTAGTTTGTATTGACGTGTTTTCAAATTGGGTAGAAGCGTTCCCCGCTGCCACAAATACTGCTACGTTCACTGCAAAGAAAATCGTGCAGGAATTTGTGTGCAGATATGGTATCCCTAGGATAATTGAAAGCGATAGGGGTACTCATTTTACAGGTGAAGTCTTTCAGGTTATGTGCAAACTGATGGGA